>NC_064856.1:16414470-16774470 GCF_024139225.1 Suncus etruscus | reverse complement strand
TTTAAGGATGCTATTCTGCTTGGGCCCTGCAGTGCTAGGAATGCTGGGGCTATCCCTGGTACAGGGAATTGAACCTAGATTGGGTACATGCTAGGCATGTGCCTAATTGCTGTACTAACTCCTGACCCCTTTGTTTTTCTTTTTATTCTTTTTTGACCTACTGTATAGCATTATAGGCACTTAGTTATACTTAACCACAAACTTGTTGTTTGTCTGTTACCCCTGATTGAACTCGAATTTGCTTATTAGTCTTCTCAGCGACCCTTCTCTCACACACTTGACTTATGATTGGAGTTTAATAAATCTGTTGAATAGATGACTTCAGGGGTGATGACCTTATATGATTCCCAAGTTATTTTTTTCTCAAACTCTAACACTAAGAGCTAAGTAGGCCTAGAGATTTCACACATGCCTGCCTATGGTCTTTTATTAGGGATTGCTCACAGATTGCAAAACTCACACACTTGGCTGCAGGGTTCAGTGAAGTTGACACTCTTCACTGCTTGCATGTATGTTTACTACAGCTTCCCCAGTTTTCAAACTACTACTAGCTGCCCTCACTAGTTCCTAGTGAGCTCTTACTGTGCCTGGACCCACCCTCACTCAGTCTGCTCTAGGGAGTTAGGAGAAAGCCCTTCAGGATACAGAGCCAGGTTTGTTTCTTGGGATCCTTTGCAGAAACAAAATGTGGAAGAGCATGGGACAAGGAATCTATAAAGATCTGGGGCCAGGGCCATAGTATAGTAGGCAGGACCTGTGGCCAACACCACTTTAATCCTCAGCACCTCAGATGGTACCCTGGGCTCTGCCCAGGAGTGATTCCTGAGCACAGAGCCAGCAGTTTTCCCAGAGAATCACTTTGGATGACTCAAAAACCAACATTAAATCTAGGGATCATCATATTTTGTGTCCAACTGTGTGGATAAGTCACTTTCCCTCTCTTGCTTGCTTCTTTCTCTGCATTGGGAGGTACCGGGATTGATGATGTGCCCAATGCAGTTGTTGGCAATGGCTCTGGGGAGCTTGGCTAGGTGGCCTCACCTCCTCACTTGTTCACCTGTAAATAGGACCGGACTAGTATTTGGTGTTTAACCCGCATTGAATAGTTCGCACAGTGCTTGGCACATAGTGGACATTTGGTAAATGTTAGCATTTATTGCTATTTTGACAACTCCATGATTTAATACAATATACTTCTTTTATGTGGTGCCTGGAGTGGAACCTAGGGTCTCTCACACATGTGAGGTATGTACACCACCTCAGAGCCACATCCCCAGCCCTGATTCAACATTCCTAAATGCCTCTGTGCTAGGTCATAGACTGGCAAAAACAGAAATGAATACAACAGTGTTCATAGACTGGGTGTGGGATAGATAGGTAAAGAGCTACAGTGTCTAAGACATGAGGTGTGGCTCTTGAAGGAGAAGGCTTCATGGAGGTCAGAGACTGTGAATCAGAAAGCTCCTAACTTCAAGGTGGTGTAGCAGCATGTGCAAAAGCCCATGTGCAAAAGATTGTTCCATTGGTTTCCATCTCAAGAAAGAAAAGCTCCTTGAGGTGAGAGTGGCGATTTGGGGATAGAGTCAGGGGTGGTTCATAGCTGAAATAAGGCCTGAGAAGTCTGAGTCAGATCTGTGGCGGGGGTGGTGGGGGTGGTGGTGGGGGTGGGTGAGGGGGGTCACACCTGGCAGCACTCAGGAGTTACTCTTGGCTCTACGCTCAGAAATCACTCCTGGCAGGTTCAGGGGACCATATGGGATGCTGGGATTTGAACCACCATCCTTCTGCATGCCAGGCAAACGCCCTGCCTCCATGCTATCTCTCAGGCCCCTGCTGAAGAGCTTAAATGAGTCCTTTGGTGTTAGAGAGCTAGGGAAGAGGATTAAGTTAGAGGAGGGTTAGTTTTGCATTTCAAAACCAGCTCTCCTGTGGTGCTAGCTCATGGCCAGGTGGAAGGGGGCATGTTGTCTTAGAGATTGGTCCTTTGCATGATACCAGGGCCTGTGTGGTGGACAGAGACCTCTTAGCACCATAGAAAGTTTTAGGTGAACTCAGGATCAGGAGATGAAGGGGAGAATAGAATGACTGGCCCTAGACTCCTTCCTCCCTCCCTCCCTCCCTCCCTACCTCCCTTCCCTTCCCTCATTCCTCCCTCCCTTCCCTCCCCTCCTTCCTTCCTCTCTCCCTTCTTTCCCTCCTCCCTCCCTCCTTCCTTCCTCCCTCCCTCTCTTCCCTCCACCCTCCCTCTCTTCCCTCCACCCTCCCTCTCTTCCCTCCACCCTCCCTTCCTTCCTTCCTTCCTTCCTTCCTTCCTTCCTTCCTTCCTTCCTTCCTTCCTTCCTTCCTTCCTTCCTTCCTTCCTTCCTTCCTCCCTCCCTCCCTCCCTCCCTCCCTTCGTTCCTCCCTCCCTCCCTCCCTCCGTTCCTCCCTCCCTCCCTCCCTCCCTTCCTTCCTCTTTCTTTTGGTTTTGAAGCTATACCCAAAGGTACTTAGATCTTACTTATGGCTCTGCACTCAGGAATCACTTCTTGCAGGGCTCTGGGAATCATATGGATTGCTGAGAATTGAACCTGAGTTGGCCATGTACAAGGTAAAAACCCTGTATTATTGTTCTGCTCAAACCACACAGACTCCTCCCCCCCCCCCAAAGTCTTTCTCATGAGTGGGAATCTGAAAATGGGAATTTCATGGGGACTGGAGAGATAGCATAGCGGTAGGGCATTTGCCTTGCACACGGCCGACCCCAGACAGACTCTGGTTCAATTCCCAGCCTCCCATATGGTCCCCCAAGGTTGCGAGGGGTGATTTCTGAGCGCATAGGCAGCAGTAACCCCTGAGCGCTGCTAGGTGTGGCCCAAAAACCAAAAAAAGAAGGAAGGAAGGAAGGGAGGGAGGGAGGGAAGGAGGAAGGAAGGAAGGAAGGAAGGAAGGAAGGAAGGAAGGAAGGAAGGAAGGAAGAAGAAAAGAAAAGAAAGTGGGGATTTCATAGTCCAGGCCCACTCCTCATCTGATATCATGTATTAATTTCCTAGGACTATATAACAAAGTACCACAATCTGGGTGATTTAACAAAGCAGAAATTATTCTCTCACATTTCTGGAGCTGGAAATCAGAAATGAAGGAATTGGCAAGGCCGGTCCTTGCTTGAAGGTTCTGAGAGGGAATCTGTTCTGTGCATTGGAGCTCGGCTGGTGGCCAGCAAGCCTTGGCTTGCAGCCGCATCAGCCTCTGTCAGCCATCACATGATTTTCATCTCTTCCTTCCGATGTATCTCTATGTCTCTTCTTAGAAGGACACCATCATATTGGACTTGGGATCCAGCCCAGTCCGTTTTGGCCTCACTTAATTCTCACTCATTCACTCATTCACAATGACTCCAAATAAGGAGCCATTCTGAGTTTCTAAGTAGAAATGAACTGCTGGGGAGGTTGTGAGGAGATAGAAAAGAGTATAGGGAAAAAAAAAAAAAAAGAACAGAGTATAGGGGTTTCACAGACCGTGTTCAGATCCAGGCTTGCCAGCCAAGTAGATCAGTGAACTTTTTCTCAGATTCAGGGTTTGCGTGTGACATGGGGGTGCACAGAACGGTGTTATGGAGGTAAACCTGGTAGTGGCAGCTCCTGGCAGGTAACCTATTATCATCTCTTCCTCTTGGGCTCCCTCCTCTCTGCCCTTCACAGCAGGGACAAATTGTTTCATCTGGCTTCATGCTCTTTATTTGCCCAATGTGTTAAGTCAACCCTACTTTTCTCCCCAGATTATAAATTCTGGCGACAGTGAAAAAGTTCTTTGCACAAAGTTTTAAGAGTTTGTTGCTAAAAATTTTAATTATACTCGTCATCATCATCATAATTGTCTTTGGCCCTAGCTACCCCTTCTCCTTATGCCCCCTTCCAAGCACAGCCCAGCCCAGTCACCATCCCTTTCTTTTCTCGGGCAAGTCCTTTTTGCTTCTTTGTGAATGGCAGACGCCTACTGAGTTTTGGTGATGTCCAGGATCCTTGCCCTTCAAGGCCCTCATTAACAGGGCCTTGAAGGTCTCATTAACTGGATAATCTGTGGGCAGTGACATCCTAAAGGTCATATGGCCAGGGAGTGGCAGTTGGAACTCCTCCTTCATGACTTCTGTTTTCTCAACGAGCCATGTTCTTTCCCTGGCTGTATCTTTTGCCCTGGAAGTTAGAGTGGGGGTCCAGTGGAGTCAGGCTAGGGCTTTGCACAGGCCCAGTGGTGGGGACATAGTGGAGAAAGGGTCCAGTACAGGCAGGTCAGGATCCCGGGAGGGGGGTGGCGCTGGTGCCTTGGTAGGCTGAATGAGCAGCTTGTTTTGTTCTTAGCTGGCCGTGGCCACCTCTGCCTGCTCCAGCAGGAGGCCACCCTGGGCGGTGGCTGCAGCCTGGGGAGCCAGGGCCCCAAGGTAACCCAAAGCTTCAATGTCCCCATTGACAGCAGGCGGCTGTCCTCCGAGTCTGGCCTTGGCAGATCTGAGGAAAGCTCTGGAAAGAAGAGAAGCTTAGTCGAACCTGACAGCTTCCCTGAGTCATCTTCCTTTCTCCCACAAACTGGGGGAGCCCTCATCCCCCGTGATTCCCTATGTCCTCTTCCCTCTGTTTTCTTTCCTTGCCCTGCCCCACTGCTTTCTTCTGACTCTCCCACTCTTCCCTGCAGATTAAAGTTCTAGAAATGATAAAGCCTCCAGAATTCCCCCACCCGCTTCCAGGTGGGTGGTTTGAGGGTGGCTTGGGGCCACCTAAGCACTAGAAAGGCTAGTCGTCCTGGCAGAGGCTCGGGCTGGTGACTGATAACCAAACACTTCCGCTCAGGGGCCTCCTCTGTGCCAACCGGACGCTAAGCGCTTTACATGCCTGATGTCTCTTAATCCTCGAAGCTCCCCAGCAAGGCTGAGGCTGACACCCTTGTTTATTAAAGGAGACTAAACAGTGCCCACAGCCTTACCCAGCTAGCCTGGAGGTACAGGTGGGAAAATAAAATTATATTTTTCCAAAACTTGAAGGGACTTGAGGTTTTCATACAGGTCAAACAGGGCCTTGCAGGAACTTGTGGGGTTCACATAGTGATGCTCAAAGTCAGAAGACAAATTCTTTCTTGGCTAAGAGAGCAGGGTCTCTGCCCAGATGTCCTGCTCCCAGGCTGGTGCCATCACTCTTGCAGGGATTGAATCTCCCTCCCACTCCTCACCTGCCTCTGGGCCACTGCTCAGTTAGGGGAGAGACCAGACTCAGGGATAGGGCCCATATATGAATACCCTCCCCTGGGTATTGTTCCTTCTCTCTCTCTCTCTCTCTCTCTCTCTCTCTCTCTCTCTCTCTCTCTCTCTCTCTCTCTCTGTATTTAGGGGTCAACCAAGGGCTTTACATATTTACAGATGCAAGACATTTGCTTTGTCGATAAGCCACATTCCTGGACCCCTTGGAATCATTTTGTCACTGCCACTTTTTCTTTTCTTTTCTTTTCTTTTCTTTTCTTTTCTTTTCTTTTCTTTTCTTTTCTTTTCTTTTCTTTTTTCATTTCTTTTCTTTTCTTTTCCTTTCTTTTTCTTTCTCTTCTTTTCTTTTCTTCTTTCTTTTTTGCCATACCTAGCAGTACTCGGGGGTTACTCTTGTCTCTCTGTTCAGGAATCACTGACAGGCTGAGGGAACCATATGGGAGACTGCGGATCAACGTAGGTCTGAGCATGCAAGGCAGGTGCCCTACCCCCTGTACTGTTGCTGTATCCTGACACTGCACCTTAGTTTTTCTGGAGATTATCTTGAGTTTCCCACTTAAATAAGCTTATCATCTTTTGAGGAAGAGTGACACTTTTATCTCTTCAAAAGGGCACATGGGGCTTGGGGGTTCAGAGGAGAGGGGTGGCAGCAGCATGTTTGTGTTCAAAAGGAAGTTTTGAGGCCAAAGAGATTCTTACAAAGCTGTTTCACATGTTGCATGTAGGAGACCAGAGTTCAATCCCAGAGACTGAATAATCCTCCATGCAGTAAGTCAAGAGTAGCCTATGAGCACAGTTAGGTGTGACTCAAAAATAAAAACCAAACAAACAAAACCAGGAGAGGTCAGTGCCAAGCTGTTGGGAGGGGAGAGAGTAGCCTTAGGACGGGTTGCTAGGAAACCACTGGGGGCCAGTCTCTGTGAGGCTGCTGCTCCTGCTGAAGCAGGGGACTCTCGGACACTAGTGGGAAGGACTGTACCAAGGAGACAGTGACTATGAGCTTCAGTGTCTCTTCATAGACATGGAAGCCAAGTTCACTCTTCAATAGCCCAGAACTGAGCAGCTCAGCACCCCTATACTAGAGATACCTCAGGCAGGGCTTCTCAAACTTTGCTTTCCATGAGATCAGCTTGCTCACTAATACTCTCTTCCAGTGTGTTACCCCCAAGATTCAAGTCAGTGATACTGTAGTGGGGAAGGGGGATCGGGTGGGGAGACCATGGAGTCCATTTGGTTTTTGTTTTGTTTTGGTTCTAGATTTTGGGCCATACACAACAGTTCTCAAGGGCCACTCCTGGCTCTGCACTCAGGAATTACTCCTGGTAGTGCTCAGGGGACCATATGGAATGCCGGGGATTGAACCTGGGTTGGCTGCATCAGGGCAAACACCTACCCACTCTACTATTGCTCCTGTCCCTGTTTTGTTTTAATTTATTTCTAATAGGAACCACACCCCACATAACTGTCTTCAGAGGCCACCAGGCCTTAGGGACCATGCAGTGCCAGGGATGAGTACCAGTACCTGAAAAGCATGTGCTCTGAAACCCTAGTGATCTCCCTGGCTACATGTCAACCTGCTTTTACTCATTACCTGTTACATTGTGACTGGGGTGTACAGGGTTTAGGTTGATTCAGAAAGTGCTGCCCCTCATGGCTTTAATCTGTGATTTCTGGGAACCAGTTCATGCTCTTTGTCCTTTCCCTTGCTGCCTCACCAAATCTCATGCACGTCTGCTGGGATCTACCCCTCCCTTTAGCATCGCCTGTGGTCAGGGGTTTGTGGCAGAGTCTGGATGCTAGTCCCTCCTGTCATCTCCCTACCCAGGCCTTTTTCTCCCTTTCAGCACCCTTGAGAATAAACAACCTATGTGCCCATGGGTCTGGGAAAGCTCTCTAGGTGGCCTTTCTCCTGGGCTGGACACCTGGGGCTGGTGCTGATGCTGATGGAAGAGTTAGCAAATGTGCTTCCTAAAGCTAGTGGGCATGCTTCTTGCTAACCTGTGCTTCTTCCCAGATGCCTTGCAGGACTCCTTCCTGCTCTCTGCATGGAAGGCCATTATCTCCCCACCCCAAGTCGCCCCTTGACTCCTGCCTGCCTTTTCAAGCTCAGCTTGGTGCCAGCCTCTGTCCTATAGGACTGGGGACCCTTCTAGAACACAGTAGGGATATATCTCCCTTCCTCAAACTCTTTTCTCTGAGGACAAGCTCTGTTCAGTCCTGGTTATCCTAGGTCTTGGCTCTCTCTAGCTTGATTGTGAGTACTGGGATGTCTTGCTCATATATTTTTTTTCCTCACCAATAACCCAGGGCTTTTCACAGAGCATGTGCTTGTTTTTGTTTTTGTGGGTTTTTTTTTTTTTTTTTGGCTTGGTTTTCTTTGGGGCTGAGAATCAAATGCAGGGCTTGCAAAGCATGTACTTTCCCCCAAGCCACCTCCCTAGCTGCAAAGGAAGGCTCAGATTCATTTTCAAAATCTGACCTTGGTCATCCTGGAGCCCCTGTGTCTCATCACTGTCAGGCCACAACTTGTCATATCATACACCTCCCCATGACCTTTATTTGTGGATTGGAAGAAGGCCAAGCAGACAGTAGGTAAGAACTTACAATTCTAGTCTTGACTGTGCAGTTTTCTGGCTGTTTCTTGGCTTGAGCAGGCCCCTTCATCTTTCTAAACCTCAGTTTCCTTAGCTGACAACAAGGGTAGGAGTGACAAGCCTGCAGGGCTAGTGGAAGGAGTAAGAAATGAATAGCGATAGATGCAGAGATCTGTGCTTTGTGAAGAAGAGCGGACACTATGTGATTAGAATTCATTGTTGTTCAGTTAATGGTTGTCAGAGTTTACTCAGCAACATCTATCTGCTGTGTTCTGAGCTTGTGCTGGGGGTAGGGGACACAGCTGTTTCAGGGCAGGGGACACAGCTGTTGCAGGAGTTCCTGGGTCTGTGGGGCCTTGAGGGTCTACCACAAACAGGGAGCCAGGGAAAGCTCAAAGTGCTGAGCACATGCTTCACTAGTAGGAAGTCTGGGTTTGATCTCTGGTCCTGCACAGTCCTCCCACCCCCATCTCACCCAACTACCAGTGCGAGTGACCCTGGAGCGCTACCAGGTATGACCCCAAAATAAAAAAAATTTTGTTTTGTTTTGTTTTTTTTATTTTTTTGATCCACACCCAGTGACACTCATAGGTTACTCCTGGCTATGCGCTCAGAAGTCGCTCCTGGCTTGGGGGACCACATGTGGTCCATCCTGGTTCAGTGAGTGGAAGGCAAACACCCTACCACTTGCTCATCACTCCAGACCCCAAAATCAAAAATTTTAAAGGATGTCATGATCCCCATAGTACAACAGGCAGGACACTTGCCTTGTACACATTGACCTGAGTTCAATCCCTGGCACCACATATAGTCCCCCTGAGTGCAGAGCCAGGAGTAAATGAGCATCACTATGTGTGACTGCCCATCCATCCTCAAAAAGAAGAAGAAGAAGAAGAAGAAGAAGAAGAAGAAGAAGAAGAAGAAGAAGAAGAAGGAGGAGGAGGAGGAGGAGGAGGAGGAGGAGGAAGAGGAGGAGGAGGAAGAGGAGGAGAAGGAGAAGGAGAAGAAGGAGAAGGAGAAGGAGAAGAAGGAAGAGGAGGAGGAGGAGAAGGAGGTGGAGGAAGAGGAAGAGGAGAAGGAGGAGGAGGAAGAAGGAAGAAGAAGAAGGAGGAGGAGGAAGAAGGAAGAAGAAGAAAGAAAGAAAAAAGAAAGAGAAAGAAAGAAAAAAGAAAAAGAAGAAAGAAAGGAAGAAAGAAAGAAGAAAGAAAAAGAAGAAAGAAAGAAAGGAAGAAAGAAAGAAGAAAGAAAGAAAGAAAGAAAGGAAAGAAAGACAGACAGACAGAAAGAAAGAAAGAAGAAAGAAAGAAAGAAAGAAAGAAAGAAAAGAAAAGAAAGAAAGAAAGAAAGAAAGAAAGAAAGAAAGAAAGAAAGAAAGACAGACATCTTGAGGGAGTGAGGATTTAGCCTTCCACATAGACTCATGTGATATGGACAGACCCACAGGCAAGCATAAGGGGTAGTGGGAGAATTGAGGAAGTCAAGAAGGAATAGCTATGTGGGGTACAGATGGGGAGAGTGCAGTATGGAAGAAGAGGTAGCTCTCAGGTCTGCATTAGAAGCCTTAGAAACCATACTTTAGGGTAGGAAGAATATGAAGTCTGCTTAGGGGTACCACAAGAGGTCAGTACTGCAGTAAGAGGAGACTAGGGGCAGGCAGGGGTTGGGGGTTTTCTGGCAGGGAGCAGGGATATGGATGCAGAGGTCTTTGTCCCTCTGGGCAGGTTGGAGTTAAGAATGTCACAGTAAGCTCCAGTCTCAGTCTTCAGGGTCTATCCCTTAACAGACTGCTTGTTTATCTGACCCAGGCTGAGATCTGAACTATGGGTCTGTCTAACATTAAAGTGTAAAATGAGGCCAGAAATGTCAGAATTGGTAAATATCAGCCAGCTGGCAGGAGAAGTCATCTCTTGATTCATGCCCTGACTTTGTACAGGAAGTAGTTGAGGCCCAGTATAGGAAATCTAGTGCCAGCTGGGACAGGGCTATGGACCTATACAGCTCTATTGGGGCTGGGAAACAGGGGCTCTAAAAAGGGCATGAATAACATGCAAAGGTCAGGTGGGCTCCGTGGATATAGGTGTGTGGTCCCAGGTGCATGGGAGGTGAATGCCTCTCACCACTCCCCACCCACCCCCATCACACACACACACACACACACACACACACACACACACACACACACACACACACACACACACACACACTCACTCACACTCACACTCACATCCCCTGAATCACTCAGGGATTTCCCTCCTGAAAGGAAAGGAAAAGAGCCATGTAGGTGGGCACCTAGTTGTGGGGATTTGTGGGGAGGTTATTGAGAAGAGGAGGCTTTTGCCACACCACAAGAGACATGACTGGATTTCAGCAGCATAGAACTGGTAGCTGGGGTAGCTACAGTATCCACTACCACCCCTGTTCTCTGAGGGAAGAAATGAGGGCTCTCGAGGTTACAACCAGGAAAAAAGCCCAGAAAAGCAGCCAGGGCTGAGGGATTTTAAAGCCACATTCTTGGGGCCGGAAAGATATCATGGAGGTAATGCATTTGCCTTGCATGCAGAAAGTTGGTGGTTCAAATCCCGGCATCCCATATGGTCCCCTGAGCCTGCCAGGAGTAACTCCTGAGCGCTGTTGGGTGTGACCCCCCTTCCCCCCCCAAAAAAAGCCACATTCTTGGCATGTCCTGGTCATCAGACCGGCTCCATATCCAGTCTCTGTGAATACCTGAGGTACAACGGGTCCAGGAATCAACCTCACCTGGGACCAGCCTTTTCTTTTCTTTGCCTTTTCTTCTGCATCAGGCTGCAGTCTTGGTTTTCTGTTTAATCATCGTTTGGAAATATTTATCGAGCACTCGCTATGTACCAGGCCCTGCCCTGATTTATGGGACTTTGCCATCAGTTTGCAAAGACTGGGTGATACTGGTAGGGAGGGAGGTTTCCAGGGTCCCCAGCCACTCCTTTCTCCTTCCACACAGCCCCCTTCCCATCCCATAATTCTTTTTTTTTTTTTTTTTTTTTTTTTTTTTTTGCTGGAACTGCCTCCTGCTGAAAGGGAAACCAATCACAGTTAATTGTTAAACCTGAGTTTCACCCTGCTGGGCAGAGCCGGACCTGTACTGCCCAGGGGAGGGGAGGAGCACTGGGTGGTTCTGACCTTACCAGCCCCCCACTTCCCCTGGAATTCGCCTCCAGGGCTGGTCCTTTTCTCCCTAGGGACAGACTGCATCTGGACTCTTCCTGCCTACAACAAAGGTGACCCAGAGAGGTGAGTAAGGGCTCTGGCCCTAGGCCACCAAGGACACCCAGCCTCAGGCACCTATGCTGAGAGCAGGCTGTGGCAGACATTGCTGGCTTGACCATCTGCTGGAGAAAGAAGGGCTTAAGGATTGATGTCATGATTAATTTTAATATTTTTTTAATTTGGCAGACTTCTCAGCAGTGTGCGTGAGATGGCCATGTTTGAGGCCCACTGGTGCTGGTGTGTGTGTGTGGGTTATGGAACTTCAGACCTTGTGGATGCCATGTGGACATTGCAGTCCTTTGAGTCTTTTTCCTGATCTTTCTTAGCCTCTTAGTCTGGGTCCTTCTCTATTGCTAGACTCCCTGGGGCCAGTGGAAAAGGCTTAGTGGTTCTTTCATACCAAGTACACATCTTAGAGTTTCCAGTTAACATAGACCTGGACCTAAGATGGGGTGACCTGGGGCAGGGACCTCATCTCTGAGCAGTGGGCTCAAACCCCTTCGTCATTCTCTTTGAAGAATCGACACCAGAGGTAGGCTTAAGGGGGACTACTAAATGAACAGACACCTTGGATTCAGCTTCAACATACGTTGGAACCTCACTCCAATTTAGGGCTAGAAATGTAGCTTGTGCATCTGAGGTGCCGGATTCCTTGTTTGATTTTATTTAAATTAACTTATAATGTGGAAAGAAGTTCTCTTTAGTTATAGATGAACTATGAATGTCTGAGAACTTTGGTTTGTAAACCTATGTTTCCATTTGAGAAGGCAGAGAATCAGAATTGAGAAGTGCCTCAGGTATGATATACAATGAATTTTTTTTTTGAGGGGGTCACAACTGGCAGCACTCAGGGGTTACTCCTGGCTCTACACTTAGAAATCACTCCTGGCAGGTTCAGGGGACCATATGGGACACCAGGATTCGAACCACTGTCCTTTTGCATGCAAGGCAAACACCCTGTCTTCATGCTATCTATCATGATTACATGTTGAAAAGGGTTTATGAAGCTAAATAAGTATATTATTGGGGCTGGAGTGATAGTTAAGCGAGTAGCATGCTGATCTTGCATGCAGGCAACCTGGGTTTGATCCCTGGCATCTCATATGCTTCCCTGAGCCCACCAGGAGTAATTCCTGAGTGCATAACCAGGAATGACACCCGAGCATTACCAGTTGTGACACTCTAAAAATACATATATTATTAAAATTAAGTTTACTATTCCTTGTACTTTCTAAGCTACATCTACCAAAAAATCTTAAACAGTATGTGTGATGTGCATTATATTTCTGTTAAACAGCCTCATTTGACACATTTGAATCAAAATACAAATCTGGAACAAGGAAATAGCTCACAGGAATAGATAGACATGCTTTGCATTCAGGAGGCCTGTGTTTGATCCCCAGCACCACGTAGTCCCCCAAACGTCACTAGGAAAAATTTCCCAAGCATAAAACCAAGACTAGCTCCTTAGCACTGCCAGATGTGGCCCCAAAACAATTATAAAAACAAAGGCGTATGAGACTATTTATTTGAGGAGGCTTGGAGCAGGTGAAGGCCATAGATTCCCCACCTGTCACCTCCAGATCTAGACCATACCCTATGATGGAATGCTGCTCAGCTAACTCCAAGGTTTTTTTTTTTTTTGGTGGGGGAGCACATCCAGAGGCACTCAGGGGTTACTATTGGTTCTGTGTTCAGAAATCGCTCCTGGCAGGCTCAGGGGACCATATAGGATGTCAGAGATTCAACCCGGGTTCGTCCCAGGTCGGCAGCATGCAAGGCTAAGAATGCTCTACCTCTGTGCTAAACTACCACTCCGGCCATAACTCCAAGGTCTTAAGGAGACTGAAGGAAAAATATGCATTTGGACAGCCAGGCCCTTTCTGTCCTGCTTGTGACTTTGGCCTGTCACTTCACCTTGACCTTTTTGTCTATCATTGATTAATTGGAATGGTGGGATTCCATGGTGACTTAGGGTCTCCTGATATTGAACTTCGATGGAGCTCTTGACTCCATGCTGGGCACATAAGAGCAATCAGGTGTTAGCCACAGTAGTGGGTTCTGTGACTATGAACTGTGGGGCATTGTTAGTGAGGATCCCGTACTGTGCTCCGGGAAAGAGGAGACATGCAAAGAGCTTGAGGCTGAGATTTGGAAGGAGAACTCAGGGAGGCTTTGCTCAATACCTCAGGAACTGCTTACCATTTGGGGTGCTTCTTAGTGCTTCCTATTCTGTAGGTGAGACAGAGACCTCTTGAGGGCAAGTGACCTGACTGCTGAACCAGAGTTCTCAGGCAGGAGTCACTCCTTCTCTTCTTTGTGGAGTGATGGAGCCTGCAGCCTCCTTTCGTGAGTCTCCAACCTGATGGGCATGCAGGGCTCCCAGGGAATTGCTATCCCCTAGAGCCTGAAAGGGAGGTCTTGGGACACAGTCCAGTCCAGCCATCTCTTTCTTGAGTTGAAACTGGTGGAGGAAAGAGAACATATGTGTGCGTGTGTGCATATCTGTGTCCATGGTCAAGCTGGGCCTGTTTCTGTTTGTTTAGCTCCAGCTCTGATCCAGGTCCTGGCAGGATGGATGGGCCCCATTGGACAGTCCCCTCCTCTCCTACCCAGTCTTCAGAGCAGGCTCTTGAGAAAGAGGCTTTTGTTTCTCCCGTTCCTTCTGGGTTCCTCTCCAGGTAACCTTGCTGTCCTCCCTGTCACCTCGCTTCTACTCCAGAGTTGCATTTGTCCCCATTTCAGGTTTCCCTGGGACCGAAATCTGAAGCTTGTCCATGATCTACTCTTGATCTTCCTGGGGTGAGGAGGGACCAAGGCCCTTTTCACCTGGGAACTTGGGCTCCACTCCCACTGCCTCACAAGCATTCTCTCTGTGGCACCTACTCAAGTCATTTGGAAAGTTCTAGTCTCAACATCCTCATCCAAATGGGGAACCCAAAATGTGTGTGGATCCTGGGCAGGGGGTCTCGGCCCACACGAGGGAGGCTTCATGCTGCTTGGTCCCTTTCCAGTTCAATCTCTGCCTATGATTCCCCTTCACTCCTTTCCAGGCTGCCAAGGCCTTTCCCTGAAGGGCCTCCCTTCCCTCTAAGATTCCTTACTTTCTCCTCTGCCTCAGGTCACAGGGCATTTCTGTTCAACAGGTTCAGCAACTTCCTTAAGGTTCCTGGGAGAGTCAAATTGCCAGGCTCTGCTCCCAGTACCCAGCTTTGCTGGGCCTGTGAGCTGCCCAATCCCAAGGGCAGCTCCACAAGTTCTCTGTTTCCTCCTTCTAGGTGTCTGACTGACGTCCTACCCCAGGGAGCCAGTGTGGCCAGAGCAGGGTGAGTATTTTGAGGCCTAGACTCCTTTTCCTACTCAGGGGCCACAAATGGGGCACTCAGTTTTGATATATTATATAGCTAGGGTTTGTTTTGGTCCCAGAATTCTGGTGGGTTTGAGGAAGCAGGGCAGAGCCAAGGGGCATCTCTGGTTTGGGCTGATTTTGAAGTGGGGATTGGTCTGCCTGTTCTTCAGGTACCTCTGTGCTGGGTGTTAATACTTTGGCTACATTGCTTATCTAGATGACCTTGACTAGTGATGAGTGGCCACAGAAGCAGGCCTCATTGACCCCCAAGCCCTTATTTCTGTGGCTTCACCTCTTCTGGGTTGCAGCTGGGATTCTGGTGAGGACTCTGATTACTGCTACCTTGGGTTCTGGTCTTTCTGTTGGCCTCTGGGTTTTATGAACATTGTCAGAACAAGGGGTGGGTCAAGATGGCCAGAACCAATGGATCATTTTCGAACACCCCAGCCAGGAAAGCTATTTCCAGTGGGCCCTTAAGGAATGCCAGTGTGCAAAACTGCTAAAAGGGATGGCATCTTTTATCTGTTTGAAGTTGGAATGGGCCTATCAGACTCCCAATAAGATAATGCTCCAGCTCCCAGACAATGTCCCAAACCTGTCTTTAACTTGGCTCTGTGCAAGCCGGTTTGTGGACCACTGGTCCAGTGCACATTGAAGCTCTTTCCAACATGGGGTTCTGTGACTATGGCAGGATGAAAACACTGAACAGGAACCCAGCCAGCTGGGGGACAGCAAAAAAATATGCAAGCATCCTCGTAGGGTTATAAGTAAGACATAGCTGCCAAAGCTGTGCTAGAGTCATTCTAGAATTCTCTCCTGTTGGTGTTATTTGAGGTTTGTTGAGGATCCTCTTTCCTTAGGGCCACTGGAGTGTTCACTCTCTCCTCATTCGTGTGTGTGTGTGTGTGTGTGTGTGTGTGTGTGTGTGTGTGTGTGTGTGTGTGTGAAGGGACTCGGGGGTGTTAAGGGTGGCCCTGTGCCAGGTTGAGGCAGGTAGAATAAAATGCCAGAGCTGGGAAAATATTGCTGCAGGAGGTAGTGGGGGCATGGGGGATTTTAGCTTCAGTTAAAAGGAATGATTTGACTCCTTCCTGCCAGACCTGGGCCCCATGGAGGTCTTTGGGCAGGAAGCAGTGGGAACAAGGACTCCTCTGTCTACCACTGCAGCACAGCCAGTGTACAGGAGGTGGACTAGGAGCTCTCTGGAGGGAGCCTGCCCAGTCTTCTTCCTCTGGTTTTCGGGCAGATGGGTGGGGATGAGAGACCTCAGTGTATATATACATGGTTTGAGTGTGTGAATTGAAGGGAAGATCGGGGTCAGGGGGAGGAAGAGTTGGTTCTTCATGCTTCTGGAAGCCCTCCCAGGTGCTAGGCACAGAGGCAAGCGGTTTGAGGGATCAGCTGGTAAGACAAGATCCTGAGTACTAATTGCTGCCAGTTTCTGGAGGGGACCGGAAGTGAGAGGGTGACAGTGTGATATGTTTTCACAGGCAGCCTAGTGCAGTTGAAGCGAAGTCATTTGGCCTGTGAACCTGTCCCCCAACCTCCCCCCTCACCCACCCACATACCAGTGCTACACTGACGTACCTGACACAGGCGTGCCCATGTTCTGGGCTTCAGCCCTTCTGTGTTCAGGGTCTGTTTTGGATTTAGTAAAGTGGAGACCTATAAACGCTCTCTCCTCTCTGGCCCCAGCTCTGGCTCATGCTCCTCAGCTGTGGCAAGAGATTCGAGAGATTCGTTTGTTTAAAATCTGCTGCAGGAGCAGAAACCCCCTCTATCAGCCTTTGTGACAACTATGCTGGGCTTGAATGGGCTTAAATGGACTTCAATTCATGCAGAATTTCCCTACTCTGCTCCAAAGAGGGTTCTGGAGCCAGTGGTATGTGAAGGTGGCTTGTGAGCTCAAGGAGGTTCTGGAACATGCTTTGTAGATGGCTCCTTGGGGGCTTGATGAGGTTTTGGTGGGAGTACCTGGGGGGGGGTCAGCAGCTCTAATGATGGCTTTTTCCCCATTCCCCACTCCTTCCTTGAGTGCCTCCAGTGCATGAAGGGGCCCCTTTCCTAGTCCTTATCAGCAGCTTGTCAGATGGTGACCAATACCCAGGGAACTCGGGTTCCATCCTGAAAGTAATGCCAGACCATCTGGTGGGAAATGAGAGTGAGTAAGGTGTTGGCCCTGGAGCTGTGGGATGCTCCATCACAGGATGGCAGGATCCAGCTTCTGGATTGATAGGAGGCTGCTAGGCAGCTCCCCACTGTGTCTCACAGGAGGGATACTGAACAAGGGGAACATCTCCTCATTTCTCCTTTCTTTGCATTGCTCCCCACCCACCCCACCCCCTTCACCACTCCCACACTTCAACCCAATAACCATAGAAGCTGTCTCTGAGGGGGTGAGGCTTCCCAAATAGTAACCAGATAGGAGCAGATATCCAGTTGCCTTCCCAGGCCCCTATTGTTCCTGAACTTCTCCCATTCTTGCAGGAATTTCAGTGTTTGTTGGGCAATAGGGATAGATTAGGGTAGGGAAATCTTTCCACTGGGGCCATCCTTATCTTCTTCTGCATGACCCTAAGCACCTAGCTTATCCTAGCACTAGACTCCAAAGTCCCTTCTGTTTTTCTTTTCTTTTTTGGTTTTTGGTTCACACCCCGCTGCTCAGGGGTTACTCTTGGCACTGTGCTCAGAAATTGCTCTGGCAGCCTCTGGGAATCAAATGAGATGCCAGGATTTGAACTACTGTCCATCCTGGATCAGCTGCTTGCAAAGCAAATGCCCTACTGCTGTGTTCTCTCTCCAGCACCCCCTTCTGTTTTACTTACAAAAGAAGTTTCCTTTGGTCCTCTCATCTGATTCTTTTTATGTTGCTTGGAGGTAGGCAGACACATAGAATGATCTCCATTTGGTGGGTATGTTTAACGGGCTCCAAAAAGATGTGACTGCTCTAAGGTCATTCTGAGAATGGTGGCAGACCAAAGCCTGCAGACAAAAGTCAGCATGCAGGAACCTTTCCCCACTGTCCAGTGCTGGAATAACCAGCTGGAATATTCCAGCTGCTGGAATAACCTCTGGGATACCTACTGGGGCCAGTCCAGTATGAAGAGAATCATATCACCTGGATCCTATGGTCTTCAGAAAAAAGCCTCACCCCCCCCCAGTTTGGAATTTGAGGGTTCCTTAGTCTGACCCCAATTTAGTGTCTCTCTCCTTTTCTCTTTCTTTCTCTCTCATCAGTGATTGAACCATGCAATGTAAAGCATGTAAGTGATGCATTATTATATAAGCCATCTCAGTCAAAAATCAGGTTTTCTGGGGCTGGAGAGATAGCATGAAGGTAAGGCATTTGCCTTTCATGCAGAAGGTCATTGGTTCGAATCCCAGCATCTCATATCGTCCCCCGAGCCTGCCAGGAGCAATTTCTAAGCATGGAGCCAGGAGTAACCCCTGAGCACTGCCGGGTGTGACCCCCCCCAAAAAATAAGGTTTTACTATAATATAATATATATATAATTACAATTATATATAATATAATATAAGGTATTGCTATAAATTTATGCTCTTAAAAAATTAAGTGTCTTGGGGACCGGAGCGATAGCACAGAGGTAAGGACAGACCCTGGTTTGAATCCGGCATCCCATATGGTCCCCTGAGCCTGCCTGGAGCGACTTCTGAGTGCCACTGGGTGAGCCAGGTGTGACCCAAAAACAAAAACAAAAAACCAAAAAGTTAGGGTCTCAAGCTGGAGTGATAGTACAGCGGTAGGGCATTTGCCTTGCATGTGGCCAACCCAGGATAGACCTGGGATCGATCCCGGTGTCCCAAACAGTTCCCCCAAGCCAGGAGCGATTTCTGAGCACATAGCCAGGAGTAATCCCTGATCATCACCGTCACTGGGAGTGGCCCAAAAACAAAAACAAAAAAAATTTAAGGATCTCCTCCACAGGAATCAGGATCCACCAGGGCTTCTGTCAGCTATGTTGCAAGGGGTCAAACAGTGTAAACTTGGGGCTTAGAGCAGGCAGGGTATGCTCTCTACCAATTTGAGCTATGTCCCCTGCTCTCAAAGTGATGTCCCCCCTTTTCTGTTGTTCTTTTTTGTATTGTTTTTGTTTTTGAGCCACACCCAGTGATGCTCAGGGGTTATTTCTGGCTATGTGCTCAGAAATCGCTCCTGGCTTGGGGACCATATGGGACTGCTGGGAGTTGAACCAAGGTCCATCCTAGGCTAGCGCAGACAAGGCACATGCCTTACCCCTTGTGCCACTGCTCTGGCCCCATACTTTTATATTTTTTTTAAATAAATTTTTTTGTTTTTTTTTTGGGGGGGGTCACACCCAGCAGCGCTCAGGGGTTACTCCTGGCTCTACGCTCAGAAATCGCTCCTGGCAGGCACAAGTGACCATATGGGATGCCAGGATTCGAACCACCATTCTTCTGCATGCAAGCCTTACCGCTGTGCTATCTCTCCGGTCCCATTTTTAAATATGTATGTATGTATGTATGTATGTATGTATGTATGTATGTATGTATGTATGTATGTATGGTTTTTGGGTCACACCTGGCAATGCTCAGGGGCTTCTCCTGGTTCTATGCTCAAGAAACGAGCCCGGCAGGCTCGGGGGACCATATGTGATGCCAGTATTCAAACCACCATCATTCTGCATGCAAGGCAAACGGCCCTACTGCTGTGCTATCTCTCCAGCCCCATTTATTTATTTATTTATTTATTTAATAAAATCTTTATTTTTTTATTTTATTTTATTTTTTTTGGTTTTTGGGCCACACCCGGCGGTGCTCAGGGGTTACTCCTGGCTGTCTGCTCAGAAATAGCTCCTGGCAGGCATGGGGGACCATATGGGACACCGGGATTCGAACCAACCACCTTTGGTCCTGGATCGGCTGCTTGCAAGGCAAACGCCGCTGTGCTATCTCTTCAGGCCCAATAAAATCTTTATTTAAGCACCATTATTACAAGTGTGATTGTAGTTGGGTTTCAGTCATAAACTGAACAACCCCTTTACCAGTGTAACATGCCCACCACCACTTCCCCCCTCCCTCGTTCCCACCCCTGCCTATATTATTTTTATAGTTGCTTTCTTAGATGTGAGTATGCATAAGTATATTACATATTTTTATACATACAATGTATACATATGAATGCATACAAGTTGTGTGAATAATAGAGAATAACATGAAATAATATTTGGGATCAAATCTAGGCATTGAGATATATAAGTTATCTACTCTACAGATTACTCTACAGGTTACTCCTGGCTCTATGCTCAGAGATTCCTCCTGGCAGGCTCGCAGGACCATATGGGATGCTGGGATTTGAACCACCATCCTTCTGTATGCAAGGCAAATGCCCTACCGCTGTGCTATCTCTCCAGCTCACCCTTCTTATTCTTTTTTTTTTGTTTGTTTGTTTTTTGTTTTTGGGCCACACCCGGTTGTGCTCAGGGCTTACTCCTGGCTGTCTGCTCAGAAATAGCTCCTGGCAGGCACGGGGGACCATATGGGGACACCAGGATTTGAACCAACCACCTTTGGTCCTGGATCGGCTGCTTGCAAGGCAAACGCCTCTGTTCTATCTCTCCGGGCCCACCCTTCTTATTCTTTTTTTTTTTTTCCGTGGTTTTTGGGTCACACCCGGCAGTGCTCAGGGGTTATTCCTGGCTCCAGGCTCAGAAATTGCTCCTGGCAGGCATGATGGGACCATATGGGGCGTCGGGATTCGAACCAATGACCTCCTGCATGAAAGGCAAATGCCTTACCTCCATGCTATCTCTCCGGCCCCATTTTTTTTTATTTTATTTAAACACCTTGATTACATACATGATTGTGTTTGGGTTTCAGTCATGTAAAGAACACCACCCATCACCAGTGCAACATTCCCATCACCAATGTCCCAAATCTCCCTCCTCCCCACCCGACCCCCTCACCCTTCTTATTCTTAACCTTCTTCTGACTCCTCCTTCCTCCTTTTCTTTTTCTTCCTTTTTCCTTTTTATCGTCCCCTTGTTCTTACTCTTTTTTTTGTTTGTTTTGTTTTTGGGTCACACCCAGCAGTGTTCAGGGGTCACTCCTGGCTATACATTCAGAAATCATTCCTGACAGGCTCAGGGGACCATATGGGATGCCGAGTTTCGAACCACCGTCCTTCTGCATGCAAGGCAAATGCCCTACCTTTCTGCTATCTCTCCGGCCCCTCTTCTTACTCCTCTTCGCATTATTCTTCTTATTCTTCTTCACCTTATTCTTCTTCCTCTTCTTCTTCCTCCTCTTCCTTTTCTCACTTTTCCTCCAACTCCTCTTACTATTATTCTCTTCCTGGGTTTTTGGACTTCATTGATTCCTATGTTGTTTCTGTTGAGTTTATCAGACTTCTATGTTCATCTGTTCACATTCTTTGAGTAGTTTAGACATTGTCTGATCATTTTTTTTAATGTTCTCTTCCAATCTCTTCTGTATGGAGTTGTTCTGCATCTCATCCTCTGGCTCACTGACCCTGTTCGCAGCCACCGTTACTCCAGTTGAGAGGCTTTCCATTGAGGTTTTCAATTCAAAAACTGAGTTTTTCAGTCCTGTTATTTCAGTATGAAGTTTTCTAATTTCAATCTTTATATCCTCTTGATTCTTATTTGTGTTCCATTCAAGTCTATCTATGCTTTCTTTGGGCTCCATGAACATCCTTCGTAATTCTTCTCTAAACACCTTATCTGAGAAGATACTTAGCTGTTTGGTACTTTTCGGGTCATCAGAACAGCCATCTTCATTCTCTATACACGGGATTGTCCTGCATTGTTTCCCCATTGTGAAGCTAGTAGTGTGGTTTTTACTATTTGCTGTGGTCGGGTTCAGGGGTTAAAAGGTGTATGCAGAGGGCCAGAGAGATAGCATGGAGGTAAGGCATTTGCCTTGCATGCAGAAGGACGGTGGTTCGAATCCTGGCATCCCATATGGTCCCCCGAGCCTGTCAGGAGCTATTTCTGAGCATAGAGCCAGGAGTAACCCCGAGCACTGCCGGGTGTGGACCCCCCCCTCCAAAAAAAAAGGTGTGTGCGGAGTGGCCACGCTCCTCTAGCTCCATTCAAAAAGCAGGCAGAGAGCAAGGCAACAGTCCTTTATAATGGCTCTCTAGTGCCCAATCACATGGCAGGAACCAGCCCCCACGTTGTTTGGTTGGGGTCATCTTACTGGGTTTGAGTCCTGGAGAGATTATGTTTGTTGGTGTCTTCTGGGCTGCCTCCTGGAGAAAGCCCTTTTCTGTAGTTCTGAGGATCAAACTCAAGGCCTCACATTTGCAAGCCAAGTGCTCTAAAACTGAGCCACATTCCTGGCCTAATTTAGTTCTCTTCCTAGTCTTCTAGCTCCCTATTCTTCCTGCCTTTACTGAAATAACAGGATGTCTTTTTTTCTTTATTCTCAACCAGATGGATGAGATTAACCATTTTTTGGAGGCATGCTGCCTGGGGGCAGCAGTCTCTCTTGCTCTTCACCTGCCATGGGAAGGGAGTGATTGCAGTTGAGCAGAGATACTGGTGTCCATGGGTGCCTGCTGACCCCTGAGTCCATGTTCATGGAAGCCTGTGCCAGGTGTCTCTCTGATCATGGGTACTTGAGGTCTGCAGGAGGGGTTCCAGAACTTAGAAAAAAGTACCTGAAAAAAGTGGCTGAGCTGATCAACCTCTCAATTTACTTCCCCGACTGGTCCAGGTCCAGTTCTGGTATGCATCTCATCCCTGCAGATACCTTAATGCTCTGGGGGACATTGGGACTCTCCTTTATAGGGGAAGGGGAGGGAACAGGAGTGGAGCAAAACTATATGGCACTCAAACTATGAAGCTGACTACCCGCTCTGAGAAGGGGTACCTTCTCACAGTACAAATAAAAGTATGACAGGACTCCCCCAAGTCTTCAAGTGTTGCATTCAGAGTTTCTGGAAAAGGAAAGGTGAGCCTTCTACCCCCAACTTACTGCTGTATATATGGGGGTAACCCAGACATATCCTAAACTTGGTCCCTGCTATGGGTTGAGTAAAGGTGGGTACTGGGCAAGGTTCAACTTCATCTTTGTGGCTATGGGTTGGAGCAGAAAAGTATCATGGTTGTGCTCTCTTTCTGCCTCCTGTCTTCTCAGCTAAGTGCTAAGATCTTTCCCAGTGGCACTGGCAACTGACAGATGGAGAGGTACAGGAGGGCTGAAGAAGCCCAGGGCAGGCTGGGTAGCTGCTAAGTGCTGGCTGGCAGTGGGGCTGTTCAGCCATGCACACCCATTCACAGGCCCTCCTGTGCTCTTCCTGCACCCCAGCTTGGTTGCAGCTTCCTCCTGTTTCTGCAACTCGGCCACATGCAACTCTGAGGCTCCAGGCACTGTCCCTGACTTTGGCACAGGGGACTAGTTTGACAGGTTTGACCACACCTGTGAGCAGTTGGAGGGTTGGGAGCTGAGGTAGGCCAGCCTGAGATGGCAGTGTGCCCTGTCCATGCCTGCCCCAATCCTTCCAGCCATTGTCCTCTCTCTAGGGAGGCTCCGTGGGGAGCAAAAATGACTGGCACTTCTAGTCCTGGCCTAGTGGCCAGCTCTGCACACTGCCTGGAGCAGGTGCCTTGCCTTTCTTGGACGTCTGTCTTCAACTGTCTGATGGGTCTGTGAGCTCACGGTCTTTGAATAGCTCACCTGAAATGGCCATTTCTCCCCAACCCTGGGCACATCAGGGCTTCTGGAAGGAAGGATGAACACTGTAGCCAAGGACTACACTGGGCTTGCTAACCCAGTAAGGGCTTAGACTCCACATAGGCACTTCCTCTGTTCTGGCTGTCCTTTCCAGTTGCCATCAATTGCCTCAGGGGCTACTCTGAGGTCCCAGGCAAGTGGGGTTGTAGAGAAGTCTGTGGGGAAATCTCAGACTTGTCAGGTCCTCTTTCCCCTGACTTGGGAGTCACCCAGAGCTCTGCCCATGATGTTGTGGAGATGGTCCTGTTGCTGCTTTCTCATGGTGTGTCACAGTGGGACCCAGTGGGACATGCTCTCACAGTGTGACTCAGTGTCCCAGTGGGACCTCCTCTCTAGTCTGGAGATGCCACATGGTCAGAAGCTCTCAGGGCTGACCATACTCAGGGCAAGAGGAGGACTAGTACCTGGAAAAGAGGACAGGGACAGAGAAGGGATGGGGCTCTTCCTGGGCTTGGTATAATGGGGGTATTGTTTGCATCATGCCTGGCATATTCTTTTTTGTTTGTTAGTTAGTTTTTTTGGTTTGGGGGCCTCACTCAATGGTGCTCAGGGGTTACTCCAGGCTCTGAACTCAGAAATTAGTCCTGGGAAGCTCAGGGGATCATATGGGATGCTGGGGATTGAACCCGGGTTAGCTGCATGCAAGGCAAATACCCTACCCTCTGTGCTATTGCTCTAGCCGCAGCATCTTCATTCTTACTTCTTTTGCCCAAGCTATAGCCTGCAGGATCTTTGTGATACACAAATGGGGGCAGTTACTTGGTGATTTTTGTATTTAGAATGAACTTGAGGAGACTGAAAGGACAACAGATAAGGCACCTACCTGGCACCTGGCAGACCAATATTTAGTCCCCACACTATTTAAGATCCCCTAAGCCCTTCAGGAGTGACTCCAGAGAACACAGCCAGGAGTAACCCTAAACTGTCCCCTCCCAAAAAAAAACCTGAAATCTCTTCCCATGGCTAACTTGGTCCTGCATGAGCCATGCCCCCACAACTCTTCACAATCTCCCATAGATAATCGACATTAACAAACACCTTGACTCTCATGTGTCCTCCTCTGCTTAGCTCCTGACAGCAGCTTCATGTCTCTCACCCTTGACATTCAGCATCCATCCCTGTCTCCCTGTGTTGCCTTCACTCCTGCTGCCTCTCATTCCTTTCTGCTCTGGGGCCAGGGTTGGCACACGCTTGGGAGATTGCACATTTGGTAAAGGTGCAACTTCTACTCTTGTGCCACCAGGATCACACCAGAGAGGTGGGTGAGGCAGTGACAGGATCCATCACATTGCCTCCTGCCTGTAATATGGTGAGCCACTTTTCCAGGGCTCTACTACCTTTTGATTGATGTTTATTGCAAATTTTTTGTTTGTTTTTTGTTTTTTGGGCCACACCCGGTGATGCTCAGGGGTTACTTCTGGCTATGCGCTTAGAAATAGCTCCTGGCTTGGGGGACCATATGATATGCCAGGGGATCGAACAGTCCATCCTAGGCTAGCGCTTGCAAAGCAGATGCCTTATCTCTAGCACCACTGCTCCGGCCCTGTTTATTGCAAGTTTTAACTACTTTATCTTGTGTGTGTGTGTGTGTGTGTGTTGCTGTTATTTATAGAAAGCCACATGGTAACAGGGATTCAATTTGGAGTTTCATATATGACAAGCATAAGCTCTACCCCTAGCTGGCCCTTTTACTTTGAGTGCCATATTTTCTATTTGTTTTGTTTTTGGGTCATACCTGGCAGGCTTGAGGGCTACTCCCAGCTCTAATGCTAGGGGCTCATTTCTGGTGAAGCTTGGAAATAGAAACTTGGCTTCCTATATACAAAGCAATACAAAGTGTTCAACTTTTTGAGCTATCTCCCCTGCTCACCATGCTCACCCTTGACCCAATATTGCATGGCACATAGTAGATGTTTATGAAGCACTTGTTGGGTGAAGGAAGTTGTAAGGATTTGAGTGTGCATGGCCAAGGGCACGTTTCCTAGTGACTGCTCAGAGAATAGCAACTTTTCGTAAGAACTAGAGTAACAGGACTGTTAATATGCATTTCTGCCAGCCCTTAGGGCTGGAGTGCAAAGGCACAGGGCAGAGGAAACTGAGCAGTGGAGGTTGAGAAGATCCACAGGCATCAGATCTCAGGAATCCCTAACGCTTGGCCAGAATTTAGACTTCCTGGAGGACAGTAGCTGAAGTCATCAATGTCATCAACTGTGCCCTGAGGGTTCTATTTCTGCTGAGACCTCAGACCTGCTGTGTTGCAGTGGACTAGATCAAGCCCTCTTAGAAGCACTCAGCGGGGGTGGGGTGGGTGCAAAGGATGGGGTCACCTGTGAGTCCAATGCTTGGCTTTCTATTTGGGTTCCTCTCCTTAACCAGGTGACTTCTGCCAGCCACAGCAGCTCTGATTAGGTTTATTCTCATGACTCGGTACCACTGATCCCTACCTCTTGGGTCTAGAAGAAAAGTGGTTCTTCAAAGTCTTATCAAAGGAACCATGCTCTGCATTCAACAGTGAGTTTTAGGGCCAACAGAGGCACAGAAGAAGAAGGACAGACCCAAGGATGATTTGGAGGGCTGGGGCTTTGCTCTGTTATGGGAGTAGGAGGTCAAGCAAAGAAGCAGAAGGCCAGGTGGGTCTGGTCCTGTGCCTAGTATACTGTGGAGATACTGGAACTTTATCCCAAATGGATAAATGGGGCTGGTAAGGTCAGATTCCAAGATGTAGAAGTCACTGGTGAGGTCAGAGTTGCTGGACATAGATAGAAGTCACTGGTGAGGCCTGACCTCAGGCAAGTCGAGCACTCACAAAGAAGCATCCACCTGCACCTGCCACTTTGGGAGGTGGGAAATGGATATTTATATTAGGTGTGAGTAAGGTGTGGACCTGTGTTAGCCAATTGGGTAGGATATGAGAGGGGATTAAAATGGGGGTGTGTGCTTCTGTGTTTAGGGAAGACAGGGAAAGGGGTTTAGGGAAAGCAGGGTGTGTGCTCTGGATGCGAAAACAAGGTGTGCAAGGTAACAGGCAATGCTGGCCACCACCGTAGAAGCTGGAAACAATGGGAGCTGATGTCTGGCAGAGGTGTGTGGCTATAGGGGCACAGTTGGATGCACAGAGACCAGTGGCCAAACTTGGAGTGGTCCAGTGAGAGTTGATGGGCCCAAACTCAGGAATGTGGAAGTGGAGAAAGGGAACAGATGAGAGAGGGAGAGAACAGGCAAAGGGGACCAGAACTGGTGGTAAACACCTCCCAACACAAGAACCGTCTATAATCCTCCTTTCCTGCTGAGATGAACCTAGAGGGCTAGGGAGTTGATCCTCTCTTAGGAGCCAAGAAGAGGAGAACCCCATCTGGATGGAGTGAGGGATACAATCTACACCCCCATTTTTCATCTGATGGCACCCTGAGAGGCTTTTGTCTGTGTTGCCAGGGGAAGCAAAGTTTCTGCTTCATTCTAAGACTGGTTGGCTCTGGGTGGAGCTGGAACTTTGATGAATGAAGGGCCACCCTCCTGCCTACTCTCTCTATGAGTCAAGAGACTCATGGTACATAAGTGGTACGTAAGTGGTACGTAGTGGTACGTAGTTTCCTGTGCTCCACCTTCCAGATCTTAAGGTGATAGCTGGATCCATCCTCCCATTCATCCCACCAGTCTCTGCTCCAGTCACTTCCTTCCAGATTGGGAGAGCCACCCTCAGGGGCGGGTGGGGGCTACACCAGAAACTGCGCTTTTCCCTTCCCCAGTGGAAAGTGAAGGCAATGGGGGAAAGGCTCTGGTTTTACAGCTCTGCTTCTCTAACCTCAAGTTTCCCCTCTGGTCTCCTAGAGCCCCTATATGTCCTCTTGGGGGGCTCTAGGTGGTGCTCTCTCTTGTTGGTATTCCTCTGAGAGGCAGAGTGGAGAACATGTTGTAATAGGCTCTTAGTGTTGCAGCTGTGTGTGTGTGGGGCTCATTCTCCCTGAGAAGCCCCTAATAGAGCCTTCAAGTCCTATAGCCATTTAGCCCTTCTAACCCAAGCCAGGCTTGGGTTGACAACTCCTGGGATGTGGGTGATAGTGGGCAGCATGTTAGGCCATGGGAGTGGAGAGGGGATGGCTGAGAGGCCTGGAGCTCAGTGGTTCTGAATTCCTTGCCTGCTGGACCATGAGCTGACTGAGGTTCATTGGAAGGCTGCCAGCATCCATTTCTGCATCTGTGACAGAGCGACTATGGCACATCATCCGCTGTTTGCAAATGATGGGTGAGGTGGGGTGGCGTGTATGCCATTCAGGAGGCAGTTTCCTTTCCAAACGTCTCTCCCAGAAGGGCAGGGAGCTGGGCAAAATCCACAGCAAGGGGGCCTTCAAGAGCCATGGCCTGGGCTGCCGCATGCCAGTTAGTGAATGGTGCTGGCTCCTGGCAGGGCCTGGAAGTAGGGAGGGGTCTGAGTAGGGGAGCTGTGTCCGAGCTAAGTTTGAATAACACACTCAAGGGCCTCCAGAGACCTCAAATGAAGATTTCTCATCGGTGCTGAAGATGGAGCAGAGTAATGAGCCAGAGCTCACTGGCGGGAAAGGGGGCGGCCAGATTGGTTCCAGCCTTGACGAGGTCCAGCCACACTCATTATTGCTGACCACTGGGGGCGTGGCCCCTTGGTCCATTTGGGCTGAGGGCTGAGGTAGTTTCTCTAGAGTGTAAGTGCAGGGGAAGGGGGACATCTGGTAGTGACTCAGCTCTGCTTCTGTGAATGCTGAGTGGAGGTCAGAGGCCACTGGCCTTCAGCATCTTCCATGACGCTCAGCTCAGGGCTCAACCTCCCATGCCCGCCTGACATGCCCATGGGATTGTGGGTACAGGAAGAGGCACAGAACCCAACAGGATGGAGAAGATTGGCCAGAGTGTGAGTGACCCTCCCTGTGTTTTGCCTTGGGTGAGTGAGTAGGTGGATCCTGAAAAGGAGGAAGAGGGTTCTCAGGAGAACTGGGGCACAGGTGTGAAAAAAAGTGACCCTGGCCTACAGGAGTCTGCTTGCATCATGGAGTACCCAGCCCCTGCGGGCATGGTCTCAGAGAGGCTGACGAAGGGCCCTACAAGGACAAGGATGTAGGTGCAAGTGTGAATGCAGCACTGGTAGAGCTGAGCAGGGAACAGGGAAGGGGTGCCTCATCCTGAGATTTGAGGAAATCTGGAGTGGCTGTACAAGCGGGCTCCTGGTTCATTCTGCAGGTGCTGCTCCTTGTCTTGGTGGGGATGGGGAGCTGCTTCGTGGGGAGAGGAGGACAGATCCTAGTCCCACAGTCATCTCACGAATGCCACAAAGAAAAAAGGGGAAGCAGCAGAGCAGTGGGCCACATGCATCCTCTGTGGGGTCTCTACTTACCCGTTCCTCTTCCCACTGGCCTGCTCTTCTTTTTCTAGTTCCCTTCTCTCCTCGACCTCTTCAGGAAGCAATTAAAGTCACTGTGTTTTCTTAGTAATACTTTGTGGGCTTTTGGGGGGTTTTTTTTTGCAATGAAAGTAATAATATATTAGCAGAAGTTTGGGAAACTGTGTGAGGAGACTGAAGGGATCCTGAGTTTTTTGGGGGACTGGTGGATCTGACCCTTGTCCAAGTGTATTAGCATACGTCTGTCCAGGTCAGTAGTCTGAAATTCAGGTCTGATCAGATATGATCTGATTCCTTGAAAGGTGCTGGGGACACAGGTTTTCCCTAGTCCCTGACTCATGGCCCCTCCACCCTCTGCTATCCCACATGCCTCTAATCTCCCTCCTCTGCTCTTCTCTCTCACTTAACCGGACTTTGAGATGGTTGCCCTAGCCTGGCTGGCTACTTGGATAATCTGGAATAATCTCTCCACTTCAACATTCTTTTTACTTTTTTTCCTAGATTCCTTTTAATTTTTAATTAAGTTTTTGGTTTTGGACTACAGATGCTTAGGACTTACTCTTGTCTCTGCACTCGGGAATCACTTCTGGTAGGGTTCAGGGGATCCTATGGGTAAGATAAGTGCCTTTACTCACTGTACTTCCAAACATTATTTTTTTTTTTTTTTTTTTTTGGTTTTTGGGCCACACCCGGTAACGCTCAGGGGTTACTCCTGGCTATGTGCTCAGAAGTTGCTCCTGGCTTGGGGGACCATATGGGACACCGGGGGATCGAACCGCGGTCCGCCCAAGGCTAGCGCAGGCAAGGCAGGCACCTTACCTTTAGCGCCACCGCCCGGCCCCCAAACATTATTTTTAATGCTCAAGGCTTAACTTCTGGCTCCAGTGATACTCAGGGAACCATATGGGGCACTGGGAATCAACCCTGGGTTGGCTGTATACAAAGCAAGTTCCCTGCCTGCTGTGGTATCTCCTTCAACCCTCCTCCCAACATTCTTAACTTGATCACATATGCAGAGTCCTTTTCTCCCATTCACAGATTCTGGTGATTAGGATGTGAACCTCTTGCAGTTGTGTGTGTGTGTGTGTGTGTGTGTGTGTGTGTGTGTGTGTGTGTGTGTGTGTGTGTGCTTCTCTGACTCCCTGGAAGAGAAAGAGAGAAGACAAGATAGAGAGCACCAGACACAAAGGAGACTGGAGAGGACCCTTAGAGCAGGTTCCACCAGACTCTTCAGGATGGAGGTCCCATAGAGGCAGTGATGCACCCTGCAGGATAGACATATTCTCTGTGAGTGTGGCCTCCAGTTTCAGGGTCAGGACCAGGTCCCACTGGGCGTGCATGTGTTTCTGTGTGTGCTCACCCATCAGTGTCCATAGCCATATTCTTGGGAGGGACTGAAAAATAACTTTTAAAAGGGCCCTTTCTGTTCCTGTTCTAAGCAAAATAATTACACAAGTGACTAATTTTATCCCTAATCCCATAATTACTTTATTATGTAGCTGGTGAGAGGGCCCTGAGCAGTGTCGATGGCTCCACATTGGCATCTGGCCCACTTGGCCTGGTGTGCCAGTGCTGAACCCTGCCCGGCTCTGGGCCCAGGCCTGCCATGGTAATGGGGATGCTCCAGTTCCCTTTCTGGCTGAGGCCAGTTCCCTTGAGCCTTGTGGGTAGTAGGTATCTAGAAGTAACCTGCCTTCCTTGCAATTCCTTGTACATAAATCATTGCTTGGAGAGCAAGAACTCACACTTTGGATTTTTAAACTTTTATAATAATTTTGGTGGGCTGCAAAATAGCACAGCATATAGGGCACTTGATTTGCACATGGCCAACTGTGTTCAATCCATGGCACTCCATATGATGCTCCAAGCCTGCCAGGAGTAATTCCTGGGTACAGAGGAAAGAGTAACCCTTAAGTACTGCCAGATGTGGTTAAAAAATACAGGAAAACAAAAACATTGAGAGGTAGTGTGGGGGGTTAGGTCACACCTGGCTATGTTCAGGGTTTACTCCAGGCTTTATATGCAGGGGATATTCCTGGTAGGGCTTGGGAGACAATATGTGGATGTCCAGGATCAAACCTGGGTCAGTTGTGTAAAGGTAGGTAAGTGCCTTACTCACTGTACTATCTCTCCAGCCCTAGCAAGCTCACACTTTGGAAACTGAAGTTGAGAGAGAGGTCTAGGTGCCTGGTACCACATATGGCCCTTAAAGCACAAAGGGGTCATTTCTGAGCCAAAAGACAGAGAATAACCTCTGAACACGACCAGGTCTAGCCTTAAAACCAAAAGAGGAAAAGGAAAGGAGTTGAAAACTGTGGATTCCAGCTCTCATTAACTTGCTCCTTGACCTTGAAGGAGTCATTGCCTGAGGGTAGTAGTAGCTTTGCTGTCTGTGGAGTGGTACCTGTCCAGTTCCCATATGGCCTTCCAGGAAGTAGCCAGAGCTTTGCATCACTGAGGTTTCTCTTCATTCCACTTTCAAAGGAAGGGCCAAGGCCTGGCTCTTTGCTACCCCTGTTGTCCAAGCACTGTAGTGCATTCAGCGCTGATGTACTGGAGCTGGGATTTGACACTCAGTTCTGTCTGTCCCCTCATTTTTTTGCCTTTCCCTTGAGGCCAGCCTCCTAGGATTAGGCTTGTAAGAGTAACTCAGCCCCTTCAGAGTTGAACGTATGAACTCAAACTTGAACTCCATGAACTTTCATGAACTCCATGAAAAATAAGGATGGCAAAGTTCATTGGAAACATCTGCACCCAGGGAGTGGAAACACCCAGGATTGGTTTCACTCTTTGTCACTGGCTTCTTGGATCTCACATCAGTACTACGAGGGCATAGAGTTAGCTGATCTCAGAAGGTCTTTCTGGCAATGTTGTCCACTTCATTTGGTTCCAGAAAGTTCTGTGGGGAAAGGGGTCAGTGTGTAAAGGAGTTGGCAGCCCTTGTTTCTTCCTCCCACTTCTGCTTTGTGCAGAAACCCTGCTCTGACTGGCCCACAACATGTGTGCAGACATTCACCCTGCCACGGGGTGAAAAAAACAGAGAGAGTGCATTGCCCTGAAAGTTTGCCTTCTTGGGCATTGGGGCTGGCCCCTGCAAGTACCCTGGACTCAGGGATGGCTGCTGGGAATCTGCAGAGGAGATAGAGGCTTTAGCATACTGGGATATCATCAAAGAAATGCCCAGTTTCCCTTCATCATCAGGTCTTGCTTTTTTCTCCCATATTTTCCTGCTGTTCTCTTCAAACCCTAAGAGGCAGTGCTGGGGCTGTTCTCACAGCGAAGGAAACCGTTGGAAGGATAAGGCATTATTTCCAGCTCACAGAGCCTGGGATGGAGTGGCTGTGCCCCCCTGGCCCCATGTATGACCATGGGATGAAAGAAAAAGTAGATTGGACTCAGTTATTTTTTGTCAATTTTATTTATTTTTTCAGTTTGGGTTTTTATTTATTTTTTTTATCCCTTCCTCTCTCACGGTGTCTGCTATGACCAGAGGTTGCACACATACTTGGTTGTAGGGTTCCCTGTCTCCTGGGCTTTGTTCCCTTCCTGTTTCTCAGAGGATTCTGGGAAGGGAGGAGGAGAGAAGATCTTCTAAAGACCTGAGTATCTGAGGGGGTTGGGGAAAGCCCCTCCGGGGGAGCAGCTGTGAGCGCAGAGCCAGACTCCCCAGGTAGAACTGCAGTGTGTGGGTGCCTGGGAAGGTGTGCTTGCCACGTGTGTGACTCCTCCTGCTCCAGCCCCGTTCTGCTGCCTGGGCACTCCTGCCTCATAACTCCAGTTCTTCCCCTGCTGCGATAAATGCTCCTCATTCTCCTTCACTCTTGGTTTGATTTTCTGACACTTTTTAGAATTGCATTTTTCAACTTGTGGAAAACACTCAGAACATTTGCCATCTTAAGCATTACAGTTCAGCAGCTCTGAGCTCAGCCCCCTCCTGACTCCTGGTGGTCACGGTTCCACTCGTGTCTCTCTGCACTGATGACCTTGAGTTTCTCATGTACTTGCACGTGGCTCTGGACTTCTGTGACTGCCTTATTTCTTGTCATAGGTCCTCAGTGATCATTGGCACAGGCACCTGTGTCAGATTCCCAACCCTCTCAGGCTGAATGGGACAGAGACTCCTGTGTTGCATTTCTAGCCAAAGCTTCAGGGACCTTTGTGCTATATCCACTGCTTGATCATCATATTTAATGTTGCTTATACACATCAATGTGCAAGTATCTCTTCAAGACTGCTAGCAATTCTTAGGAAATACATAGAAGTGTGATTGTATGGTTAGCACATTTGTGATTTTGTGCACACGTGCCCTCAGGGATCACTCCTGGCTCTGTGCTCAGTATTTGGGAGGACTATATGGGGTGTCAAGGATCAAACTGGGGTCAACTATGTGTAAGACAAGCACTGTAACCTCTGTATTACCCAGCCCCAGCACTATATTTAGTGAATCAAAACAGTTTTATTAAAAGAAATATTTCAAAAAGTGGGGGCTGGGGCGGTGGCATAAGTGGTAAGGCGTCTGCCTTGCCCATGCTAGCCTAGGACAGACTGCTGTTCAATCCCCTGGCATTTCATATGGTCCCCCAAGCCAGGAGTGATTTCTGAGTGCATAGCCAGGAGTAACCCCTGAGTGTCACCGGGTGTGGCCCCAACTCCCCCGCCCAAAAAAAAGAAAGAAAGAAATATTTCAAAAAGTGTGTGCCAGGGCCAGAGAGACTGCACATTGGTAGGGCATTTGCCTTAGATGCAGAAGAATGGTGGTTCGAATCCCGGCATCCTATATGGTCCCTTGAGCCTGCCAGGAGCGATTTCTGAACATAGAACCAGGAGTAACCCCTGAGTGCTGCTGGATGTGACCCTCCCCCAAAAAACAAAAAAACAAAACAAAACAAAACAAAATCAAAAAGTGTATGTGTGTGTGTGTGTGATGGGAAGAGAGAGGTAAGGAGGGAGAGAGATGTTCAAAGAACACAGACTTCTCCAGAGAAAATCTGCACCATTTTTTTTTTTTTCTAAAGCCATCCTTTATTGCTTGTTGACTCTGTGCCAGGAGCTTAGTTTAAACCCTTAACATAGATTACCTAGCACAAAGCCTGTATCTGGCCTACTTGAAATGTAAAATGATCTATAATTTGCAGCTGAGGAGATAAAGGGCTCAGAGAGGTCATGTTATTTGTTCAATATCTCCCAGCCAGCCAGCACTGTAGCCAGCTTACTCCCGCAGGGTGCCCAAATCCTGCCTGCGAGGCTGCACCGCCTCCCAGTGGCCTCTCTGAGCCCATCTGTCCCGTTCTCTGTTCTCCATTCTCTGTGGCGCTGGTATCTCACTAGCCTCACACTGCCCATCTCTCTCCTGCCTGTGCTTCTGCTGTCTCTGGAAACTTGGAGTCTGCAGATGCTGGGAGTTCTGTATGGTGGAGACCTTCAGAGGAAGACCTGTAATTTGCTTCCTGATTTTAGTTCTGGATTCCTAGCTGCCTCCTGCCTCCCCCTCAGTGACCCAGAAGCTTGAGTGCTTGTGTGGCTTCTTCCCCAGTAAGCAGGGACTCTGCCTGTTCACCGTCACAGTGGGGCTGTGTGCAAAGGAGGGGACCCAACCAGACTGACTAACATCCACCTAGAACCTTGATTTCCCAGTTAAAACAGAGTTAGGACACTTAGCTATTCATTTTGGTTTGGGGTCCACACCTGGCTATGCTCATTGATCGCTCCTGGTGGGGCTCAGGAATCATATATGGTGCCAGGGATAGAACTTGGGTAGACCACATGGAAGGCAAGTGCCTTATTCCTGTACTCTCTTTCCAGCCCAAAGGTAGGCAGTTTTGTAGAATGATGGAGGTTTGTAAGTGGTTCTTGTGCACTGGCATTTGCTTGTCTTTTAAAACTATCAGAAAGGGGCTGGAGTGATAGTATAGCACAGAGTACAGTATTTGCCTTGAAAGTGCCAACCCAGGTTCAATCCCCAGTTTCCCATATGGTCCCTTGGGCCTACCAAGAGTAATTCCTGAGTGCAGAGCCAGGAGTTACCACTGAGCATCATCAGATATAACCCTAAAACAAAACAATACAAAACTATTTGAGAAAAGGATCCTTCTTTGGCAATTTTTATTTAATTTAATTTTTTTGGTTTTTGGGCCATACCTGGCAGAGCTCAGAAATCACTCCTGGGGCCGGAGCAGGGGTACAAGTAGTAAGGCATCTAGCCTAGGATGAACCATGGTTCTATCCCCCTGGCATCCAATACGATCCCTCAAGCCAGGAGTGATTTCTGAGCGCATAGCCAGGAGTAACCCCTGAGCGTCACTGGGTGTGGCCCAAAATCCAAAAAAAAAAAAAAAAGTAAATCACTCCTGGCAGGCTTCCCCGAGCAATATGGGAAGCTGAGAACTGTACCCTGGTCAGTCCTGGGTTGGCTGTGTGCAAGGCAAACGCTTTACTGCTATGCTATCGCTCTGGCCCATGTTTGGCAATTTTTAAACTAATATTCTCCCTTCAAGTCAAAGTTTATATTTATGTATATGCACATTAACTATCTTTAGCATTTTGTTTTCTTAAATCAAAAAATATCATTTTTTGGCCACACCCAGTGTCTATGCTCAGGGATCACTTCTAGTCTGGCAAAGGGGACCTATAAGGAGCTGATCAAATCCCATTAAGCTGCAAGCTGAACAAGTACTCTACCCATTGTACTATATCTCTGGCCCCTTAAAATGTTTGTTTTTAAAATAGTACAGGACATTTTAAACATGTAGAGGAGTAGAGAGAAGAGTATAATGAATTTCCAAGACCACATTGTTCAGTTTTAACAATTACCAATCTATATTCATAGCACATCTGTTCGATGATGTGGAAGTTGAAACTTTTTTTTAATCATTCACCACAGTAGCTCAGTGCAGCACACATAGTAATTGCTCATTAAATAAAGGATGCTGGCTGATTACAAATCTTTTCTCCTCCCTGGATTTGTGATCCCCAGCTGTGTGATGGGGATGAGGGATGGAGGTGGGGGTAGGCAGAGGCAGACAAGTTCTGGTACATGCTTTGTGGGGCTGTAGTCACCTGGTCACCTGTTATATGGCACCCTTTACTAGGGTGTCTACAGGCCTGCTGCCACTCTCCTTTCTGCATACTGTAGAAGGGGGCAGGAAAGAGAGAAGGGACGGAGGGAGGGAGACAGAGAGAGAGAAAACGAGAGAGAGAGAGAAAGAAAGAGAGAGAATGTCTTCTACAATGGCACATTGGTAACAGGAAATGTGCACTGGTGAAGGGATGGGTGTTGGAACATTGTATGACTGAAACTCAATCATGAACAACTTTGTAATCTGCGATTCGATCCAAAATTTTATTAAAAAGAAATAGACTGTAGCTGTTTTGTTGTTAGCACTCTGTTATTGCAGATTTTGGTATTAATATTCTGGTGGGAAGGACCCATGCATTTCCAAAATGCTAAAGTGACTTGGCATTGACTAGACTTTAAGCCCAAGGATTCAGCTTTTTTTGTCCGAGTCAGCAGATCATCAGTCGCTCCAGGGAAAGGACTGTGCTGCCAAAGCCAGGGCCCCAGTTGGGAAGCGGGGAGCAGGCTCAGTGAGAGGGCTGTGCTGGCTGATGCTGCAGGATCCTTTTTCTCCTGCCCTCGCACACCAGTGCTGTCAACACCGGAGCCTGCTAGCTGCCCCTTCCCTCCAGGAGACTGACTGAGCTGGGGAGCCCAGAGGTGGTGCTGCTGGGCGTCCTGTTGCTAGGAGACAGGAAAGGCTGCAGATCAGGTTGCCATTTGGATGGGAAGGATGGACTGGGATGGGTGTAGGGCTTGTGTGGGCAACTGTGAACTGGGCTGGGGGAAGGGCAAATCAAAGGGAATTTGCAGCTTGTAGAGGAGGGTTCTTTAGACCAAGGGTGGGGAGTAACCCAGGCAGTCCCTGATGGTCCTTCCATGTCCAAATCAGACCTGAGTCATTTGGATCCTGATTCATAATGTAACCTACAGAGGTTGTGTTTCTGCAGTTGTTGGGCCTTAGTTTTCTCATCCAAATAATGGTTATGAGAATGCCTCCCTCACTAGCTGCTGGGCAGGTTGAGATGTGCGATGTGAAATGTTTTTTTTTTTATACATATTAATATCTTTTTTGTTTGTTTGGTTTTGGTTTTTGGGTCATACCCGGCAGCTCTCAGGGGTTCCTCCTGGCTCTATGCTCAGAAATCGATCCTGGCAGGTTTGGGGGACCATATGGGATGCCAGGATTCGAACCACCGTCCTTCTGCATCCATGCTATCTCTCCAGCCCCTATATATTAATATCTTTATTTAAACACCTTGATTACAAATATGATTGTAGTTGGGGTTCAGTCATGTAAAGAGCACCCCCCTTCAACGGTGCAACATTGCCACCACCAATGTCCCAAATCTCCAGAACAACTGTAGGAAGCTTTCTTTACACGCAGTTGACACAGGTTCAATCTTCTGCATACCTTAAGAGCCCTCTGAGCTCCCCCAGGAGTTATTCCTGAGTGCAGAGCCAGGAGTAAGCCCTAAGTACCACCGGGTGTGGACCCCAAAGCAAAATCAAAAGAAAAGAAAAGAAAAGAAAACAGGGCCGGGCGGTGGCGCAAGAGGTAAGGTGCCTGCCTTGCCTGCGCTAGCCTTGGACGGACCACAGTTCGATCCCCCGGTGTCCCATATGGTCCCCCAAGCCAGGAGCAACTTCTGAGCGCATAGCCAGGAGTAACCCCTGAGCGTTACCGGGTGTGGCCCAAAAACCAAAAAAAAAAAAAAAAAAAAAAGAAAACAAAACAAATAGGGACCGGAAAGATAGCATGGAGGTAAGGCGTTTGCCTTGCATGCAGAAGGACGGTGGTTCGAATCCGGGCATCCCATATGGTCCCCTGAGCCTGCCAGGAGTGATTTCTGAGTGTAGAGCCAGGAGTAACCCCTGAGCGTCACTGGGTGTGCCCCCCTCAAAAAAAAAATGGGGCCGGAGAGATAGCATGGAGGTAAGGCGTTTGCCTTTCATGCAGAAGGTCATCGGTTCGAATCCCGGCGTCCCATATGGTCCCCCGTGCCTGCCAGGAGCAATTTCTGAGCATGGAGCCAGGAATAACCCCTGAGCACTGCCGGGTGTGACCCAAAAACCACAAAAAAAAAAAAAAATACAAACAAGGGAAAAGAGTGAACTACACTCTTTAAAGGAAGGAAAACAAGCACACATGTGAAGGTTCACTGCCATGATTGCCTTTACTCTGATGATGGTTCCGCCCTCTTTGTACAGGAGGTGATTGGACTCACTCTGTCCACATGATAGGAACAGGGAGCCCTGGAGCTGGGGACATCTGTGCAAACCTCCATCAGGTGACCCATACTGGGGACTGGCCTGATGGGGCCTCTAGTGAATGATACTTTTGGAAGACCAGAGAGGCAGGCAGCAATTTCCAAGCCAGAGAGACTTAATGAAAAGATGACCAAAAGACTGGGATTTCAACAGCATTTTTGAACATCAAGGCTGGCTGCTGTGAGTGAAGTGAGAATCTTGGAACCTTTTGTTGTTGTTTTGTTTTAGGACTATACCTAGTGGTGCTAGTGAATGGGGGGGAGTCACTCCCCATTCAGGGGATCATGTGGTGCCACAGATCAAATTCAGGACTCCTATAAGCAAAACGTACACTCCTGTCTTTTGAGTAATTTTCCCGGTCCCCTCTTACCTTTTCTTTTTTGAAGGGGGGTGTTGGACCCATATCTAACTGTATTCAGGACTTACTCCTGGCCCTGCTTAGGGATCACTTCTGCAGTACTCAAGGGACTGATCAATCCCTGTCTGCTGCTTGCAAAGCAAGTACCTTACCACTGGCACTATCTCTCAGGTCCCATGCATTTTCTTAAATAATGACTCTCTTATGAATAATATATGTTAATATATACACCAGAAAACAAGTAATTACAATACAAAGCCTAAATAGATACAAAGGAAACCAATCCAGTACTATAAAATAACCTGGGGGACCACAAGTCCATTGTTTTTAGTGGGAACATTATTTTCAGTACATTTCCTTCCACTTTACTTCTCTGCATACAGACACACCTATGTTACAGAAATTGGATCCTATGTTGCACGCTAGTTTGTACTTGTTTCTATCCCTTCCCTTCCCTTCCCTTTCCTGGGTTGTTGCAGTGCTAGGACTTGCACAGTTGGTACTTGTAAGGCTCACATACTTGGTTGTGATATTCTGGGGGCTCTACACTTGTGTGTAGATCATGCTGACAGCCACCAGGGATCACACTCAGCAGTATAGGACAGTTCCACGAACTAAACTTATGACCTCACTAATGAGAAGCAGGGTTCCTACCACTGAGCTATATTCCAGGGTCCTATGCTTGCCTTAGAAATGTCTGTTATGTGGGGCCAGAGCGGTGGTGCAAGCCATAAGGCGTTTGCCTTGCATGTGCTAGCCTAGGATTGAGGTTCGATCCCCCAAGGTCCCCCGAGCCAGGGGTGATTTCTGAGCGAATAGCCAGGAGTAACCCCTGAGTGTCACTAGGTGTGGCCCAAAAACCAAAAAACAAAAAAAAACAAAAAAAAATTAAAGTAATGTCTGTTATGTTATGAACATTATTACATGAACTCATATAGATCCATGACATCATGCTATTTTATTTTACTATTTTATTACTGTTTTTGGTTTCTCATGCACATAATTTTAGTACCACATCCATCACCACACCCATCTTCCTACCCAAGGACCCTAACACCCTCCTGGTCATTCTCCTTCCCCCCAAACTCAATTATTTGAATCAGTTCTCCCATTATGTTGCCTTTGAAACTTGGTTGCTATATATCTATGTATCTCACGTGGGACAGAGAAGAGAGGAGAGAAAGAGAAACCAACTACACTTTTTATTCATCCTGGAGTCTGCCACCACTGTCCCAGAGTTTCAGAGAGAGGGAGAGAGAGATAGGAAATTTTATCCACCAGAGGTGGCTGGGAGGAGGCCCTCGTACAAAAAAAGGAAGAAAAGGGAATAGATACAAAACAGGCAGCATCTCTTTGATGCTTTATCTCAGGACTTCAGACCAGAAGGCTCTGCTCTGGTCACGATCCTCCCTTTCCCCCCTCAACAGTCCACGTTTTTCCTTGGGGTGTGTGTCCAGAGGGCATGTCCATGTTCAACTGTCATTACTATGGGGGTATCCAAGAGGCGTGTCCAAGTCCAACTGCCACACATTCCTCTAGTTTCATCCCATGACATATTTTACCACCTGTGTAATATTTCAGTATATGTAAATATAACTGAAATGCATACAAAATTGAAATGAACATAAGTGTCCAAAAATAGTTTATATTTATATGATATATATTTTTATGTAACATAGACAACTGTTTTTGAATATTTACATTCATTTTAGTTTTCCACTTCATAGATATATAAGACTTACGTGTACAGCAGATAAATGTTTGTCTTTTATTTATTTTTTAGATTGTGGGTCACACCCAACAGTACTCTGGGCTTACTCTGGTTCTGCGTCTGGGAATCAGTCCTGGTGGTGCAGTAGGGACCACATGTGGGTGCTGGCTGGGGACTGAACTGAGGTTGGTTTTCTGTGTGCAAGTCAAATGTCTTAACCTGCATGATATCTTTTCAGCCCAGCAAACGTTCCTTTTGTGGGGACAGTGGGAGGGGTGGGGGGGTGTCTGGGAGCTACTCCCAGTGATAATCAACAAACGAGGCCTGATGGCTCAATGTTTGGGCCCTGTAATGTGGTGCTGCTCAGGCCCAGCCATGTTGGGGGTCACCACCAGCGCTGTCCAATGGTGCTTCATGGGTTATGTCGTGCCAGCAATCTAACTTGGATCTTTTTATTTATTTATTTTTGGGGGGTTTTGGGTCATACCCGGCTCTACGCTCAGAAATCGCTCCTGGCAGGCTCAGGGGACAATATGGGATGCTGGGATTCGAACCACCATCCTTCTGCATGAAAGGCAAATGTCCTACTTCCATGCTATCTCTCCAGCCCCCAAACTTGGATGTTTATACCCATAAGATATGTCACTCTCCTCCCCGATCTAGAGCTCTCTTCCTGGCTTCATCTTTGTAATCTAGTCATTCATTGTTCATACAGATACATCCCTAGAAAATGGATTCCTGGGCTAACAGGTATGCATGCTTCTAAGTCTTGTCGCATACTTTCCCAGAGTGCTCTCCAGGAGGGGAAACAGGTGAATGGCTTCACTACACTAAATGAGCTGTACATGCTGGGGACTTGGGACATTCATAGCAAGACTACAGAAGCAGGTGTGGGAGACCCACTCAATTGCACCAGGGACTGGTAGAAGCACCAAGATCCAGCCTATGGGGTATTTTGCATAGAGAAGTTCTGGGGCAGCCTGCTGGAGGAGCTCCTTAGTTTGGGCTGCACTGGTCTGACAGGATTGGTCAGGGGAGGATGGGTGGTACTATAGGCTCCTGTCCCCTGAACTGTTCCATGTAACCCTGGGTTCAGTTAAATGTGTCCAGCATGGTTTCTGATCCAAAGCACTGATTCCCGAGGCCATCACAGGTTCTCTGTCCGCACCAACAAGCACATTCACATAGAAGGCAGTGATTCATTTGAGCTGGTGGTGGTGGCCCTGGTAGAGTGAAACTGCATTCACCTGTCCTGTCACTGAGCCTCTAAAGATAACTCTTGCTTGTTCTGTGTGACTGCACTACCCAGTATCTAGAGGTGCAGTTGCAAGCCTGTGTAGAGGAGAGTATGTGTGTGTGGAGGGGGTTGGGAGAAGAGGAGTATCTGGAGGTAAGGGTATGCTGGGGTGGCAGGGAGTGTCTAGGAACCTCTTTTCTTTTTTTTTTTTTTTTTTTTTTGTGGTTTTTGGGTCACACCCAGCAGTGCTCAGGAGTTATTCCTGGCTCCATGCTCAGAAATTGCTCCTGGCAGGCACGGGGGACCATATGGGACGCTGGGATTCGAACCGATGACCTTCTGCATGAAAGGCAAATGCCTTACCTCCATGCTATCTCTCCAGCCCCAAGGAACCTCTTTATTGATTGGTGTGTGATTCAGGGATTTGGGGTATAGGAAGGAGAGGCAGACCAAGCTGAGTACTGTCCATTAGCCCACCAGCAGGCACAGCCCTTGTGGACAATGTGTTGAGTCTCTGCAGAGCAAGGGATGAAGAGGATGTGGGAGGAGCTGCAAGATCAGAGTGGGTAGGATAGTGTCTCTGGGAGGGCTCAGGGCTTAGCTGATCATTGAAAAATCCAATGGAGGGCCCGGAGATATAGCACAGTGGCGTTTGCCTTGCAAGCAGCCGATCCAGAACCAAAGGTGATTGGTTCGAATCCCGGTGTCCCATATGGTCCCCCGTGCCTGCCAGGAGCTATTTCTGAGCAGACAGCCAGGAGTAACCCCTGAGCAATGCCGGGTGTGGCCCAAAACAACAACAACAACAACAACAACAACAACAACAAAAAACAACGAAAAATCCAATGGAGGTTCATTTCAAAACTGTCATCTTTTGGATGAAAATTTCAACATAAGGGTTCTGTAAATAATATAGAAATTCATCTGATTTTTTTTTTTTTTTTTGGTTTTTGGGCCACACCCGTTTGACGCTCAGGGGTTACTCCTGGCTATGAGCTCAGAAATCGCCCCTGGCTTGGGGAGACCATATGGGATGCCGGGGGATCGAACCGCGGTCCGTCCTACACTAGCGCTTGTAAGGCAGACACCTTACCTCTAGCGCCACCTTCCCGGCCCTGGTTTTTTTCTTATGAATGATGAAATTATTCAATCCAAGGTTACCTTTTTTCTTTTCTTTTCTTTTTTTCTTTTTCTTTTTTTGGTTTTTGGGTCACACCCAGCAACACTCAGGGGTTACTCTTGGCTCTATGCTCAGAAATCACTCCTGGCAGGCTCAGGGAATCATACGGGATACAATACCTCCATGCTATCTTTCCATCCTTATTTTTATTTTTTGAGGAATACCCAGCAGTGCTTAGGACTTACTCTGCCTCTGCACTCAGAGATCACTCCTAGGAGGGTTCGGGGAATCATATGGAATGCCAAGGATCAAACATGGATGAGCTATTTGCAAAGCAGATGCCCGATGGTCCCAGCCAATGGTTTCTTAACAAGTGTTCACAGATCCAGGGGGTATTCACTGCACAGGCTTAATGATATTTCTTGGTTTCTTAGGGCTTGAAATTATAATAAGAGAGAGAGAGAGAGAAAGAGAGAGAGAGGAAGAGAGAGAGAGAGAGTGTGTGTGTGCCTATGTGCATTTTTCTGGGGGAGTTCTGAACTTTTCATTGCATTTTCTAAGGAAACCATAACCCTTAAAAGGTTAAGAACCACACTATTCAACGCCCTCACATTGTAGGTGAGAACACTGAATGTCAGGGAGGAAAATGGGAGCTGAAAGCTCAGAACCAAGATCGGAATTCAGAGTCCTCTGCTAGCCAGGATAGCATCTTCCCCTGGTTCAGCCTGAGTTCAGACCAAGCGGCCACAGCTGACTGGAACACAGGAATAATTTCTCCTCTCACCCTACAACCCCATTGTGGATCTGGTGGAACAGGGTTGAGGTTTCCATGGCAGTGGGGAGCTTGGCATTTGTCTCCCCAGACTCTCCTCTTCCCTGGCAGTCTTAAGAGGGAAGATTTCAGGGCTGCTTTTGACCCTATCCCCTGGTGGTTATCTTAGCACCAGACACGCAGCCCACTTCTTATGCCTTGCCATTTTTTCTTGGCAGAATTGCAATTATCACTGAGAGAGGAATTGCTTGTCTGGGAAAATGGCAGCAGAATGGGTGCCGGGGTAGACATGGTCCTAGAGACATGATGGCTGAGCAGGGGTAAGAGCTAATATTGGAGAACGATGCTCTGTGTGGGTGGGATTCAGCTTTGGGCCTTCGGAGGTTAGTGCTATGGCAAGGAAGTGGCTCCTGAGGCTGAGGAGTGATGAGTAACCCTCATTGAGCACTTACTATGCACTACTCACTCTTCTGAGAGACACCATAGATGGCTTCTTTACTCCTTCTGTGAATACTAAGGTTCATGGCAAAGAAGCTGAGGCACAAGGCTATTAAGCACAGCTATCAAGGGAATCAATGTAAGATACACAGCCAAGAATATATGAAAGTGTGGAGGTGGTCCCGGAGCCGGAGGTGCCACTACTCCAACCCACCTGGCCTCTGACTCTCAGTCTGGACTGGGGGCACCTGGTAAAGGGCACCTCACATTTTCCTGCCATTGCACGGAGCAGAGAAGCAGGGCTCTGTGTGCCCCCTGCTTACTAATGGGAAGAGTTGAATGGAGGCTTGAGAGCAAAGAGAGGGCATTGAATCACAACTGGATTTTTGTTCTTGGACCATACCTGGTGACAATCAGGGTTTATTCCTGGCTCTGCACTCAGAAATCACTCCTGGCAGCCTTGGGAGCCCATATGGGAATGCCAGAGATTGAACTTTAGTCAACCACTTGCAAGGCAAATGCCCTACCCGCTCTGCTATCACTCTGCCACAACTGAATTTTTGCAGGTCCCCCTCCACAGCTCAAGCCCCAAGCCTCACCCATCCTCTGCCATCTACTCTTTACTAGAGATGAGGAATATTTCTACAGTCTAACTTGGGTCAACTCTGATAGCTGTGTCCTACATCAGTACTTGCCAGAATAGTTACTGCTAACCACATGTGACTATGACTTGCACCTTTTATTCCACTTTTGTTAATATGCGTTTGAATAGTCTGGTATGATTAGTCTGTGTAGGACCAATTAGGGATGCTCTATTGGCACCAGCCTCCAACCTCTGCCCTAGGAATCCCCTATACCACCAGCCTCTAGAGGGGGTGTCTATTGGCTGTCAAACTCTTGCCTTCTAGTACTGGTCCCTCCAGGCACACTGAGAGCTCACTAAATCCCCGAGACCTTTACCCGAGAGCATCGGGGCCACAATGCAGATGGATAATGTGTCCTTCCTGTGCTCAAGCTGCTCCAGGCTCTCAGGGGAGGCTGATTCATGCCCAGAGGACTGTGGAAGCCAATGGTTATTTTGGGCAAGACCATAAAAGCTGCAGAGTTGGCGAGGGACATTGGGCAGGAGGTGCCGAGGCAGAAGGTTGTGTTTGCATACACTGGTGGCTGCTCTTCCCAGCCTGACCTGGCATAGGGCAATAGCATTGCCTGGTTGCATGGAGGTAGGGATTAGCCAGTGAGGTCGAGGCTGCTCAAACCGTCTGGTCCCTGCAGATGGGGGAATGAGGGCAGAGTGGCCAAGACCACAGGCAGTGTCAGCTTCCAAAAGGACACTGTTGGTGCTCAGGCTGGGAATGTGAGAATATGAAAGTGGTGGTGATCCAAGTTATGGTAAAATTTTGCTGAACCTGACCTAGGGCTGGCAGGGATTTTTAGAACAGTCTCTTAAAGTGGAAAGAGAGTTAGGGGGGAGGGGAAGAGAGAGAGAGAGAGAGAGAGAGAGAGAGAGAGAGAGAGAGAGAGAGAGAGACCTAAGTTTTATAGCTATAGCCTTTAATACTAAGAATGTTTTACACCCCCATATTTCTAGCATATATTCCTGTCTGGACCAAAAATATGTTTTAAAAATAAAACTTAAGGCTGTGGTGATGTCTTAAGACTGGAGTGCAGACTTTGCACACAGGAGCCCTGAGTCCCATCCCCAGCACTACATGATCCCTGGCACTACCCAGAACTATCTCTGAGCATTGTGCCCCTTAGGTGGGATTGGCTCCAACAGTTCAGCCTCAGAATGGAGGCTAGTGAACAACTGACTCCTTTCTGCTCCCCAAATTCTAGTGCTGAGAATGCAGTTATCCTCAGGGACACACACAGTCACCTCTCAGCAACTGGGTGCTGGCCAGGGCAGGAGGAAAAGAGGCCAGGAGGAGGGGTTCAGGAAGGGCTTCCTGGAGGGATGGGAAAGGGAAGAGCGTCTCCTGGGAGAGGAGAGCACTTGTGGGAAGGCAGAGCCGCAAGCTGGGTCCAGAGCCTCCTGCTTGGACTGAATATACTGTAGGGTGCTGAGAAGACCGAGAAGCAGGTGAGAGTGGGCTCTGCGTAGTCTGGAAAGTCAGATGAGGTGTTGGTGTGTTTCATCAGGGAATGAGAGTGCACTTTAGGTCACAGAGAAGGACAAATCCCTGTCATTTGCTTGGTGGAGATCAGTGTGGACACTGTTAGCCACAGAGGGTAGCTTAAGATTGAATTGAGTCAATTTCAGAGTCTCTGGATCCCTAGACCAGTGTGGAGGTGGAGGGCTAGCTGTGGATACAGAAGGGGGAAGAAGAAGAAGAAGAGGGAAGAGTAAGGAAAGCAAGATAAAAGCCGCCTTTGTTAAAACAAAATTCATTTTGGAGAAGCCAGGGTGCCTTATGACCATGGGGCCCCCAATTCAGATGTGGAGACATGAAGTGTGTGTACTTGTGAGGCCGGGGAGAGGCAGGGAGGGGAGGCTTCAGATGGGGGAGACCACGTTTGAAGGCTGTGAGGAGATCAGAGGCACCCCAGGAGCACACTAAACCATTGGTGGATGAGTACTTTTTCCTGTTCCCTTTCCCAGGAGTCCTAAGAGATTACCCCCATTCTTCTGAGAACTGGGGATCAGAGAGGTGTGGGCCAATGCCAGGCTGTTGTCTGCTTAATAATCAAATTCCCCCAGGCCTTCCACTAGCCCCCCTCCAGAGGTAGACCCCACTCTTCGGCCATTCCAACTAAATCTGGGAATGCTGTGTGTGCCATGTGAGCAGCTATGATGCCATGTCACCTCTCTGTTCACAATGGAACATAAACTTGGGCAGTGGAGTGGGAGGTTTTTGGGATGGTTTTGGGAAACACTATGCTTCAGGACAATTCCTGGAAGTGGGGTAGAAGGGTAGGGGCAGCTGGAAGGAGATAGTCACTGCTAGGTGATCAATGCCATCTGCCTATCTTGCCTACTCTTTGCCACCATCATAGCTGCCTTCGGCCCTTCCAGAATGCTCCAGTGCTCAGTGCAACTAGTCTCCTGGGCCAGTTTTCTGAGGCCTGTGGATCACTCAGCTAGCTGCTTGGGAGAGTTTGGCTCCGGCTGCTTCCTCCGGAGGCTGGCCCTGCTCTCAGCTGCTTGGGGGTGGCATCTCAGCCCACCCAGGCTCCACATCCTCTGGGGCTAGAGCCAGATGCCCTGCAGCACATGTGCCCTGGAGTACCCCCTTCCCCATGACCTTCCTTTTCCCCCAGCTCAGTCCAGGCACTGCTTTTTCCATGGAACTCTTTCTGAGCCTCATTGTTGCACCTCTGAGTAGCTGGACCCATAGATATGCGGATTTGGGATTGGAGCGACAAGTACAAGCACTTGCCTTATAACTCATGGACCCTGGTTAGATCTTTGGCACCCCATATGGTTCTCCAGGTTGACCCAGGAGTAATTCGTGAGTGTAAAGCCAACAGTAACCCCTGAATACCACTCAGTGTGGCCAAAAAACAGAAAGGAAAAGAAATGCTGACCCATATCAATATCATGAGAGCCACACATAAACAAAAATCTTTTCTATTTTTTAAATAGAGCCGAAGAACATACACATATATTTCCAGAACTATTGTAGTGGTGCCCCACCAAAAAATATGATTTTAATATAAAAATGATTAATGTGAAGTATTATATTCTTTTGTGTTTATTGGGGGGGGGGGCAATTCAACAGCACTCAGAAATCACTCCTGACAGGCTCAATGGACCATATGGATGCCAAGGATCAAACCCAGATCCACTGCATGCAAGGTGAACTTGCTACCTGCTGTGCTATCCTTCTGGCCCACAGTCTTTGTTTTTTAATTGCAAATTTTACCTGTTGGCACATCTTAATAGGCCTGAGCTGTTTCAGATGTCTTAGTGGTCAGCACAGTCCTGGAGGGAAGAAGCTGCCCAGGCTTGGCATCAGAAGGCCTGGCAGTCACATTCTGGCAAGGAAACTCGGAAGCCCTCAACCTCTCTGAGGCTCAGTGACTTCAAAATGAAAGGGATTAATAATTTTGTTGTTGTTATGGTATTTGGAGCACATACAGCAGTGTTCAGGGCTTTCCTTTCTCCTGGTTCAGGACCTGGTTCCCAGGTGAATCTGAGCTGACTGGATGAAAGCCTAGATCCTCATCACCCACCTGCTTGCTCATTTGGAAGTCCAGGGGCCCTTGGTGGCTGGGAATCACAGAACCATGGAATACTTGGGGCCATCCTGGCAAGCAGTGCACTGACTACCCAGGGTGACAGTGGCAAGTCGCTGTTTTGCCCAGGACCTTGATATTTTATTTCAGAAGCTGTAAGGGTGGGTCATGTATGTATTTCAGTTGTGGTACTCAAGCATGCACGCGAGAGGACCTGGGTTTGAGCCCCAGCACTGAAAAAGAAGGGGGATGGAGTGGTTCCTTCTAGAATTATTTCCTTTCTGTTCCAGGAGTAGCAGGGGCACATGAGTGTGTGTGTGTGTGTGTGTGTGTTTGTATGTATTTGTGTGTGTGTGTTTGTATGTGTGTGTATGTGTGTGTGTGTGTGTGTGTGTGTGTGTGTGTTTGCTGAGCAGCCTTAGCTCTTGTTCCCCTGCCAGGAGCCTGTCTCTTTCACTCTTCTCTTGCCTTTTCTGAATCCTAGAGATTTGTCACCACATTCCTTCCAGTTAAACTTTCGGAAGAAACATCCTTCTGCATTTTCAGTTGAACAGAGGATGGGCTCTGGTCTTCCTCCTCAGCCAGCACTTGTTGACTCCCATCCCCAAGGCCCAGTGACGTGTGTGGAGTAGGAGAATCACTACCATTTTACAGGGGAGAAGACTAAAGCACACAGAGGGCAAATCAGAACTCAGATGACAGAACTGAAGGACCCTCTCTGTGGCCTGGCTCCTCCTCTTCCTTTATTTCTGTCTTTTTTTTTGGGGGGGGGGTCATACCAGGCGGTGCTCAGGGGTTACTCCCAGCTCTGCGCTCAGAAATCTCTCCTGGAAGGCATGGGGGACCATATGGGATGCTGGGATTTGAACCACTGTCCATCCTGGATTGGCTGCGTGCAAGGCAAGTGCCCTGCTGCTGTGCTATCTCTCCGGCCCCTATTTCTGCCTTTTCTCCATGGTTGATTTTATGAGGTGAGGCCCTGGACTGGGTTCTTGTCCTGTGCCTCAGACTTCCTACTTGGGGGATGGGAAGTGGGGGCAGCCAAGTGACAAGGATGGTGATTTCAGCTGATGCCCAGGGAGGTTGTGTGTTTAGTGTCCATCACCCAACCCAGACCACATTTCTGAATTAGGTTATTGGAGGTCCAGGGAAGCTGTGGCATCATGACTGACAGATTTATCCCAGGCTGGGCTCTAGCCTAGCTGTTTGTCAAATGAGGGGAACATGACAAACTGGACTGTTAGCCAATGAGATTAGGACACACACTGTCCCCCTTCCCATGCCTCATTGTAGTGTGTATGGAGAGAGAGTGAGAAAGACAGAGACATAGAGAGAGAGGGCAGAAGCTTCCAGAGCTCCATGGGGCCCCACTGATCCAAAGTGAATTGAGTCTTTTGGTGTAAACCTAGAAAGATGTCTGGGAACGGGCCTGCCTGTGTCTTTGGAATGGAGCCTGGATGCCTCTGGGAAAGAGGCTCCCCTAGTGGGGGAGGGAGGGGGAAGTGGTCGTATCCCAGGGGAGGAGGAGGCGGGCTCCTGCCTGGGAAGAGAGGCTTGGTTGAGATCAAGGACTTAGACCATGCAGCTAGATCCTGTACCCACTTTCACCCAACCCACCAGGAGTAGAGGAGGCTGGGTCCATTTGGAATAAACTTTCTGGCAGAAAGGCAGTCTAGAATCTCTTAGCAAATGTGGGGAGTACTGAACTCACCTTGTCGTTATAATTCCAAGATTTGGGGTGCTTTCGTTCATGTCTCAATAAGTGCATGAATCCCTAATGGACACCTCTCCCTCCCTACCCCACTCTCTCTGTGGGGCATGAAGACTTTCTTGAGACTATGCTTTTGAGGTCTCTGGTAGTTCCAGGGAGACTGGAGGGGACAAAGAAGCGTTCAAAGGCAAAGGAAGGAATTCGCAAGGAAGCCAGCTGGTCTGCAAGACTGAGGGCCTGGGAACTGGCCCTGGTCTGGTATGTCCAGGGCTCTGGGGTGGGCAGAGCTGCTCCTGCTCTGTCTGCTCCAAAGTCTGAAACAGAGTAGATGGAAACAAGAGGAAAGGGACTGGCAGCTGAGTCTCAGACACCTTGGTGAAACAGGATGGGGTCCTGTTTCACTTGAAGAGGACTCTGGGAATTCAGAGAAGGAACATGAGGGGCTGTCTTGATTCTAAGAGGCTGTTGGAGGTGGCATAGCCATGCTTGCTGGAAGCTCTAGGGCAGAGGTCCCCAAACTAGGGCCCGTGGCTGTTTTTACCACCGCTGCCTGTCCTGCTTTGCAGCAGACTTGTCCCAGGCTGCAGTACGCATGTGGGGATGTGCGCCACACTGTCCTACTCCCTTCCTTCTCTCTCTCAGAGACTCCTCTTCTCAGTCTCGGACTGGGGTCCTCCAACTACGGCCCACCAAAGGCAGGATCCCCCAACCTGGGAATAGTGTCTGAGCACCATCGGGAGTATTCCCTCCCTTGAAAGAGTGTACGACAGAGGATTTTGTGTGGGGACACTGTACGGGGTGCAAGTGTGCTGCCTGCATTGTGGGCTACCCACCACCCCTTGAAGAACCTGTCTCATGAGTGGTGTTAGTGATACAGGTGCAGCCCCTTCCCCATATTGTTGTGAGTAGGCCTGGAGCACTAAGCCGCTATTCCTGTCCTAAGGTCCTGCAGCTGGGCCCTGTGGACTGTCCCCAGGCTGAGTTCCAGGCCTGTGGGTGGGGGGACGTGCAGATAGGATGAGCCACAGGTTCCTTGGCCATCTACCCACCTACCCAGTCACCTTCCTGGCCTTGGGGCATACACAGCTCCAGAAACTGCTGCACAGGGGTGGTCCTGGGGTGACACACGGCCACTGGCTCTGAAGCGTTTAGGGACCCCGCACCCCTCCTCCACCGGCACACTGGGTCCCTGGAGACGGTTGTAAGTCTTCCCGGTGGGGGAGGAGCCATGAGTTCCGGAGGTGTTCTGGAGGAGTCCGGGTGGGCCGGGAAGCCCACTGAGGCTGAGTCAGGGCTCTTCCCCTCCTCCGTCTCCCAGCCGGGTCCCCCGTGCGCGCCCAGGGGGCAGCGGGGGTCCCGGCTCTGCCTCCCACCCAAACGCCGGCCCTGCATCGAGCGCTCAGGCCCAGTCCCGCAGCGGTCCGGGCACTGCCGGGCGGGCAGAGGCAGTGCCCGGGAGCCGAGAGGGCGGGGGAGAGGCCGGCCGGCCGGGCGGGGAGGCGGAGGTAGAGGCAGGGCCACCGGGGAGCGGGCAGCGCGCGGCCGCCCGGGACTGGGCGCGGAGGCCGGGCGGGGACGGGGCGGGCCGCGCGTCGGGCACCAGGCCCGGGGCTGTGGGCACCGTGCCCAGCCCCCGGCGCACGCCGAGCCGCCGCCGCCGCTGCTGCAGTCGGCATCCATCAGCGGGCGGGGGTGTCGGGACTGCCGGCTCCGCAGCGCCCGCCGCGGCCCCTCGCCCGCCCTGCCCCAGGCCTATGGCCCGCAGGCGCCGAGGGGGCGCCCCTGACCCGGCCGCCGAGATGGGGACCCTCAGGCCCAGGTAGGCGAGTGCGGGGCGGAGGGGGTGGGGGATCAGGTGGCACCGCTAGCTGCTTGCTCTCAGCACCACTGACGGACGGACGGGCCCAGGTTCCAACCCTGCCTGCCTGCCTGCCTGCTTGCCTGCTTGCCTGCTTGCTTGCCGGGAGACCCTGAGGGGCTCTGTGCCCACCTGGCTCGGCGTGTGTGTGTGTGTGTGTGTGTGTGTGTGTGTGTGTGTGTGTGTGTGTGTGCCTGTGTGTGTGCCTGTGTGTGTGCCTGTGTGTGTGCGTGCCTGTGTGTGTGCCTGTGTGTGTGCCTGTGTGTTAGGGGTCCAAGCGGTTTCTCTCCCACCTCCCTGGTCTGCAGTCTCCCCAGGCCTGGTGGCAAGGGGGTGGTGCTTGCCCTAGGGATGAGGTGCGGGCTGGACATGCCTCTCTGGCCCACTCTATTCTGCAGACCCAGGACTCTGCAGCTGGCAGGGTGCAGGCAGGGTTCATTTCAGATCCAGTGGGACAGACAAAAAAGGTGGACTGCCGGGGATCCCCAGCTCTGACTCACGGACCTTTTCCCACTCGAGGCTCCAGTCTCCTGTCCACCCACTTCTAAGTCTCCACGCTGTGGATGGACTTGTGCTGGGCCGGGGACAGTGGACTGTGGGTTCCAGTGTGTCTGGTGCTTCTGCACCCTGAGGTTGTACAAGGGCTGGGTCTTGAGCAGAGGATTGGAAGGGGGAGGAAGAGAAAACCCAGTGACCGCAGCCTTCAGGGTTTGTTCCAGGTGTAGAGGCTGCTGCCTGCAAAATATCCGGCACAGTCTGAGCCAAGAGCACCTTGAGGGGCTGGACAGGGATGAGAAAGGAGTTTCTGAGGCTGCTGTTCAGCTGCACACACACACAAGCACACACGCGCGTGTGCGCGCGAACACACACACACACACACACACACTTCAAGATTGCATGGGTTGTTGGCGCAGGCTCTGCCGCGCGCCCAGCCTTCACTCTGGGTCTGCTTATTGCCTCCTCTGCATCCCTCCCAGGCCCAGGGAGCCTAAGAGGACTGGATTTTGGTCCTCCCCCAGGGCCCTGAGGCTCCCTCTCTCCCACTTAGTTCCCAGCATTGGGAGTTTCCCAAACTCAACAGCAGCAGAACCAGAACCAGGCTGAGAGCTGGACATAGGGACAGTGCTGCTGGCCCAAGCTCCTGAGCCCCTTGGGAGTGTCCCAACACGGCCATGGCATGGAGAATAAGGGTTGCTGTGCCGGTCAGCCCACTGGATCCTCCAGATGGAGCCTGCAGCAGAGGCAGCCTGTGCCAGCCTCCTCTGGAATCGCCAGCCCAAGGCAGCTCGGGCTCTGCCCTGAAGGGATGGAGCTGGCTCCAGTGTCCCCAGGCATGTGTTCACTTAGTGCAGCAACCCTGGAGTTGGGGGATGAGGGCCCTCGGGGAGGACTTGAGGATGCTGGTGGTGGTGTTTCTCTTAAAACTGCTAAAAAAAAAAGAGGGGGCCCGGAGAGATAGCACAGCGGCGTTTGCCTTGCAAGCAGCCGATCCAGGACCAAAGGTGGTTGGTTCGAATCCCGGTGTCCCCGTGCCTACCAGGAGCAATTTCTGAGCAGACAGTCAGGAGTAACCCCTGAGCACTGCCGGGTGTGGCCCAAAAACCAAAAAAACCAACCAAACAAACAAACAAAAAAAACACCTGCTTCTGGGGGGCCTAGGAGAGTCTTCAAGAGGAAAACACTTAGTATTGCTGGTATGAAGCCCTGGGCTATGTCCCCAGCACGACAAATACAAGTTGCAGGACAACACGACTATTCTGGCCCCAAGGAGGCTGGGCTCTGTGAGGAGCTTCATGACCAGTTCCTTCCAGAACCTCACCATTCCCATGAGTGGGGTAGGGGCTCTGTCCTCCTGACCTCCCTGAGGAACTACTGAGGGGTGAATGAGGACAGGAGAAGATGTTGGCTTGGCAAGACAAGGGTTCTTTCCCTTTCCTCCTTTTTTTTTTTTTTTTTTTTTTGGTGGGAGGCACACCCAGTGGCGCTCAGGGTTCTGCACTCAGGACTGACTTCTGGAGACTTTCAGAGACTAGATGGGGTCTTAGGAATCGGTCAGTTTTGTGTAAAGCAAGAGTGCTACTCATTGTATTATTGCTCAGGCCCCCCTCCTTTTCTTGACCACATCCAGTGGTGCATAATGCCTACTCTTGGCACATTGCTTGGGGGCATCATGTGGTGCCAGGGATGGAACCTAGGGCTCCTGCAGACAGAGCATGTGCAGTCATCCTGGAGTCTTTTCCTGACCCCTGCTTCCCTTTGACTGTGACTGTCTCATGTGAAGGATGGAGGGCAAGGCAAAAGAGCCTGGAATTTAAGGCTTTTCCTTTAGAGAGGTCTTACATTGCCCTTCTGGCCCTTTGCACCAAAAGATGCAGAGGAAAGGCAGAGCTGCAGTAGCCTTATGTCCCTGGGAGTGCACAATGCCAAGAGGATATGCTGGGTGCCCTGGGATGTTAGGAAGTGAACAGTGGGAGGGTGTATTGACAAATCCAGTTGAAGCAGGGGGTACCTCTGGGTTCACTGCAGTGTGGGCTTCACTCAGAATCTTTCTGGCTTTTGTGTCTCAATCAGTTGAAAGAGGCCACTACTCTCTGTCTGAATTCACATTCATGATGATCTAAGCAATATGAGGCACTGAGAGGTGGTATTTCCTTCTCCAGGTGACAAAGACAAAAAGTAAAAAGTGTAGAACTATGTTCTGTCCTCTCCTTGCCTTGAGGTTATCCCTGATGGTCTTGGGGGTGGCCTGACTGGTGTGCTGAGAGCATGCTTTAATCTGGTAAGGTCCAGCAAGGGTCGTAAGGACTATGCATTGCTGTGGCCAGGCCAGCATAGTTGATTGCCCTGTAGTATGAAGGGCCAGGCAGTGCATACTGCCTGGGGGCCCTAAGCCAGGGTGTGGCCTGGCCTTCCTCTTTCTGACTGGAACTACCTCCCAGTGGGCATGCTCTGGCCTCCTCAACCTCCTTGACTACCTAAAAAATCGGGCAGGTGTTGCCACTGTACCCTGACAATTAAGTGAGATCCTAATGACCCGAAAACATGGACAGGCATGCAGAGTCATCAGTCAGAACTGTGAGGGACACCCAAAAGCAGGGGCCTAACCTGGAGGGCAGGTGGGAGTGAGGCAGGGAGGAGAGGCTGGCACCTCTTTCTCTGTGGGCAGGCGGCTTTGGATAAGAATAGTTACCGTGGAGGCTTAGGATGTGGTGCGGCAGTAAAGCTAACTGTCTTGCATACAGGAGGCTAGGGTTCAATCTCTAGTACTGCAGGGAAAAAGATAAAAAAGGAAAGAATTTGTTGCAGCCAGCCCTTAGGAAGCATGTACTGCACGCCAGTCCCCATGTTAAGGACTCTTAACTGGACAGCTCATCTAGTCTGTGTCGTTTCTTTTTCCCATTTTACTGAGGAACTGAGGCCTAGCCCAGGGAAGAACCAGACTACACTGCTGGGTCCCAGGGAGAGGTAGGATTCAGAGACAGGGGGTGCTGGCTAAAGACCCCCGGTTTCTTTTCTAAGATTGTCATCAGTTTGCAACAGTCCCCGAGCTGCTACCCAGTCCTGTCCATGAGTACTGCATCCCTGTTTTCACAGAGCTCTGGGCCAGCCTAAAGGAGGAAGGCTGATGATCTGGGCACAGGTTGAGCCTGGGTCCCTGTCTGGGCCATCTGGTCCAGGAAATCTGCGGGTACTCCACAGTCTTCTTCTTGGCACCCAAGGCCAAGTATGGTTGCCATGGTCATTATCATGGGGGAGAGGCCAGTTAGGAGGGAAGGACATAGGGTTGCCTTTGAGGAAGAGCGTGTGGTCTGGTGTACATGGAACAGATAGGTGTGGGGTTACATGGTACCACAGTACAGGTGTTGAGAGATGGCTCAGAAAGACAGTTCGCATCTGGTGGGTCTTCCTTAAGATTGTGAAATCTGCCAGATGAAATCCACTGGAGCCAGATCCACATGCTCAAGCCACTGCTTTCCTGACCTGGTCTCCAGTATGTCACCTCCCTGTGCCGATGTCCTCTGTAACAAGTGTGTTGACACCCCTCACTCACAGAGGCCAGGTCACAGTTGTGGGATGAAAAACCCAGTGCAATACATGCCCCTGCTGGGTGCTCAAGGTGGCTTCTGGCAGTGCTTAGAGGACTAAATAGTGCCAGGATTCAACTAGGTCAGCCACGGGATAGGCAAGCACCCACTCTTTCTTCCTTTGCTTAAATTGTGCTTCTCACCAGAAGGTTAGAGGCTTCAGGAACATTTGCGGGCATTAGGCCACTATAGATGCATGTTTGGGCAAGTGCCTTTGTCAACTGTAAGAATCCTGGCAGGGGGTGCACAGCAGTTTTGCAGGCGAAAACTAGTCCTGTAGGCTGCAGAGATAGCACAGCAGATAGGGTACTTGCCTTTCATGAAACCATCCTGGGTTCAATTCCCAGCAGCCATGTGGTCCCCCAAGACTGCCAGGAATCATTTCTGAGTATGGAGCCAGCACTCCCAAGCACTGCCTGGTGTGGCCCCAAAACAACCAAACAAATCAGTTTGTGGACTTGGGAGGTTGGAACTCACTAGGATCCCATGGAGAACTCGCAGGGAGGGAGCCCCTTGAAATGCTGAAGATTCCAGTTGGCTCTGATTTGGTTGGAAGCCTTGTGAGTTGAGGATGGATGGTCTCTCTCCCTCCAGTCACTCTGACAGGGCATAGCCTCTTCTTTGTACATCTGTCTCTCCCTCCCCCTTTCTGACTAATTTCCTTGGATGACTCCCCATTAGAGCTTCCTCCATAATAGCAGCAAATTGGGACTAAGTGCCCAACAATAGGAAGATGATTGAGAGCATTTTGGAACAGTGGGTAAAATAATGCACAACCATGAACAGCCACCGGAATACTTAGCCTTCCTACATATGGTGTCAAGCACCCGTAAAGCTCCTTTGCGTCTTATATTCATTTCATTTCATGGCCCTGGGGACAGTGGTGTGATGGGTCAGATCCTTCTTGTGCAGGAAGAGCTTTGTGATCTTCTAGCAGGCAGGATTCCTCATCATTGTTCCGCCCTCAGTGGGGTGCTCTGTGATTTGCAGAAGTCTTGTCTGGAAAGGGAATTGAGAGAGTGAAGAGCAGAAGGAAAGTGATGCACTCAAGGTCAGGCAGTTAATAAGTCTCTGCGACCTGGGGCTCCTATCTACCACATTCCTCTTAACCACTCAGTATCCATGAGGGATTTTTTGGGGGAAAGTTCCCTTGAAGAACTTGGGGTATGTCTAGACCAAGGCTTGACTGTCTCTTCCGTCCTTGCTGTGAAAACTTAACAAATTAATTCATCTCTGCCCTGCCCCACCCTCACTTTCTTTCCCTTTTGTAGTTTTGGATGAGTCACACAAACTAGGTTGAATGGTGGTAATGCTTTCATGGTTGTTGGCTGTGGTGCTTGCTGAAGGTTGTACACTTTGGTCTTGGCTAGCTCATGCTCAGTTGCAGCACATCAGCTCATAAATGGCACTGCCTCTGGGCATGTGGAAGTGGTACTAAGCATTGAACTTGGGATGCTCTACCACTAAGTTCTCCCAGAACCCTAATTCATCAGATTTAAAGCTTCCCTTTGCAATTCTGTCATGTGACTGATTCAGGTGACCTGCTATTAGGGAGGGTATCATGAAGAATAAATGATGGAAATCTTGGAAAACCCTTAGGATGCTGGCTGGCCTATAGTAAAGCAACCTTGAAGGTGAGACAGGATGGGAAGGATGATAAGGGCAGGTGGAAATAATTCTGATACAAACCATGTCAAACCAGAGGCAGGGAAACCCATCTGAGCACTAAGATGAAAGTGAAGAAAAGAGGTCTGAGTGTCATTAGATATGACGGAGTTTAAGCAGAGCAGGGCTGGTGGGAAGAATGTAAGACTGACCAAAATGGAGCTTTCCACATAGGTTTTTTTTTTTTCTTCTTCAATTTTAATCACAAAAGAAATATGTGAAAAATGTTAATAATTCAAGAGCATAGTCTCTTGTTGGCTTCCTCAGCCCAAGACTTCTCTCCCCAGGAGATGCCAGTGCTGGTGGTTCAGCATTTCCTGCTCCTGTGGAAACATGCTGTCCAGGGGCCATTGCCATATGGCTGGCATTTAAAACAATTCGATTCTGTATCAGTTCCTTTCACTAAGGGTATTGCAAACTAGGTGCCTAATGGTGGGGGGGAGGGAAGGAGGGAGGGAGAGAAAGAAAGAAAGAGAGAGAGAGAGACAGAGGCGTCTGCCATAGAGGCAGTCGGGATGGAGGGAAACAGGAGACAAGAAAATAAAATGAAACAAATATTAAGAAATGAACACTGATGAAGGAACGAGTATTGAAACATTGTATGGCTAAAATTCCACCACCATCAACTTTTAAACTCTATATCTCACAGTGATACAATGATGGAAAAAATACCTTTCTGCATCAGTCTATGAGAAAATTATTTTAGTTTCACAAAAGCTTTGTGGTATTGTTATCATTAAATTTTAATGGTTAGGAGTGATAGCACAGCGGGGAGAGCACTTGCTTTACATGCAGCCAGACCTGTTTGCCTTACACATGGCCAGGACAGAGCTGGGTTTGATTCCCCACATCCCATATGGTCCCCAAGCCTGCCAGGATCGATTTCTGAGCACAGAGCCAGGAGTAACCTCTGAGTGCCACTGGGTATGGCTCAAAAAAAAAAAATAATAATGGGTAGATAGATCCTGGTTATGTGATCACAAAAAACCCCTATAGATTGGTATTTAAAGTCATTTCCATTTCCATTTGGACTCTCTTCTCAGTCATGCCTAAAGTGAGCCTGTCAGTGGTCAGAAAAAGAATCACAAATAGCAGAAGCTCCAAGATGGCAAGCGTCACTTGGCATGGTTGGTCTCTCCTTTTCCCTCCTTTCCTCTGGGCAGTGGGCCCTGTAGGGGCCTAGGTCACAGCCACCAGCCTGTGTATATGGGGTGTATATGGGGGACACAGGGGAACAGCTTTCTTTGGTTCCCAGATGCCGGGCAGAACTCCCTTGGACATTTTTTAGAGCCTTTGTCAGGGGCCCAGTGACTGCTAGACCTTGTGCCTCCTGCACCTAAAACAAGTTCTTTCCCTCCTGGGGACTCGGTTTATCCAATCCTGCAGGAAGCCTGTCACCAGTGTTGCTGAGTGGGTGACCAGCACATACATGGCCAAAGGGAGCTGTGGGCAGGGTGTCCCCTCACTGAAGTCCCACTGAATACCTCTGATGGGTCCAGGAGCTTCTCATTTCCCATGCTCGCATGAACTCTCAGAGAGATGGGTTACATGCCTCAGGTTCAGGCCAGTTTAGCTCAGGTATCCCCATGCATTGCAGGTGGCAGGTCTATATGAAGTGGCAACTGTAAAGGCATCTTTAAACAGTGTCCAGATCTGTGGGGAAGGGTTGATGCTGTTGTTACTACTTTTGTTATATTACACAGTCAGATGGCTTCAGTGACCTGTCTGACAGCCTGAGGAAGGCGATGAGAAGGTGAAGCCATGGCCACTGTGAGCCAATGGACTTGGATTCATGTCTTGCCCTGATTAAACTGAGTTGTGGCCCTTGACACCCTTTTCTGTGTGATATTACCTAAAGCTAGCCTGGTACTGAACCTCAGCAAGCCTCACTGTGGCCTGTGTGTGAGGTGTTTCTCCTCTGTTCTGCCACTCAGCTGCCTGTCATGTGGTCTGCAGCCTACAAGGGCACAGTGCTGAGTGATTGTGTTGTGCCAAGTGTGAGACGTGTGGGCCAGAAGCTAGTTCTGCCGGGTGCCCTCCTCTTGTTGCTGCTGGATTTACTCAATGCGGTGCCCATGACTATGGGCAACCTCAGACAAATCGCCACACCCCTCCCAACCCCGAACAGCAAGCTGTGGCTTGGTTCCCAGTTGGGTTTTTTTTGGGGGGGGTCTTTCAAGAAGTACTGGGTTGGGGGAGGGACTAGAGCCACCCCTGCAGTGCTCATGATGCTTGAGGGACTCTGCAGTGCTCGGCATTAGACAGGGCCTCTGCATGCTAGGCCCTTTGAGCCATCTCCAGCTCCTTCTCCAATTTTGACCCTTCTGCCTGGGCCATGCATGACTGGAAGGGTCCCACATCCCAAGAGCAGCAATCTTGGCCAGCACCCCTTCATCCTCATCCCAGGCAATCCTATCATTCACATACACCAGAGGCAGTTACTTCTGAAGTTGAGGACTCTATATTGGGTAGATTCCAGCTGGGAAATAACATCACTTCAGGAGAAGAATATATCATCACACACACCCATGCATGCACTCACACATTTGCATACATACACAATAGAAACATTTCAATTGCTCTCTCCCCTCCTTTTACTTTTAATAATGTTTTTATATTCCCCCAAGACCTAAAGTACTATATGTTCAGTCAGAAAATTGTGAAGCACAGAGAACCTTCTAAAAAGTCACAACAAAGCATGGCACCTTCTCCAGTGGACATTGCTGCTACATTGGCCTTTATGTTTTTCTGAAGCAGTAGGAAGGCTACATGTGTCCTGGGCAACAGCCATGGGTCAGTCCTCTTGGCTCCGGAGTGATTTCCAGATAGGGTCTGATCCTGTTGCATGCTGAGCCCATGAGCTGGGTGAGAGGATGGGTCTAAAAAAAATCACCCCACGCGCCATATCTCCAACCCCAGGTGAACGAGTCTAAAACAGATTTGCTGCATGAAATAATCCAGACAAGGCTGAGGGTGAAACACAGGTATTCTGGCAGTCTTCTACCTCATATCAAGAGTGAGTTTCCTGCCTCATCTTTATTGAATATAGTGACCACCCCCAAGTGGGGGAATAAGGACAGAGTAAGGACAGATAGCTCAGGCTATTCTGAGCCAGTGCCACACAGGTTTACATATAAGACAATCTCTGTTTTGGGCCAAAACCAAGTTGTAAACAAATATATACAAAGGAACCAGGAATGATCTTTGTTTTGGGTGACCAAGTTGTAAACAAACATACAAAGAAACCAGGGATGATCTTTATTTTGGGTAAAATAAGGTGTAATCTAACAGATGAGGGTTGTGGGGCAGGAGTCACTGAGGTCCCAATATGCCTCAGGCCTGTGTCCCTCCTCCCCACTCTCTGTGCCTCACTGTGCCGCTCCATCCGTGGAATACCCCTGCCCCCCAATTTTATCTGTGTTGGGGGTCTGCAGGGTTTGGATTCCAGCCAGACACAGAGTTGTGTCTGAAGGCTTCCACCATGGACCCATTAACAGACCAGGGGTCAGTCTGGGCTCAGCCCACAAGGGGCAGATGCTCAGTCTGAGTAAGCAGTAGGAAGTATGATAAGAAATCTGTGTGATAAGAATTCCTTTAAAATAAATTCCTTTTTTGATCATGATACCCCTATGGATATTGTAAACCATAGTGTCTAAAAGAAAAAAGATAGCACAGTGGTAGGGCGCTTGCCTTGCTTGAAGCTGACCTGAGACAGACCCAAGTTTGATCCATGGCATCCCATATGGTCCCCCAAGCCTTCCAGGAGCAATTTCTGAGTGCCACTGGATGTGGCCTCCCCAAAAAACAAACTCCCAAAAAATAAAAGAAAAAGAAAAAAGAGAGGGAAAGGAAGAAAGAAAAGAGAAAGAGAAGAGAGAAAAAAGAAGAAAATGTCTACAGGGCAGGCAGGGGAGAGGGCAGCAATGAGGGCTGGAAGGAAACTGGGGACATTGGTGGCAGGAAAAGTACAATACCAAAAGTGTAAAGAGTGGGGCTGGAGAGATAGCATGGAGGTAAGGCGTTTGCCTTTCATGTAGAGAAGGTCATTGGTTCAAATCCCAGCATCCCATATGGTCCCCCGTGCCTGCCAGGAGCGATTTCTTTTTTTTTTTTTTTTTTTTTTGTTTTTTGGGCCACACCCAGTAATGCTCAGGGGTTACTCCTGGCTATGTGCTCAGAAGTTGCTCCTGGCTTGGGGGACCATATGGGACACCGGGGGATCGAACCGCGGTCCGTCCAAGGCTAGCGCAGGCAAGGCAGGCACCTTACCTTTAGCGCCACCGCCCGGCCCCAAGACATGAGTACTTCTTTTTTTTTTTTTTGTTTTTGGGCCACACCCTGTGACGCTCAGGGGTTACTCCTGGCTATGCGCTCAGAAGTTGCTCCTGGCTTCTTGGGGGACCATATGGGACGCCGGGGGATCGAACCGCGGTCCGTCCTAGGCTAGCGCAGGCAAGGCAGACAGGCACCTTACCTCCAGCGCCACCGCCCGGCCCCCAGGAGCGATTTCTGATCCTTGAGCCAGGAGTAACCCCTGAGCACTGCCGGATGTGACCCAAAAACAAACAAACAAACAAAAAAAAAGTGTAAAGGGGTATCTTTCAATACCCTTTACACTTTTGGTATTGTACATTGTAAACTGAAACTCAATAATGAACAACTTGGTGACTGTGTATCTCAAAATTCAATTAAAGAATTTTATTTATTTAAAAATATCTGTGGGGCTGGGAAGGTGGCGCTAGAGGTAAGGTGTCTGCTTTGCAAGTGCTAGCATAGGAAGGACTGTGGTTCGATCCCCCGGTGTCCCATATGGTCCCCCCAAGCCAGGGGTGATTTCTGAGCGCATAGCCAAGAGTAACGCCTGAGCATCACCGGGTGTGGCCCAAAAACAAACAAACAAAAAAAATCTGGGGCCGGCATGGTGGCGCTAAAGGTAAGGTGCCTGCCTTTCCTGCGCTAGCCTAGGACGGACCTAGGTTCAATCCCCACGGACCTAGGTTCAATCCCCCGGCATCATATATGGCCCCCCAAGCCAGGCGCGATTTCTGAGCTCATAGCCAGGAGTAACCCCTGAGCATCACCGGGTGTGGCCCAAAAACCAAAAAAAAAAAAAAAATCTGACTTCTGGGCCTGGACAGGGAGCTATAACCTAAAGAGAGAGAGATAACCACAACCTAATCATGCAGGGGACTTGAGAAGACCCGACCTCCAGCCTCTCTCTTGGCCAGACCTATGCATTTATCTCCTAAGCTCTGCCCCCTGCACCCTCGATTCTTCCTACCAGGTTAGAATTCTTTAAGCACTCCGGGCAGAAGCTATCATTGTTCAAGGCTTTTTTATGTCTAGGGAGTTGTTTGAGCAAGGACTCAGGTGTGTGTCCTTGTGTGACCTTCTTCTGTGCTTATGTCTAAGAAGACAGGGTCTGGACCTGGTCAGAAAGAGCTAGAATAGGGGTCTGGAGTGATAGTACAGTGGTAGGTGCTTGCCTTGCACGTGGCTAATCCAGGTTTGATCACTGATATTCCCTATGATCACCCAAGCACAGCAGGGAATGATTCCTGAGTGCATAGCTAGGAGTAACCCCTGAGCATTGCAAGGTATGACCAAGGACAAAAAATAAAAGAAAGGATTAGAATAGCTTCTTGCATGTAGCATGATAGTAACTATTTTTGAGTGTGTAGTAGGACTTTGGAACCATATCCCACAGTATTCAGGGCACATTCCTGGCTCTTTGCTCAGGGATCATTCCTAGAAATATGGGATACCATAATACAGTGCTGGAGATCAAAACAGGGTCAGCCATAGCCCCTGGACTATCTCTTACCTGTGATAATAACTTTCGTATTTCAAATCCTTTACTCTCTGCAACATCCCTAATTTAAATGTTCCTTCTCTGAAGTGAAAGGATAGGGATTTCATCTCATTCTTGTTTGAGAAACAAGAAAAATGAGGCTCAGGAAAGAGCAATGGCTTGCCCAGAGCCCATCAGAGAGGATGTGGCTACATGGACACAAGATTGTGGTGCTGATTCTAAGTCTAGCTCATCCTGGTGAGTTTGCCTCTTCTGGTCTCATATCTGGGAGAAATGGGTACAAGATAACACCCCTGGGAGTAATTGGTCCAGGATAATCCTCCTGAGACCCACAGGTACAGGATAAATCCCCTGACCTTCACCTGCATCCCAGGCTGCTGAAAGGCAATGCAATGGAAAAAATTTGAGTTAGACTTGGCAAGCCTTGTGACCTTGGGCAAATTGTATTGCTCTTGGGCCTGTGTATCCTCACCTATAAAACAAAGATGATAGTATCAGGCATTTGGATGGCAAGTCAGATGCTAATTGTTGGAGAAATCATCAGTAGAGGCAGGCCAGTAGCCAGAAAGTCTCAGGCAGTGAGTGCAGCCCAGGTCTCTGGCCTCATGTCCCAATGTTCTATCTGCCCATCACCTGCATTATCTGTCTTCTAGCCTTCTCCTCTGCCTTCAGTCAGGCTTCCTTCCCCCAAACCTGACTCCTCCATGCTGCTGTCGCCTCTTTTGTAAGAGAGAGAATCAGAGCACCAATTAGGAAGATTAAATGATTCCATCGATGTCAAGAGCTTAGATCAGTTGCCTGGCAAGTAGCAGACTCTGTTCACATCAACCTTGTTGTTGTTCTTTATCAAGAACTGTGCTAAGCCCTGAGGATAATAGCAAAAGAAATGAAGTTTTATTTTTCTTTATGGAGTTTATGTTCTTAGAGGAATAGAAATAAATCAATAGGTCATTTGGTGAATATAAGTTTCATCTGTGATAGTTATTATGAAAAAACTTCTTTAAAACAATGAAAAACAGCTAGCTTACTTAATGGATACAGAGTTTCTGTTGGGGTGGTGACAGTGTTCAGAAAGGAGAATGGTGATTGTTATACATAACTGTGAATGTAACTAATGTCTCTAAATTATTACACTTTAAAAATGTGTAAAGTGGGGGGGGGGGCGGAGCAGCTGCGCAAGTGATAAGGCATCTGCCTTGCATGCGCTAACCTAGGTTAGACCAGAGTTCGATTCCCTGGCATCTGATATAGTTCCCCAAGCAATTTCTGAATGCATAGTCAAGAGTAACCCCTGAGAGTCACAGGTGTGGCCCAAAAAACAAACAAACGAAAAAAAAGGGTAAAATGGGACCGAAGCTATGATACAGTGGGTAGGGCACTCACCTTGCGCATGACAACCCAAATTTGATTCTCAGCTTCCCATATGATCCTACAAGCACTGTAAATCCTGAGTGCAGAGCCAGCAGGAACCCCTGAGCATTGATAGGTATGAGCCCAAACCAAAATACAAATAAATAAAAATGGGTAAAATGAGGGGCCGGAGAGATAGCGTAGCGGTAAGGCGTTTGCCTTAGATGCAGAAGGTTGATGGTTCGAATTCCAGCATCCCATATGTTCCCCTGAGCCTGCCAGGAGCAATTTTTGAGCATAGAGCCAGGAGAAACCCCTGAGTGCTGCCAGGTGTGACCCAAAAACCAAAAAAATAAAATAAAATAAAAATAAAAATGGGTAGAATGAGAAAAAGGACAACAAAAATCAGCCTGATGATGTATATGAGAGAGAGACAGAGAGAACCTACCCAGAACCAGGAGATAGCTCAGTGGTAGGGCATATATGTACACGCAGTGGATTCCAGGCCCTGTGTCCAGTCCTTAACACTGCATTACCCTCCACTCCAGCATCCTCTGGTGTGACTCCTATTTAAAATTTAATAAAAAGGGGGGGTCGGCTTAAGGCATGTACAAGGTCCCAGGTTTGAATTTTCAGTACTTCATGACCCCCTGAGCACTGCCAGGTTATCTGAGTATTGCTGGGAGTAACTCCAGTGGCCCCTGAGTACTTTTTGACCACCCCATCACACACACACACACACACACACACACACACACACACACACACACACAGCCCATTTTATTTTAAGATACCAGAAATCAAATGCAGGCAAGTGCTTTTCTTTGAACCTCCTTTCTGGCCCCAGAAGGCCTGCCTGAGATGGCACGGTTCAGGGGCATGTAGATTGAGGTCTGCAGGGTGATAACTCCTGGACCACAAATAAGTCCTTGTTAATAGAGCCCAGGGGAGGGACAGCCCAGCTGTACTGAAGAGCAGGCAGGAATTTGGGGTGGAGGGAACCTGACTTCCTATGGTGAAGGCAGAAGAGGCTAGCGGTGGAGCTGACCAAGAGCTGGAGGCTTCTATTTTATTTTTATGGGAAACTGGTGGAGTTCTAAAGGGGGCTTTCACTTGGAGTTTTGGAAAGATCCCTGTGATTGTTTGATAAAAATAAGCCCCTGGAGGGCCACAGAGGCATCTGTAGCAGCTGGGTGGATTCTCACGCTGAAAGTGGCGTGGACCTGGGTTGTGGCTGTGGGGATGGTAGAAAGAATAAACCCACACTTCTGGATTTGGGGATACTGATTCATGCTAATCCTTGTAAGGGGGCCTGATGGGTAACCCAGCTCTGTTTTTATTTGTTTTTGTTGGGGTTGTGGACATTGGAGCACATCTGTCTACTTCCAGCTACTTCTGTCTAGAGGTGCCTAAGGTATGTACCTTGCTGGAAAGTAAACCTGGGCCTCCCATATGCAAAGCATGTGCTCATTTAGCTATTTGAGTTACCTCCTAGGCCCCAATTCATTCCAAATGAGTGGCACAAATACAAGTGAAGTGAATGCTGCGTAGGCAGGGCCAAAAGATGGACTTGCGACAGCCACCCCCGTAGAGAGGCTGCTCAGTTCCCCGGGAGAACGAGCCTGCTGTGAGCACAGTGTAGCTGTAGCCTTGAAGAGTACCAGATGTTGAGAGGCTGCTGGGCCTCAGGCAGGCTATTTCTTCCCTCCATGGCCAGTGTGGCTTTTGTCAGCCTTTGTCTGACCTTTCCTTTGCTGTCCCAGGAGACAAGTGTATTCTTCAAGCTCTTCTGCCCTGTCTCCATGAACATCTGGGTGGATGCTTCAAATTTGGGCATTCAGAACTTCTCACTGAGATCCAGTCCTTTTTTGTTTGTTTGTTTTTGGTTTTTGGGCCACACCCAGTGGTGCTCAGGGGTTACTCCTGGCTGTCTGCTCAGAAATAGCTCCTGGCCGGCACGGGGGACCATATGGGACACTGGGATTCGAACCAACCACCTTAGGTTCTGGATCGGCTGCTTGCAAGGCAAACGCCACTGTGCTATCTCTCCAGGCCCTGATCCAGTCCTTCTTACATTATAGACCCTCCCTGGCAGAACCTGCCTGAGTCCCCATCAGCACCCTGAGGGAGGGAAGAACATCCCCTTCTATCTGCCAGCTGCTGAGGTTCCTCTAATGAAGTCACAGAACAGGCTGTGGTTCTGGGCCTGCCTGCTTGCTGCTGCCTGGGGCATCAAGAGCTGAGGGAGTATGTGCTGGGTCTGGCACAGTGGGATTCGGGATAGGCATGATCTTTCCAACAACACTGCTGATCCTTGCAAAACTGCCTACAGCCCCCAGACCCTCCCTGCCCGCCAGTCTGCCCTATGCTCCTCTGTAGCTTCTCTTTCTCAGGAACAAAGCTGATGCCTGCCTTGATAGACTCTCCGTCTATGTGGCCATATACCCACAAAAACCCTCTCCTTTACCCTGGCCATCTCCTGTCTGAATTTCCCCTCTTTCAGCAGGTAGAGGTGTCCCTAAGCAATCCTTGAGGGATCCCAAGGACTAATCCCTATGACACTTGGTGAACCTGACTGGAGAGTCTATGTAGGGGTCTGAGGAAATGGTGCTGCATGGTCCTTGTGATGCTGGAATCTGGGTCACTACTGCAGTGCTGGGGACATCCAGGGTCATGTCTGGGGATCCTCTGTATCAATGTCATACATGCACCACAACTTCTGTAACTCTCTCCCTTTTTGGAAAACCTAAGTCCATCTCCCTTTCTGTTCCCTCCTTTGTTTCCTTCTTTGGAAACTCCAGGCCCTTCTTCAAATCACTGCTTCCAGACTTCCTAGAGCAGTGGTCCTCAAACTGGCCCGCAGGCCACATATTGTATTTGTATCTGTTTTGTTTCTTCATTGCAAAATAAGATATATGCAGTGTGCATAAGAATTCGTTCATAAGTTTTGTTTTTACTATAGTCAGACCCTCCAATGGTCTGAGGGACAGTGAACTGGCCCCCTGTTTAAAAAGTTTGAGGACCCCTGTCCTAGAGGCTGAAGTTGATTGACAAACCTTCCTCATTCCCGTGAGTATTGAACTTGCTTGGCCATTTCTGGGTTACATCACCTTCGTGAGGTGCCAGGAGCATGTGGGCATCAGCCCCTACCTCCCTGGCTGGCTCAGTACCCAGCATGCTCCCGCAGCCCAGCAGACTTGGGCCTGGGCAGAACTGAGCCCTCGTGACTGGCTGTGGCAGACACCAAAGCCAGGTTTTTGGCTCACTTTCTAGTGTGAGAACCATGCCATTATCCCTGGATCTGGGAGATCCAAGATGAATCTTATCATAAGTATAAAATAATAATGATGCTAGTTTTCTTTGTAATACATACATTTTAAATTCAAAAAATTATTTCCCTTTAATCTTATTCTACCAATGATGTATACAGGAAAAAAATTTTGGCAGGTGGGCTGCTTGCCAGCTGTGTTCAAGGTTTACTCTCTTCTGTCCCAGGGTCCTTTCCTGGAGATACTGGGTGGGGAGGACCAAATGTGATGCTGGTGATCAAACCAGGATTGGTCACATGCGAGGTGTCTTGTGCATACTTTCTCCAGCCCCAGAAATTTTATTCTTGTGTTTTGTTTTTGGGTCACACCTGAGGATGCTCAGGGGTCTCACCCAGTGGTCACTTCATGGGGGGGCCCTGTGGTGCCAGAATATAACCTAGTGCTCATGTACATAGCTGTACTGTAGACCTTTGAACCATCTTCCTAATTGGAAATTTTTTCTTTGTGTGTGTGTGTGTGTGTGTGTGTGTGTGTGTGTGTGTGTGTGTGTGTTCAAGAACACTCCAAGTATAGTAGAAAAATTGAGAACTACGGTTCCACAGAAAGGAGAAAAAAATATCATATGTTTCTACCCCCTCTAGAAATAACCATAGTTAAGTAATTGCTGAATTGTCTGTATCTCTGTGCTGGCAAAATCAGGGCCAGTCTGTACAAAATGTTGTCTGTCGGGCTTTGCTAGTCAGATGCTCTCCTGCCCCCACCTCCACCCCTGTGATTTCTCTATTAGGCCTCTTTGCTCTCCCTAATGGCTGAGCTTCCACTTATCTAACTTGCCCCAGGGCATGGGGTGGCTCCCTAAATCTGCCTGGCTTCCTGCCTGGGCCCAGTGCTCCCTTTTTCCAGCCCATTCTGTTGATTTCACTTGAAGCTGCAGAGAAGCAGCTGCCTGAGCTTGGATCTGGGGAGCGGGGAGGGGTGGAGGGAGGCCCAGGGGCATCTTTGAGGAAGTACCAGTCACTCCCTTTGCTGTCCCAGTCTCCTGCAGAAGTGGAGAGTGAATCTGTTCAAAGTGCTGCTGGTGCCTCTTCTGTGTATTCTGCATGAGCAGGGCAGCTACCCTCAGCAGGCTCCCTAGGCAGACAGGAGAAGCCGGATGGCTTTAAGATGACTCTTCTGCTTGTTTCTAAGAAGACATGGGTATGGCATAAGTTAGAGAGGACAGGTGGACAGCTAACAGGAGGGGAGCGGGTGGCCCCCGGGTGAGCTAGGGGGCTACAGGCCCTTGAGGGACCAGTGGAAATAGTTGTGCCTACAGGCTCAGTTCTTTTTTTTTTTTTTTTTTTTTTTTTTTGGTTTTTGGGGCACACCCGGTAGTGCGCAGAGGTTACTCTTGGCTCTATGTTCAGAAACCGCCCCTGGCAGGCACAGGGGACCATATGGGACGCCTTACCTCCATGCTATCTCTCCGGCCCCACAGGGCCAGTTTTTTTTATTCCCAGTCACAAGTGAAGTGGGCCTCTTTTAAGGATTCTTTCTGCCATGCCTTATAACAGCCAATATCCATCCACCACTGCAGGCTTAGAAAAGATCCCAAGCTAGGCAGATAAGATTTGAGGCTAGGGACCGGAGAGATAGCATGGAGGTAAGGCATTTGCCTTGCATGCAGAAGGACAATGATTCGAATCCCGGCATCCCATATGGTTCCCTGTGCCTGCCAGGGGCGATTTCTGGGCATAGTCAGGAGTAGCCCCTGAGCACTGCCAGGTGTGACTCCCCCCAAAACAAACAAACAAACAAAAAAAGATTTGAAGCTAGGGGTGGAAGCCCCATCTAGCCACTATGCCTTCTGGATTTTTCTTGCCTATGACTTTAGATTGTGCCCATTTAAGTCAGTAATAAAAGTGAAGAGGAGACAGTTCTCTTCCCCCTTGTCTTTTATTTTTTTGGGGAGGAGCCTCTAGGGGGGAGTCGTGCTCAGAGAACCATGCTGTGCCAAAATTCAAACCCAGAGCTTCTATGTTTAAAGCATGCACTGTAGCAGTTTATTTTATTTTTGTTTGTTTTGTTTTTTGGGGGGGCCACACCCAGTGACACTCAGGGGTTACTCTTGGCTATGCACTCAGAAATCCCTCCTGGCTTGGGGGACCATATGGGATGCTGGGGGATCGAACCATGGTTCATCCTAGGCTAGTGCACAAGGTGTCTTACTGCTTGAGCCACTGCTCTGGCCCTGCACTGTGGCGTTTTTAAATTCCCACCCTGACTCTCGCCTCCTACTGGGTATTCAACTCAGGTCTCATGCATGCAAATGCAAGGCATGTGCTTTACCCCCAAGCCACATCCCCAACTCCTTCCTCTTGCTTTTTTGCTTTTAGGGTTTAATTCTGACTCTGTTCTCATTGGTTACTGCTGATGGTGCTCCAGGGACCATAGGTTGTGCTGGAGATTGAACCTGGGTCAGCTGGTGCAAGGCAAGCACCACTATTATTCTGGCCCCATCCTCCTGGTTTTCACATTATCAAGACTGTTCGTCGAGGTCCTTCATTCAAATCCCAGTGCTCCCTCCAAGACGTTGGTAGAGGCCTTTGTATTGGTCCTCATATTACCTTTTAATTAGATGTCACTCAATTGGTTCCTTTGGTTTTCTTGTTAAAAAGATGTTTCCCGGGGGCCAGAGAGATAGCATGGAGGCAAGGTGTTTGCCTTGCATGCAGAAGGATGGTGGTTCGAATTCTGGCGTCCCATATGGTCTCCCAAACCTGCCAAGAGTGATTTCTGAGCGTAGAGCCAGAAGTAACCCCTGAGTGCTGCCAGGTGTGACCCAAAAACCAAAAAAAAAAGATGTTTCTCCATTGCCTCCTCATCTGTTTTCTTTTCCCCTTCTCTTATGGGTAGGCTTTGTTTATCCCAATAAAGGTAGGCTTTGTTTATCCCAATAAAGGCTTCTCAGGGTGACTTGGAGGAGTGGAGTGGCTGACATCTTGGCTCCTGGTTCTTCACGGTAGAGTGACTGGCTTGTGGGTGAACAGCTTGTGGTTAGTTTTCTGGCCTGCTATACCTTTCCCCCACCAAACAAACTACAACTAAAGGGAGGGGAAAAAGACAGATGAGGAAGCAATGGGGAAACATTTTTAACAAGAAAACCAAAGGAACCAAATGAGAGACATCTAATTAGAAGGCAATACGAGGATCAATCCAATGGCCTCTACCAACACGAGACTAAGGGTTTTGAGAGATCCTGGGGATAGGAAGATAGCCCAGAGGACTGATGCAGGAATCATGGCCTCTATCCTTGGGATGAACTGCAAGGTACCCCCAGCAACAGAAAGAATAGCTTTCATAGTGGACTTTGAATTGAGAATAGCCGCTGAGCAGAGCTAGGCGGGGCCCCCAAACCAAAAATATATATGACTTTCCATTATATCCATTTGGGTCCATCCTCACAATACCTTGAATAGTTTTTGAGACTGGAATTAATGAGTCTTGAACATGAGAGGTACAAAGTCACCACCTGAGCAGCTGGAGTCTGGGGCTCTTTGAGTTGGCTTTAGTTTCTTCAGAGTTTATTGAGGTCCTTTGTGTTTCAGGTTTTAGTGGGCAACCCCAGCCATAGCTATGAGTGTCCCTTGTGCCCTGGGCAGATGGGGTGCTTTGGAGGGACTCTACTGGCCCCAAGAAGAGTTCTGATTTCAGATCTGGACCAAGAATTAGAGTCCAAGGAATTATATGGATATGGGCATAGAGGGGGATGTCCAGTGACCCCTCATGCTCTTCCTTCTCCTGATCTCTCTCCACCCTTTTTCTTCCTCCCTCCCTGGATCTTTGTCCATAGGTCCCCATCTGTCCATTTCTGCTCACGTGTTTTCTTCCCTGCCCACTGCAGGCGCGCTGGTCACCATGACAACAGAGACGGGCCCCGACTCTGATGTGAGAAAGGCTCAGGAGGAAGCCCCCCAGCAGCCTGAGGCTGCCGCTGCCACTACCCCTGTGACCCCCACAGGCCAAGGCCACCTGGAGGCCAACACCAATGAGAAGCAACTGGCCCAGCAGGATCCTAGGCCTGCTGACCAGGTGCGTGCTTGGGTGGTGGCCACCACACAGTGTACTGCAGGCCTGTGGGATCTGAGCACTGCCTTCACAGTAATACTTAAGTCTCCTGAAACTGCTAGGAGCTTCATTTCCCCCCACTCACTCATCAGGGAAACTGAGACTCAGCAGGATGAAGTCAGTGACCCAAATTCACATTTCCCTAAAGTGAGATCAAGAGACCATTTTGAAAACAGTTCTTCCACCTTATTTCCTGCTCCTCAACCCACCCACTTTGGCCTGATAATTCCAGAGCAAAAGTCAACAAGGCCTATCTTGGAAGTGGCCTCCCCAGCTCTACTTGGAGGTACCTCATCATCAGGGCCTCCACATGCAGAACATGTGATCCCACCCTTTGAGCTATCTCCCAGCCCCAAACATCTTTTTTCATTGGGACTACTAAATTATCTCACTGGCAACACATGGCGAGCTTGAAGAGGGCAAAGACTCAGCCATATCCGTGGTAGGTGTGGACTCTCAAGCCAGGCTGAGACAGACCATGAGAAGATGAGCCACAGATGTGGACTCTTCCAGGTCTGTTCTCAGGAGCCAGGATGGCTCTGATCATTGGGCTGGAATGTTTAAATAGGCAGAGCTGCGGATGCAACAGTCTCTGATGGGAAAGAAGGAGAAAGAGTTGGGTTGCCTTTCAGGTGTTCCTCTCCAAGTTCTCCTCTTCCGCTTGCCCACCACAGAGCCTGAGGCCATCCCTCAGTTCTGAGAGGCAGCAGCCCTCACTTTAGGTCTCAGCCCCAGCACTTCAAAATAAATGTGGGATAAATGACCACAATGTTAAGGTCATACCCAAACCCTTCCCTTGCTTGGACCTACAGAGCCTAGACATGGAGGAGAAGGACTACAGTGAGGCTGATGGCCTGTCAGAGAGGACTACACCCAGCAAGGCCCAGAAGTCACCCCAGAAGATTGCCAAGAAGTACAAGAGTGCCATTTGCCGGGTCACTCTGCTCGATGCTTCCGAGTATGAATGCGAGGTGGAGGTAAGGATTCCAGACATACACCACCACCACCACCACCACCCCACACACACACTGTTGTCCCCTCTCCTCGTTGGTAAATCCTCAGTCCTACTAGAGGGCACCCGTGGAGCCTGGGGTACTTTATGCAGAGAGGACCACCTCCTGGGGTCTCCCTTTTGCCCTGGTGGAGTCAGGGTCACCCTTCCCCTCCTTACACCATCTCTGCTCCCCATTTTAGAAGCATGGCCGGGGCCAGTTGCTCTTCGACCTGGTGTGTGAGCACCTCAACCTACTGGAGAAGGACTACTTCGGCCTGACCTTCTGCGACGCGGACAGTCAGAAGGTTCCTGCATGCCCCAAGGCGATAGTGGGCTTCTTTCCTTCCTTCCCTTACAAAGCTGCAGGCTGGGGACTCCAGGGATCCAGTCAGGGGACCTGCCCTGTTGGAGGGGCTCCTTCCCATGGTTCCCATAGTCTACTTATGTCACCTGGTTTCTGTCATCAGCTTTTCCTCAAGACTCCAGTTTGTGATCCCCAAGACTAAGCCAGCTAAGTCTGTGTCCAGTTCCTTTCCCAACCCAGACTTTCTCTAGAACCCCTGAGTCACTCCCTATAAGCATATCAGGGAAGACAGATTTCCCTGGGGAAACTGAGACATGTATTTCTGCTTTCCCTGCCTTCCCCTGAGTGTCACCTCTGAGCTTTCTACTTCCCACCTGTTCCTGGCAACCTACTAAGGGTACAGCCCTGCCCCCAGGGTATAATACCAGCCCCCAGGGTACCCACTCCAGGCCTGCACTCCATCCCAGCCTTGTTTGTATCCCCCAAAAGCTAACCAAAAAGGTTACTTCCCCACTGGGCTAATTTGGGGTATTCCATACCTTCATTTCCCCTCTGCCTTCTTTTACAGAACTGGCTGGACCCCTCCAAGGAAATCAAGAAGCAGATCCGGAGTGAGTGTCCTACACCCCCATTTCCACTGTTCTGAGGATCTGGGAGGAAAAGGACATCCAAATCACAATGGGGGAATGTGCTCCCTCCAACCCTGGAACACACATTTGAACATATGAGCTTATTTGCTCCATGTGTGTAACAGATATTGGGGTTGGGTTCAGAATCATTCAGAGCTGAGTGGCCAGAATCTCAGACAAGAAAGATAAGAGTATAGGGGCAGAGCAATAGCACAGTGGTAGGGCATTACCTTGCACGCAACTGACCCATGACGGACTGGGGTTTGATATCCCAGTGTCCTATATGGTCCCCCAAGCCAGGACTGATTTCTGAGTGCATAGTCAGGAGTAACCTGTGAGTGTCACCGGGTGTGGCCCAAAAACCAAAAAAAAAAAAAAAAAAAAAAAAAAAAAAAAAAAAAAAAAAGGAAGATAAGAGTCTAGAGGGTTGGAGTGATAGAACAGTGGATAAGGCACATGTCTAGTACACAGAAAACCTAAGTTCAATCCATGGCATCCCATATGGGCCCATGAGCACTGCCAGGAATAATTTTCTTTTTAAAATTTATTGATCGATTAATTGATTGTTTTTTGGGCCACACCCGGTAATGCTCAGGGGCTACTCCTGGCTCTGCACTTAGAAATCACCCGCTGGCAGGCTGGGGGACTATATGGGATGTCAGGAATCAAACCAGGTCCTTCCTGGACCAGCCACATGCAAGGCAAAAGCCCTACTGCTGTGCTATCTCTCCAGCCCCAGGAGTAATTCTTTTTTTTTTTTTTTTTTTTTTTGTGGGTCACACCCGGCAGTGCTCAGGGGTTATTCCTGGCTCCAGACTCAGAAATTGCTCCTGGCAGGCACGGGGGACCATATGGGGCACCGGGATTCGAACCGATGACCTCCTGCATGAAAGGCAAACGCCTTACCTCCATGCTATCTCTCCGGCCCCACCAGGAGTAATTCTTGAGTACAGAACCAGGAATAACCCCTGAGCACCACTGGATATAACCTATAAACAAACAACGAACAAACAAAGATAACAATCTAGAGCTGGCCTGTGAGCAGTGATATTGCTGCCATGTTCAGAATAGCCCCTGGAAGGTACCTGTGAAGTCTTCTGGGACCAGAGGGTAAGCAGGTGGCCTGCGGCTTGTCTTATTCAGGCCTGGTGCCACCTTCTCTCTAGAGTTCTGGCCCTTGCTCAGCTCATGATCTTCATTCTTCCTGTGGGCAGGCCCAGCCTGTAACAGCTAATGAGTCAGTGGGATGCTGGGCCCTACCTGGTCCTGGCTATCTCCTGACAAGACCCAGAGATAGGCAGTCTTATTCAAGGGCATGACATAAGCTCCTAGGCCCGATTCCATGTTCTTAAAGGCCTGGAAAGCATCTAGAGCAGCAAGTGACAGCCTGTGTTTCCTGGCCCATGGAGCAAAGGCTCACTGTGAGTGGAAGAGCTACCCTCAAACGGCAGAAGGGGGATGTAGGTGGCCTTGGCTGGGGGCAATCAGGAGGCGGAGACCTGGCGCCTGGTTGCCCAGGCCCAGCAGGGCCCACATTCGTTGGCTGTGCTGGGCCTGGAGACTGAGCCTGTTACCATGACAGCAGGCAGCTGGGCTGCACTGCCAGCGGGCTCTGCAGGAGGGGCTGCAAGGAGCTCTCCCTGTGGCTCCTATCAATGGGAGACAAAGAGGCAGGGACAATCCCTCCCAGCACGTCCTGGGAGGCTTACAGGGTCCTGGGCCCAGAAGGCTCCATTCAGCTGCCTGAAGCTTACAAACGCCTCCTAAATGGTGAGTGTGCAGCATTAGAGCAGGGCCAGAGCTCCAGAGAGAAGCAGCCGAAGGAATCAGCTGAAGCTCTTCCCCATGGCAGCTCCCCAGTCCGCAGGCCTAGTGCCAGCCATGCCCTGGGCCACTTCAACACCCAGAGCAGCCTTAGCAGAGCCCATCTCTGAATTTCATCTCACTCTCCCTCTTCTGCCCTCTGGAACAGGGGCCCTCTCTTTATCTGCAGCATCCCTTAGCCTTTCTAGGTGGCCCCATGTGCCTAGGCTTCAGGGCTGTGTTTGTTTGTCCCTACATGGTGCCCATTCCCTTGGGCACCCTTTCTGGGCTCTTGCTTCTCCTTAGCAGAACATCAGTGGATCCGAGATGCTTACTTCACAACATGGAGTGGCAGCTGTGCGAACAACATTTAGGGCACTTAGCAGCCTAATTCCAACTCTGATTCTTGTGTTTTTTGTTTGTTTTAGTAGGGGCTGGGGATACGTGGGGACTACTCCTTGCCATACATACAGACCAGACAATTTCAGTTCTTGGGCCTAGAAATGCCATGGGTATTGCTTTAGTGTCCTCAGGGCCACAACCAGTACTGGAAGAGGAAGTGGCATTACCGAGGTCAGAGTCAGTCTCTCCGTGGGTTTGTGTGCCTTCTCTTTAAGTAATCTCCCTAGCACCTTCTTGCATTGTTTTCTTAATAATTTAGTGCCTCAGTCTCCTCTAATGTAAACTGGGCCATTTATAGTACTTTCTGCCAGGGTTATTATGAGCCTTAAATGATTTCTATACATTCTTAGGGCCAGAGCAATAGCACAGTGGTTAGGGCATTTGCCTTGCACGCGGCCAGTCCAGGTTCTATCCCCAGCATTCCACATAGTCGCCTGAGCCTTCCAGGAGTAAGTTCTGAACACAGAACCAGGAATAACCCCTGAATGCTGCTGGGTGTGACCCCCCCAAAAAAAACAAAACAGGGGCTGGAGAGATAGCATGGTGGTAGGGTGTTTGCCTTGCATGCAGAATGATGGTTGTTTGAATCCCGGCATCCCATATGGTCCCCCGAGCCTGCCAGGAGTGATTTCTGAGCATAGAGCCAGGAGTAACTCCTGAACGCTCCGGGTGTGACCCCAAAACAAAAACAAAAACAAACAAAAAATAAAGCAAGAAAAAAAATATCACTATATCTTCAATCTTCAGAATGGTGCCAGTATTCAGTGCGCATTAGTTAATGTTCCTCTTATCATCACCATCATCATTTATCATCATTATGACCACTACTCCTGCTGCTGCTGTTCCTGAGACAGGGATATTTTTCCCTTCGAGGCTGAATTTTCCAAGGTCAGCTATGGTCAGGAGCTTGGACTTTGGGGCAGAGAGTCAGTTTCTGATCCTGCTTCTCTACTGCTGCTAGCTGAGTGCCCCCGATCCCAGCATAGTGCTTTGACCTCTAGAGTCTCCGTCTATGAAAAAAGTCTGTGTCAGCATCACTGTGCAGATTAAATTCCTCTGCATGTCCATGATTTTAGTCAGACATGTGTCTTAGCAAGTTGTAGGGAGTTGGATGGGAAAGATGGTCCCCAGCCAACTCCAGGACAAGGAGGAAGCATATGCCTGGAGTTGCCCTGTCCGAGCACTGCTTCTCTTGCTCATTTTGTCAAGGGTCTTTTTAGAGCACAGGGCCAGAAATGTTGTAGGGAATGGTAGGACCGTTGTTCTGATGGTAGCTCTGGTCATTCCCATCTCTTGTCTCTCTTTCTGTCATAAGTGACTTTAAGACAACTCTTCTTCAACTGCAGACCATTTTCAGCTCAGACCTCAGCCTTTCATTCTTGAGATGTGGCCATTGATTTTTTTTCTTTTCCTATCTCAACTTGGAGGTTAACATTTAACCCTGTGAAATGCCTTACGATGCTTTTAGTCCATTATATTCTCCTTTTAGTTCTTATTTATAATCCAGTTCTGCCATCTGAGGAGTCTGTAACCTAGGGCAGGGTTTTCTAAAGTGTGTTCCAAGGTTTGTTACCTGGCAGGGTGCCCTAGAGAAATGGAGACAGTATGTCAGATACATTTGTTTGTTGTGGGGCCACACCCAGCAAGGCTCAGGGCATATTTAGGGCTTCCTCCTGCCTCTGCACTCAGAACTACTCCTGACAGTGTTCAGGGACCATGAGATGCCAAGGATCAAACCAAATTGGTGATATCACTAAAGCAAAGCAAATCCCCCTACCCACTGTATTATCTCTCTGGTGTCCAAATATATTTTGGAAATCATGTACATTTAAGAAAGGTACAATCTACAGTAGCAGAGTAGGGTGTTAAGATGCCGAGTTAGGAACCCCTAACTGGTTATGATGGTTTCAACCCTTTATCCATGGACTGGTGCCAGCCTATCAAAGTAAAGAAGTTAGTGTTCTGCAGAGGTCACTGCTGTCTGTCTATGGCCTGATATGCAGAGAGCTGCTGGCCTGCTGGTGTGAGAAGGGTGAAAACCACCATTCTTAGCCTTGTTCCCTTAATGGTCTTGGGAACAGTGGGTGCTTTGTACTTCCTCCAGCATTGCCACTTCTAACGAGGTGACCTTGACTGGCCATCTCACTGTCCTCACCTGCAATATGAAACCACCCTAGGACACACTTACAGAATGGCTTCAAGGTTTAGTGAGGCTAAGTGTATTGAATGGTGTAACCGCCAGACACCCTGCCTTTCCTTCCTATTAGCAGGCCAGCCTGTTAACGTTGGACTCAGACTCTGCATCTGCCCTGTGGGATTCACATCCAAGAGTTCCCATTTACATTGCCTGAGGTTATGAACATGAGGAACCTTAAAGAACTGCCATTAGGATGGTACTGTGTGGGACAATCCCCTGGGGTGATGGACATGGCCTCTGATCCTTCTCCTGTCTTCTCAGGTAGCCCTTGGAATTTTGCCTTCACAGTCAAGTTCTATCCCCCAGACCCTGCTCAGCTGACAGAAGATATCACCAGGTGAGAGTCGTGGAGGGGACAGGTGAGCTGACCATGTGGCATGTAATTTGGATGCTTATTGCAGACACCAGATGAAGCAGTGAGAACAGCAGTCACTGGGATCCCATACTTCACTCAAGTAGGCTGTCCTCAGGGGCAGAGGCCCCAAGCACCCAGCCACATCCTCCTCTAACAGTTGTTGTCAGGCCGGAGCGGTGGCACTAGAGGTAAGGCGTCTGCCTTGCAAGCGCTAGCCTAGGACAGTCCTCGGTTCGTTCCCCCGGCATCCGATATGGTCCCCCAAGCCAGGAGTGATTTCTGAGCACATAGCCAAGAGTAACCCCTGAGCATCAAATGGGTGTGGTCCAAAAAAAAACAAACAAACAAAACCAAAACCAAACAGTAACAGTTGTTACCCAGGTGGGTCCTGACATGTCAGCCCCATGGCGAGAGGTTGGAGAGAACACTTTCTAGTGCTGGCACATAGAGTTGGGTTCTGTGTGCTACTTTGTGCTCCTGGGCTTACCTGATGTCTCTTCCTCCCAGAACTGGGGTGTGTGACCTTGTCTGTCACCATGCAGGCTGCTGAATGGGAGAGCCTTGCTGGAAGTACAGGTGGAAGATGTAAGCAGTCTTCCATTCCACATGAGCTTCCAGAGGACCCATCCTCCTGGAACTGGGAGAGGCCTTTCTCTTTTATGGGATGAGGGCTCCTAAGTGGTCCTCAGGAAGCCCAAGACCTCTCCTGGAGATTTGAAGCCAGTAGTTCAGCTCAAGGGCCCTGGGATATGGTACTGCTTGGGCCCTGTTATGCTGGGAATTACAGTCCAGGCCACCCAGGCATTGCTTGGGGGCCTCTAGGACCATACCAGTGATGCTTAGAAGACCAAGTGCGGTGTTGGGATTCGAACTCGGGTCAGCCTCATGTGAGTTAATCACCTTAACTTTTGTACTGCCTCTCCAGCCCTGAGGTTTTTGGTCCATAAGCAGTTCCAAAGAGAATCTCCCATTTGGGGCTATGTCCTCCATAGGGAGCAGCATTCTACCTCTGCTAGTAAGGTGTGACTGGGAGTTATTCCTACAGTGGAGACAGGGAGACTGGGCCTCTCCTTAATGTTTGCCAAGCAGTGGGCAAAGATCCTGGGGTCGGTCCACTGTGGCCTTGGGAGTGAAGACAGCTGCTCCTGGACAAAAGCAGGCCCCTGACCTTGGCTGTTGGCCTCAATGCCAGCCTGAAGTCCAGAGAATAGCAGCAGGATCTGACTCAGTTCCCGGAAAGTCCTAGAAGGCTATGGACTTAGGCCAGCCTCATCCCTTCTCCTCTATTCTGCCCACAGGAACCTCTGCTCATGGTATTGGCATCTGAGCACCACTCTCCCAGGGACACAAAGAGGATGTTAGCCCTGCCCACATGGGTGTCCTCTAGATGGGTGGCCATGGTAGCTGATTAAGTCAAAGCAATTTCTTTTCTGTTTTTATTTTTTGGTTTTTGGGCCACACGCGGCGTTGCTCAGGGGTTACTCCTGGCTGTCTGCTCAGAAATAGCTCCTGGCAGGCACCGGGACCATATGGGACACCGGGATTCGAACCAACCACCTTTGGTCCTGGATCGGCTGCTTGCAAGGCAAACACTGCTGTGCTATCTCTCCGGGCCCTTTTCTGTTTTCTTAATTGAATCTGTAAATTACAGGTACAAAGTTATTCATTATTTATTATTTATTTCAGGCATGCGATATTCCAATACCAATAATCCCTTCACCAGTGTCTTCTTTCCACCAATATCCCTGATTTCCCTCCTTTCTTCATAGTAGACGCATTTTTTATTTCTCCTTTTCATTTCTTTTTTCATTTTTATGTTTTGTTGTTGTTGCTGTTGTCATTTTGGATCACACCTGACTATACTCAGAGGTTATTCCTGGATCTGTACTCAGGAATCACTCTTAGGGAGTAGCCATAGGGATGCCAGGGATTGAGTCCAGATCAGCTGCATGCAAGACAAAGAGTACTGACTGTACTATGGCTCCAGCCCCCATTCCTTCACCCCTTTTTTAGGCACTGTGGCTTACAATAATGTTACTGATAGGGTATCATGCATGTCCCTTTATATCCTTTCGGCACCCAGTCCTTGTCCAGAATGACCACTTCCCTCCATCATAATTGTAGCAGTTCCTTCCCTGACATATCTCCTACTTACCCTCCATTGGCAAGCTTCTTATTAATGACCAGCTATCTCGCTCTACACTTCTACTGCTTTTGGTCATTTGTTATTTCCCTGATATGTTTCTTTAAACCCTGCAGATAAGTGTAATCATTCTGTCTGTCCCTTCGTCTCTCTTATTCATTTCATTCAGCATGATTCTCTCCACATCCATTCATGTAGCAGAAAATTGCATGACTTCATCTTTTCTTACAGTTGAGTAGTATTTCATGTTGTATATGTATCATAACTTTATCCAGTCATGTGTTCCTGGGCACTTGGGTTGTTTCCAGATAATAAGTCAAAGCTATTTTGGCCCAAAATAAATGGGTCAAAGTGATGAAGAAGTAAAGATTGGTCAGTGTGTTGGGCAGATTTCCCTACCTTTTCCTATGATTCCACAAGAAGCCCAGGAGCCTGCATTTGTAGAAGTGAACATGACTCTGAAGAGCCCTGCCTTGAACACACAGGGGCCAAGGTCTCTTCTCCTATCTATCAGGGCTACAGTTCTGTCTTCAAAGCAGTGTCATGGAGCAATGCAAATTAACACTAAGTGAAAGTCACTAAGAACGGGGAAAAATGGGGAAACACAACAAAATGGGCTCCAAGGAGGCATTGCTGGTTGAGAACACATTGCAACATTTTCCGGAAATGCACAGTAACTGGAAAAAAGCAATAAACATAGCTTTAAATGATTCCAAAAATTGTAAAAGCCATCCAAGTGTGCATAAAAGTTATATAAAACAAATCATAGCCGACTGATTGGAAATGTTTTCTTTAAACTGATTTGTTTTGAGACAGTTCAGTGAGAGCCGGCTGCAGAAGACACACTTTTCAATTTCTTGTTTTTTCTTTTTTCTTTTGTTTCTGGGGTCGTACCTGGCAGTACTCAGAGCTTACTCCTGACTCTGCTCAGGATTCATTCCTTATGGAGATTGAGGGGGACATGCTGAAAATCAAACTCCGGTCAGCTACATGCAATACCTGCTGTACTCCTGCCCAAAGGAGCACACTTTGAGGAAATGATGCTAATCCATTTTTGGCTGTAGATGCTGAGGCTCAAACCAAGTAGGGCTGGAGCAATAACACAGTGGATAGGGAACTTGCCTTGCACGCAGTCAACCCTGGTTCAATCCCAAGTTTCCATTTATGGTCCCCCTGAGTCCACCATGAGTGACTGCTGATCACAGAGCCAGGAATAACCCCTGAGTACTGCCAGCTGTGGCCCAAAAAACCAAAATAAAATAAAATAAAGCAACCAAGTAGGGATGCTCAAGTTATAGGCGCCACCTTGGGGAGGCCCTTTCGTATAGCATGTCATTTGAATGGAGAGAAAACTGTAGGAACAGATGTCGTTTGTACTGTACACATTGTAAAGTACAGGCCACATCAAAATTGGCTGCTTTACCAAAGTGTGGTAGAGCAGGAAGGACTGGCCACTCCATTGATGACTGGGACCTCTGGGGGTAAATTGAGACTGAACCAATGCCATGTGTAAGGTTTACATTCATAAAACCACTAAGAATGTGTCAATGGGGGTTGGAGCCATAGCACAACAGGTAGATAGAGCACTTGCCTTATACACAGTTGATCCCCAGCATCCTATATGGCCTCCTGGACCCCTCCAGGAATGATCCCTGAGTGCAGAGCCAGGAGTAAGGCCTGTGCAGAGGCCTGTGTGCCCTCACAAACAGAACAATCAAAAGAGGTAACAAATTGGTAGATGGCTATGAAATTGAAAATGCTAGGATGGTAGTGAAAAAATAAATCTCTAAAACTCAAGAAATGATGTTTTGACGAAGTTGCAAAGCCATCTTTTATAACGTGCCCAGCTTAGGCATAAGAGAAATGCTGGCATCGCGGCCTGAGAGATAGCATGGTGGTAGGGTGTTTGCCTTGCATGCAGAAGGATGGTGGTTCAAATCCCCAGCATCCCATATGGTTCCCTGAGCCTGCCAGGAGCAAAATCTGAGCATAGAGCCAGGAGGAACCCCTGAGCACTGCCGGCTGTGACTTGAAAAACAAAAACAAAAAGAAAAAAAAATGCTGGTGTCTATGAGCATCCACCTGCCTCTGAGTCGGACCCTGATCAATTTGGTGCTGCTGGACTGGAAGGACAACTGTGCTTGAGAGCATCTCTGGAATATTAGGCTCCACACCCATGCCTACTCTCCCTCATCTTCAGATACTACCTGTGCCTGCAGCTGCGGGCGGACATCATCACGGGCCGCCTGCCCTGCTCCTTTGTCACGCATGCCCTGCTGGGATCCTATGCTGTGCAGGCTGAGCTGGGTGACTATGATGCTGAGGAACATGTGGCCAATTATGTCAGCGAGCTTCGCTTTGCCCCCAATCAAACCCGGGAGCTGGAAGAGAGGATCATGGAACTGCACAAGACATACCGGTGAGTGATCTCCCCTGGGGTCACCCTCTCAGGTGGCCAGAAACTTCTTCCTCAGCCCCGTGGATGCCATCCATATGCATGGACCTTGTCCCTCATTTGAGGTGTGCTGAGAGCTGGCCATCGACTTGGGCTGCCTCTGTCCACCAGGAATGGGTGCCATTAGTCACATCCTTTGCTGAGCTCCTTCAGGCATGTGAAGATTCCCTGCCTCTAACCTGTGCCAGTCAATCTTTTTATCTGCCAGTGGGAGGTAGAAACAGCCCCACTGTGTCCCTGCTGTTTTGATCGCTGCATTAAATGCAGAAGTTTGGACTCTAAAGCCAGACTATCATCAGGGTTCACCTGACTCTGCCCCTTTTTAGCCAGGAGTTTGGACAGGCAGTGCAGTCTTCTCACTCATTTCCTCATCTGTTCCCTGTGGCTGCTCAGAGAATCTACCTCATTGGCTTACTGGGGTGCATGAGCCACTCCCGTGGAAGACATGTGTGTCAGCAGTGATGGAAGGTTAGGCCTTTCCCCAGGAGGAGGAGTCAGTCATTCTCTGGCTCTGTGGTACAAGCTAGCCATTCCTTTAACCTCCACTGTTGCCCATAGCTGGCTATAGTCTCAGGTGAACAGTCTTGCACTATAGTTGGGACTTGGGAAGGAGAATTTTCTATAAAGGATCTTTGGCCTCACTGGGCCCATGGCATTAGAAGCCTAGAAAAACACCCCCTCCCTCTTTAGTAACTCACTGAATGCTCCCCACAACAACCTGATGTGAGGGTGCCACTCTCCTGGGGAGAATCCTCAAAGGAAATGGTCTCCAGGGTCCTTTCAAACTGCAAGTGCTTTTGGTTTCAGAGCAGGGTTGTTATGGGAAAGCTGAGTGTGCACTGTGAGGCCTGAAGGCTGCTGGGCGTGGGGTGGGGGATGGTGCTGATTATCTGGTACAGTGAGGATGGAGGCTTTGAGGAGGGTGTGTCCCTGGGACTGCAGCTGGAGAGACCCAGGGCCAGATGTGGTGGGAAACCTGATGTGACTGGGGGTGGGGATAGGTGCATATATACAGATGTGACTCCGAAAACTTAGACAGTGGTTCTGACCTGGCTCTGTTCACAACCTATATATTCAATTGTGTTCAGTAGTAAGTGGCAGCTGTCCACCTGAGGGCAGTGTTTCGTTGACTAGCCTCTGCCATCCCTTCAGAGGTAGCTGGAGATGCTAGGAACTGGCTAGAGTCATTATTCTGATCAAGCTCCCATCAGTGTGGGCTGTTGAAATGGCTCAGCCATGCCCTACCAGAAGCAGCCCTTTGGACTTAGAGCATATTGACACCAAGAGTCCACAGATCTAACATTCTGAGGCAGACAGAGAAGAAATGGGAAATAGAGACTTGGAGGGATAAGTGCAGGTCACCTTATTTGCATTCGCTTTCTGACTTTGGCCTTTCATGACTGTGTGTCCTTGGGAGATCCACTCAACCTTTCCAGGCCAGTTTCCACAGCTGAGGAAGGGGAGTAATGAGAGTGTCTCTCCCAGGGTGCTAGTATGAGGATCCAGTATGTCTGGAGGTCCATGTAAAGTGCTTGGAATTTAGTCAGCAGAGACAGTGAATGTTGACTGTGGCCCAAAGTGAAATGGGCCCTTTCTCAGAAACCACGGTAAAGAGGGAATCCATGAGTCCCAGAACCTCTCTCTCCAAGAAGGGAAACTGTCTACTGTAACTCAGGGGACAGGAAGTGGGTTCTGAGACCAAATTCCAGCAGAAATGTATCCTGCAGGAAATTGTTCTGTGGGGATTTGCATGATTCCTACCTGACCACAGAGAAGCAAAAATTGTGACTTGCCCATAACTCGGGAGGCAAAAATCTAGACTCTCAACTCAGCCTGGGAGAGCTTCCTAGAGGCAATGACTAGGCCTGGGCTTAAGCAGGGGGAGGGATGGAGCAGGTGGACAAAAGGAATACAGAGGTCTGTCATCTTGTACTGGAGGAAAGGTAATGGAATCACTAGAAGTGGCTGCCTTGGGCCAGCTTGCCTTCTCACTACCGCCCGAACTTTTCTTTCTCATAGGGGCATGACCCCGGGAGAGGCAGAGATTCACTTCCTGGAGAACGCTAAGAAGCTTTCCATGTATGGAGTTGACCTGCACCATGCCAAGGTATTGTCAGCCCAGGGGGTGCCCCAGGAACTGCCAAGTCTCATTGTACAACATGAAGCCCAGCCCTGAATTACCTCCCACCTTTTCTTTTCCTGCTTCTTGTCCCTCCAACCTCCATAACCCCTTGTTCTCCCCATAGTGGTCCTCATTATTTCCTGTTATTTCCTGTATTTGTTGCCTGTTTGTTCTCCACTAGCTGGGGCACCTCCTGAGGGAGAGTTATATATAGATCTACCTTAATGGGGTCTCCTGAGCATATGAAACTCAGCCTAACGCCAACTAGAAAACCCAAAATGGGGAGTCAACTCTGAACGACAATGAGCTGATATGTGGGGAGGAGCAAAAGAGAGGGTGACTGAGTGTCCCTGGAATTCTGGTGGGGGCCCCAGCGCTGCCCCTGAGGAGAGGAGGTTGGGACGGGGGCAGGCTCCAGGCTCCTTCTCACACAGGACTCGGAGGGCATCGACATCATGCTTGGCGTCTGTGCCAATGGCCTGCTCATCTACCGTGATCGGCTGAGGATCAACCGCTTTGCCTGGCCCAAGATCCTCAAGATCTCTTACAAGAGGAGTAACTTCTATATCAAGATCCGTCCTGGAGAGGTGAGCCTGCCCCTGCCTCATCTTGCTGGAATAAACTAGAAGGAGAGGATTCCCTCACTGGGTCTGGACCAGGAGCTCTGAGTGGGGGTGCTGTGAGACATCCTTTTCTGTAGGACTCTCTATACAGACTTCATATCTTAGATATGTGCCTGCACATACAAAGATGCACAGACATACACAGAGATAGATATACACTCACACATAACCATGCACAGTTGCATACTTGGAACACAGGTACACAGAGACACAGAGGTACAGGCAACACACAGATACACAGATGTACACACAGGTGCATACACAAATACAGACATATACACAGATACACACATGCAACTCCAGACTCACCATAGATGTACACAGACACTATGTACAGATACAGTACAGGCATAGACACACACATACGCATGTACAAATATACACTCACAGATATATACACATACATATATAGAGACACAGACACGCACAGACACAGACACAGTTAGACACAACAAACATACGTAGATATACAACAGATGGATACACACGGTACATTACAGACAGATGCATACATAAACACACAGATGCATATACAAATATACGCACAGATACATATAGATACAGACACAACACACACAGACAAACACAGATACATGTACCGACACACAAATACAGATATGCCCACACAGACATACCCAGGCTCATGCAGACACACATGAAAGCACAAACAGATGCACTGAAAATGGCGTCTGCCCCTGTGGCTCACATCAACGCATTCCTGTTTTCTCTCTGCTTTTTTGGGCTGGCTTGTGTGCACCCCACACACAGACTCTGGCTACACACACACACATTACCAGTTCTAAGCCACTATGGCTCTAGCTCTAGAATGATCATGAGCCCACATGCCTTCACAGCCTCCTTCTCATGCACACCCCACTGTGTGCTCCTTGCTGGCATCCTGTCTTATCATCACTGAGTCATGTTCCCCAAAGCCACTGAAGAGTACTTAAAAGCCTCTTCCTTCCCATCCAAACACATCAAAACTGCCCCCATTCTCTTTAAGAGCTCCTGAAAGATAGTACAGTGGCTAGAGCATTTGCCTTGCATGCAGTTGACACCTGGTTAATCCCCAGCATTGCATGTGACCCCTTACCAGGGGTCTCAAACTCAATTTACCTGGGAGCTGCAGGAGGCAAAGCAAGGTAAGTGATCCTTGAGTGCAAAGTCAGTAGTAAGCCTTGAACATTGGGGGGTGTGACCCAAACAACTAAAACAAAACAAAACAAAGAAAGATTCCTCTAGGGCAGGGCCACAAAATGTTGTACGGAGGGCCACAAACGGCCCTTGGGCCGTGAGTTTGAGACCCCTGCCTTAAGCCCAACCAGTAGTAATTCCTGAGCCCCACCCGGTGTCACCCAAAACCAAAAGACCACCAAAAGAACGTCTTTCCCACTGAGGCTGAAGTTTGAACCCCACTGGGTGTGTGTGGGTGTGGGTGCCTGCCTCTCTCTGTCTCTGTCTCACTGCCCCATGCTGTCTGGCTCCTTTGACCTTCTCTCAGATCCTTGAAGAAATGCAGGGCCTTCCTACCCAGAGCTCTTCACTTCCCAGGATTCCCTTTCCCACCACCTCACCTAGTAGGTTTCTTCCCATCATTCATATCTGTGTTGGGAGGCTTCCCAATTGCCTTCCTGAAAAAGCACTCAGTCCTGTCATCACACCCACATCTCTTTATGCCTTTGTCAGGAATTGCTCACTCCTCTCAGATTCCCACAATCTTCTTTGGCTACTAGGGTCACTGTGGGTTCTGTAACACCCTTGTTGAAGAATTGGGGATTGCTCCCTTCTTGAGTCAATGCATGAACGAAGCACATGTGCATGAGTGGATAAATAGACAGGCCGAGTGATGAGAGGTGGCTAGATCTGGCCTCTCACCTGGCCTTCCTTCTTGGCAGTATGAACAGTTCGAGAGCACCATTGGCTTCAAGCTCCCAAACCACCGGTCAGCAAAGAGACTATGGAAGGTCTGCATTGAGCACCACACCTTTTTCCGGTGAGCTTGAACCTGGGATAGGGCATGGGATGGGGAGAGAGCAGGAGAGTGTGCTCTCAGGGGCCCTGAAAGGCCACTCTTATCTCCTCCCTCATGTCTCATTCCTCATTGTCATCTGGGCATGATGGGAGCTGGTAGGTCAGTGGGTTGAAGACCTGATTCCTCTCCTCCTCTCCACTTCCCAACCTTTACAGGCTGGTATCCCCTGAACCCCCACCCAAAGGCTTCCTAGTGATGGGCTCCAAGTTCCGGTATAGTGGGAGGACCCAGGCCCAGACTCGCCAGGCCAGCGCCCTCATCGACCGGCCTGCACCCTTATTTGAGCGCTCCTCCAGCAAACGGTACACCATGTCTCGCAGCCTTGATGGAGGTGAGCCCCTCACTGGGGGCACCAGGGTCATGACAACACTCAATTTGGTGACTTCCCAGCATTTGGGCAGCTCTGGGACAGGGGAGGAGGGGGTCCACCAAATGCCAGCATCATTCCCGCTGGCATGAGACCCATCAATCCTTAGACTTCCTGGTACTTCCCTAAGTTATTGCCTTTTAAAGTCCCAAGTTCGGCCAGGTGATTTTCTGGTGCCCTACCCAAGAAACTTTGCAATTCTCAGGTGGTACGTACTAAGGAGATGAGTGCTGTGCATATGTGGCAGGCATGGGCGGAGCTGCCAAACAGAGGCTGAGACCATTCTTCTGGTTCCTTGGAGCTCTAGGCAGGCTGACATCAGCTGCATGGTGCTCTCTGCTGCCCATGTGCTAGTTGGCTGACAGGGGGGGTTATGTGTCAACAAGAAATGGTCCTACAGGTTCTGTTTCAAACAGATTGGAGATTCTGAAAATAAGATCCATGGATTATATCAGAATCAACTTTGAGCTTGATCCAGCTTGACCCAGCCTCTTCCTCCCCTCTTTTAACTTTTTGGAAGAGGTTTAGAAGTCAGATGGAGTGCTAGGGAGAGTGAGAGTTTGTTAGATCTGAGTTCAGTCTCAACCTAGATATTCAATAGCTGCTCTGTGGGCATGGAAAGTAATGATGGATGGATGGATGGATGGATGGATGGATGGATGGATGGATGGATGGATGGATGGATGGGTGGGTAGGTGGGTGGGTGTATGGATAGATGGATGGATGGGTGGATTGATGGGTGGATAAATGGATAGATAGACTGACAGATGGATGATGGGTGGGAGGGCAGATAGGTAGATAGACAAACAGATGGACAAATAAGTAAATAAATGGATGGACAGGTGGATAGATGGACAGATGAGTAGGTAAATGGACATATGGGTGGATGGTCAGATAGATGCATGGGTGGATAAGTAGATGAATGTATGAGTGGATGCATGGATGATGAATGTGTGGGTGCATGCATGGTTGGATGGACAGATGGACATGAATGGATGAGTAGAAGAATGTATAGGTGAATGGACAGATGGATGGATGAATGGGTGGATGGATGAACGGGAGGCTTAAACAGCTTAACTAATCTGATTCCTTTTTCTGTCTGCTTCCTGTGTTAGAGGGAGAACTAAACAAGATATGCTTACACAACACCCAGAACAGTTCTTACATATACTGGGATCTTATCAATTACAAACAATTATTTACTATAGCCATAATAAATGACATCTGCTTTTAGGATTTTAAAGGGCAGCTTAGAGATGGGAGGAGTCTCAGCATGTCCCCTGGACATGAGAATAGCATCCCAAGCTAGCCAATGGTGCCTAGTACTGTGAAGGTCTGATGAAACAGTGTGCACTAAAGAATACAGAACAAGTTCTTAGAAACAAAACTCTGTTCTACTTAAACCTGGGTTAGTCCCAAGGTTCTTCTGTTTGTGTTCTGGTCATTTTCATTCAACATTTTCCATTTTTTCAGCTTGAGGTGAGATTCAGAAGTGGGGGTAGGGAGCAGGGAGTACAGTTGGAAACCCCATCCCTCTCTATTTAGGAACTTGCTTGGGGAAACAAGTGACAACAAGTTGGGGGTATACCTGCCTCCAGTTCCCCATAATTTACTTATAAAGAAGCAGTTGTTTACAAACTTTAGAACTTCAGCTTTTGATAGGGGTAAACAGTATGGGTACCTGGCTAGCTAATGGTTAAGGGGTATTTGGCTACTGCCACTCCCCCGGACAGGGCCTGTGGGGGCCAGCATCAGCTGAAGGTTCATATGGTACCTGACATGCTTTCCAGTCCTTTCCTTCACCAGCTTATTCATTCTTCCCCTTTGCTGTTGAAAGTGGGTGCTGCTTATAGTTAAAGGAACTGAGGCCCAGACCTGCTATATGATTTACTCAAGGTCGCAGAGCCAACAGCCTCGTTTTGAGATTTGAACCCTGCTCCCATCAGCACAAGCCCTGGGCCAGATTGCTTCATCCCGCCTGGTGTTGTTTTGTGGGTGTGAGGAAGCCTCTCTGCTGTGGCGGGGCAGGGCTGGCTCTCCGGGAGACACTCATGTGGCCATCTGGCCATCTCCAACTCCTCAGCAGAGTTCTCTCGCCCGGCCTCCGTCAGCGAGAACCATGACACAGGCCCAGACGGGGACAAGAGGGAGGAGGATGGCGAGTCGGGAGGTCGGCAGTCAGAGACGGAGGAGGGCGAGGTCAGGACGCCCACTAAGATAAAGGAGCTCAAGGTAGGATCCCGGCTTTCTCCTGCCTCTGACTTGGTGGTCAGGGTCCCATCCTGGGTCCCACCTAGACCTTCAGGTGCCCCCAGCATCCTGGATTGAGGGGGGCATAAACACCTGACTATGGGAGGCAATGCTGTGTGTGTCCCTGCCCCCTGGTTCCTTTGGTGAGACTGTTCCCAGAGGATTTCAGACCCTCTTATCATTCTGGATTCACCCCTGTCTGTGATTCGGATCTGCACAGCCCACTCCTTCGTCTCAGACAGACTATATCAATGTGACCCTACCACTGGCCTACCCCACCCCATACCTCAGCACACATTCAGGAGATTACCTGCATGCAAGCACAGACACCCCACATGTACACATGTACACATGACAACAATGCAACCCATACACATGTACACACATATATCTGCTTATACTTGTACATAACTAGGTGCTCTCACATGCATAGAGCACACACATGCAACACACCAACACATGTCACAGCACATAGTCATGTATTCCACCACACATCATGGTGCATGCCCATGATCACATGCTATTTGTGTGGTGTGTTGACACATGTTGTGCAATACACACACATACATGGACACAAGGAGCTGGTGTCTCCCTGCCATCCACCCCACCTTGGTGCACTGGCTGAAGCAATCTCTAACACTGGCAGCAGGAGTCCTCACATCCCTCCTGGCCACCAGTTTCATGTTCACATGCCCACCCCACTCCCCAAACCCCGCTGGTGACTGAGCCACCAGGTTCCCTGACCACTGCTGCTTGGGTAAGAGCTCTGGACAGGGCCAGTCAAGGTCTCTAAGCTGTTGGTTCTACTGACCCTGCCGGTTCCTTCCCTCCTCCTGTGTCCCGCCAGCCGGAGCCAGAAACCACGCCGCGACACAAGCAGGAGGTACTGCATGGCCCTGTCTCTGCATTCCCACCATCCAGAGCCCTCTCATTTGTCCATCCCACACTCCAGTCCTAGCACGTCTCACCTCAGCTCCATCTCTGCTCCCACTGTTCCCCTCTACTCTCCCTGCTCCCCACTGCTCAGTTCATGTCTCCAGCACCAGATTCCACCCCACTCCATCCCTGTGTCAGCCCCAACAGGCCATGTTCTGCCTCCATGAAGTTCCCCTCTGCACTCCCCTCATAAACCTTTCTTTAAACGCATCTCCTGCACCACCATTTGCTCACATTTCCACATCTCATCTGTATCCTGTATCTTCACCCCAAATTTTTTCCTGTGTCATTTTCCAGTTGTGGGCAGGAAATAGGGGGGGTGGGGAGGAGGCCAAGAGTTCCAGACAACTTTGGGCAGGGCCTGTGGCCATCCCAAGAAGCCCCCTGCCCCTGTCTTCCTTTCTGTGCCCATGAGCCTCCTTCCTGCAGTCCCTAGTTTCATTTGTATCTTGATGGCTAGAAAGGTGGAATTCTCCTGGGCCCAAGAGAAAGAAGCAGAGGCCTGGGCGGGGGAGGAATAGGGCCCTGGTCTTGGAGTTCCATGTTCTGTTGCATTCACTATTCTGCCCTCATCCTTGGATGACTTTAGGTAGATGCACTCTTCCTATGCCCCCACTTGTACAGCACTGTATTGAGACCAGCTTTTCCAGAGGCCTGCCTAATATTCCAGAGTGCCAGCCTCCCTGGCTTCTACCAGCTGGAAAGGTCAACCCATGCCTGCCAAGCCCATTGATAGATTCAGGAGGGAGGACCACAGTCCTGGTCATGGGTCCATGGCGCCCAACCAGTAAGTCTGAGGGTTCTGGGGTTGGACTCCAGACATTGGCCTGAGCTCTGAGTAGTACTGGCTTCCATCCTGAGGGTACGTGGGGTCATTCAAGTCAAACCTCTAGAGGCGTCTGGCCTCAGGGCCAGGTTACCTTCCAGATTGTTCCAAAACCTCCCCATCTGACTTTGTAATAGCTGAGATTTTTCCAGTCCAGATTGGAGTCCCCAAACAGTCCTGCAGAGAGGGGTCTCCAGGCAGCCTTCCCACCCCCTGGCTCAGAGGTAGGGCCCTATTGACTCCTGAGCAGAAGATGCACCTTCCTTGACTGAGAGGCAGGTTCTCTTTGTGTGGGACTCAGCTCCACTCAGTCCTGTCACTCAGCAGGAGACACACCTGTGACATCAGCGTCCTCCAGCCCGAACCATTCTTTCTTCTCCCTGCTCTCCCAACCTCCCAAACACCCGATAGCACCTCATTACTCTCTAGTTCAATGTCCCCTGGCTCTGAAGACATTGGGGGAGATCCTGGATATGTGGTTGGGGAGATGGGATGTACAGTGAAAGATGGAACATGGTCCTGCCCCAGCTCCTTGGCCCAATGTGGGAATAGCACCCCTTATTTCAGCTCACTGTGGCTTTGTATTTTCAGCTCTGGCCAGACTTGAGCAAGTGTACTCCTAGGCCAGAAACCCTGCCTCATCATTGGATGCAGTGTTAGCCAGGCAGGGAGGGGACAGATAGCTAAGGAGAGGCTGCTGTCATAAGTGGATGGAGAATTCTCTTCTGGGTACAGTACAGCTCCCAGCATCAGGGAAACTTGGGCTGACATGACTTTGGGATGAGGAGACTGGATGTCTCTCTTGTCAAAAGTGACTTAGTCCCTCTGTTGGCTCTTTTGTGCTCCGTGCCCTTGTTGGGGCTCCCAGCTCTGTCAGGGTGAGGTAGTGCTGGGGACAGGGTGTGGGCAGTGACTTTTACTGCTGGAGGTCAAGTGTTCCCACTTCTTGCACTTGATCCCACATTCTGCCTTGGGGGTTTACTTCTGTGCCATCTACACCTCTAGTTCTTAGACAAGCCGGAGGATGTACTGCTGAAGCACCAGGCCAGTATCAATGAGCTGAAGCGGACTCTGAAAGAACCCAACAGCAAACTCATCCACCGGGACCGAGACTGGGAGCGGGATCGTCGGCTGCCCTCCTCACCAGCCTCCCCATCCCCCAAGGGCACCCCTGAGAAAGCCAGCGAGGTAAGTATCAACACCCCTTCCCCATTATACCCTGTCTGGACAAGCAAGTCCTCAACATTTTTCAGTATGTCTGATAGGAAAAGCCAGATGTGAACCAATGGTGGTATGCGTAGTTCAAAGGCAACCAGGTGTGAGTTACCAGAGGTATATGTGGTTCATGAGACAGTAAGGTGTGAGTCACTAGTGGTACACACAGTCCATGGACAAGCTGGGTGTAAGCTACAGTGTTATGTGTCATGCACCAAAACACTTTAAACAGGTGTTCCCAAGAATCTCAGGCTCTGAACTCTGAGGGGCTCTGAACTCTGATGGGCATGGTGGTATCATGCCCATCCCTTAAACCAGAGCCTTCGGTGCCTTCTGGGGGGAAGGAGAGGAGTCTCTTGGGAAACTCCTTTAAATCCTCTCAGGTGGAACAGAGTCCCTCTCCAGCAAAATCAGGCTTGCAGCCATTGCTACAGAAAAGGATCCCACATGACCTGCCTTTCTGAGTGGCAAGCATGGGGGTGTTTTCTCAACTGAACACAAGATAAAGATAGGACTTCTTGAGAAGTCCCGTATTTATAAGCCCAAGCTGTTATTTTTAGGGCTGCTAACTCTTGGCAGGATTCACCCCCATTTCTACTGAGGTTTTTTTTCTCTCTAGTGCTGCTGCCTACTGGTCTCAAACCCAACTGCAGTCTAGACTTCTGCCACCTGGGTTTGTGTTCTGGCCCCACTGACTGCCAGCTGGATCCTTCCTGGCTGAGACCAGACCTCCCAGGGCCTCTGTTGGGTACAGGGAGTCACAGCACCAAGGCCACAGGCCCTTCCCCCCAGACCTCATGTTACTTACTGCCCATTTTTGTAGGCTAGTTCATGGGATTCTTTTATAGAATATCACTTACACACCAGCCTTCCTCCCAGAGCTGGAACCTGCTTGGTTCAATTTTTTTTTAAAGATGGGGTTGGAGTATGGATGGAGACACGAAAGTGCTGAACAGGGAAGGTCTTGTTCATGTGGACCAGATGTGGACATTTTCTCATGTCCCACCAGGGCCTTTGATGGCAGCTGCCCTCAGTGCTACCTCTTCTTTAGCTGAAAGCCAATGTAGATCACCTGTGGAGGGGTCCGGTCCCCTCTGGCGTTGTGGTTGATGCAATAGGTGATGCATTTGAAGCTGAGCCTCAGTTGAATGAGCCAATGAGCACTCTTCTGGTAACAGACAACAACGGTCTCTTCCAGGGGGCTGCTGGGAGACAATCTGGCTGGTGAGCCACAGTTAGTTGTGCTCTGGGCCGGGCATGTAAATCTCTGCTTCTGGGGTCACCTGTGGCACAATGAGGATTTTCAAGGTCTCCTGGGGTTGGTTGGTTCATGGGGACTGATCTAGTGTCCTGTTACATGCCCTCCAATCCCCATTCTGCCCTGAGAGAGACTCGATCCTGGGGGCCTCAAATTAATCCTGGCTTAGACCTAAAGCTGGGTCTAGCTGAGGATCTCGATGAGTCCAACAAGAGTTTTCAAGCAGCCAGGCTTGAGGTGAGCCCCATCTGCTGGCAGAAGCTGGAAGAGCTAGAAGAAGGTTTTTAGAAAAAGGTGGATCCTGGCCCACTCCAGAGGCATAATTGCCTGCTGCAAAGAAGGAATTTTAGTGGTCTGCATGCCATGCCCCACCAGCATCTAGAGATGATTGTGGAGGAATAGAGGAGCCCTTAGCTAAGAGTTGGACTGGGTCCTTGGGTGAGCTCACTCTTCTGAGTCTCACTGGGAACCGTCCCTTCACAGGAACTATACCCCCACTCCCCAAAGCTCCTCCACAGGGTTGGTGGGAAGGTTGAGAGAAAACAGGGGTATAAAGCACTTTAAGTGCTGATGGCAGCCACATTCTGGATATGAGATTTGTGAAGGATTCCTTCAAGGATATGCCACCCAGAGTTCCTGTATAGTTGGAGGGGCCTCACCTGGACCAAGAGAAAAACAGTGGGAGCTTGAGCTGAAATAGGTACCTCCAACTATAAAGAAGTTCCCTTGAGTCAAACCCAGGTATGCGGTATACATTTCTTTTTCAAACTGACTTTGTGAAAGGGCTGCGACCCAAATTGCAGAACAGCATCAGAGCCTAAACCTCAGACTCCTTCCAGGAAAATTCTAGCCAGAGTTCTGGGGTGTGGCCTCCAGGGCACAAGGGTGGGCTGGTGGGGCAGGGTGCCATGAGCTCCCACCTCTGGGGCTTTATCCACACCTCCTTGGGCGTCATGAATTCCAATTTCTGGAGCTACAATTCACCGACTCTGTGTGTCTCTCCTGCTTCTTCTCTCTCCCCATTTCCCTCTCTCTTCCCTCCCCCTTTTCCTCTGGCCTTGGGGCCTCCCCTGCAGTCCCTGAAGAGCCAGAACACCTCGTGGGACTTGGTGCCTGAGTCTAGGATGGCCACAGGCTTGGAAGTGTTCACTCAGAAAAGTCTTGCTGCATCTCCTGAGGTTACTATTTGTCTCCCACCACCCCCCAGGCCCACCCACAGTCTGGAGAGACCCATTCTCTGGGCAAGGTGGGTGGGGGCCAGATTCTGCCCTGCAGATGGGTCTCTGTGTGGTCCCCCAGCTGTGACGAGCAAGCATCCCAACCCCAGTGATTCTCATTTGTGGCACCTTCGGGTTCCATGAGGCTAAGACTAATCAGAAGGCCAGGACTGACACCATTCAGAAAAGGCCACTTTTGAAGCAGGGGTAGACGTGACCCCGATTCTCAGCTCAGGATTTAAGTGTGTGGAGGTGGGTGGGATTTAGTCCTGGAACCTGAGTGCCTCATTGCCCTAAGAAGGCAGCAGTGACCAGTGATGGGGCACGTCCTGCTCATCTCCTTAGGTTGTTTAGGCAGGTCTCTTGAGTGAGGAGAGCTTGGCTTCTGGTGGTGTGATGAGATCTTGGTATTTCTTGGGCCCTTAGAAACACTCCAGGCTGACTATCCTACAGGGCCTTGGGGATATGCATTCTTACCTCTCTACCTACTCCTTACCTGCTGGTCCAGTGTACAGTCTTTTTTGTGACTGAGAGTCTACTGGAGCAGCCAGGGACAGGTGTCAGCCAGGCTAGTGCCAGGACATGGAGCTCAGTGCTCTATGAGTTCTTCCAGGAGTGAGGAAAGATGCTAAGCAGAGACTAACAAGCCTGCTCTTAGGAGGAACTGAACAGAGTTGAAACAGTTGTGGGGTCCAGAGGTGTTCCTGAAGCCAGGCTTGGTGACCATTATGTCCCGAGGTGTGGGAGCCCCTAACAAAGCTCTTTAGTGTCTTCTTGAACCTCTGCCTCCCACTCCTATAGATAGGCTTCTGCTGTTCTTTTGTCTTCCACTGGGGAGTTGACATTTTATATTAACATCTGCCTTTTATTCAACAGGGGCCCCTGCTCTGGCCCCTGATACTCCTAAATCTGTATCCTCCCAGGGAGCTCTGTGCCTAAGCCCACCCTGCAGCAAATTTCTCCTAAGGCCTGGTTTCAGCAGGCCTTTCACTCTCTGAACCCTTCTCCTAACTGCCTGTAAGGAACAGGGCCTGGAACTTGACTCTGAGCTGCAGGTGAGGCCTGAACAGCCAAGTGCTAAAAGAGCTGCCCTGCTTAGAGGTATCTCAGATATTGCTGCAGTGCCTGTAGATGCCTGCAAAGGGTGTGCCAAGCTGGCATAGAAGGAGTAGGGCTCAGTGAGAAATACCCATCTTTCCAGTGATGTGCCCATCTCCATCAAGGCCAGGTGCAGACCCGTGGTGACAAGGTGCCAGTCAAGATTTTCTGTTTTGTTCAGGCTTTTCTTCTCAAGAGCCCACGTGTCTGCTTTTGATTGTTAGAAGCTTACTGTCCTGCTTACTCAGCCATCTGTGCAAGGCACTCCCTTCTGGGATCCTCCAGTTCTTCTTTAGAAATAGGGAAGATAATACCTGTTCCATAGATTGATATGGGGTTTAATCCAGCCACTCCTTTAGTGCCAGCTCCTTCCTCACTGGGACTACTTTCTAGGAACTAATTTATGATTGAATAAGTGCTGGAGCAGGAGTGTTCCAGAAGAGGCCTCTCTGACCATGTGTGGGCACCATTGCAATACTGATGGAGTTAGTCCAGGTTAAAGTGGGTGCAGCTCCCAAGGCAGCTATTGGGACAGCTTAGCAACCTGGAGAAAAGGTTCAGAAACCAGTCCCTGACCTTCACAGAGACTTTCCATCCCCTTTTTCTCCCTTCCTTTTGGTAAGATCTCACTGAGGCTGGATTTTCTGGCCATTGTGGCACTTGCTAGAATGAAAGGAGTGCTGGGGACAAGGGGGAGGCTCCACAGAGCTCCCTGAGTCCTTCAGATCATTGGGATTCCCTCAGATGCCACACCAAGCCAGTGCCTGAGAGGGAGCCAAATGCTTTGACCCCCTTTTCCCTCCATTGTTGGACAAATCTCACCACAGAGGAACTTGGAGGTCTGAGACAGACTCCAGGCCTGTTTCTTGCCACTGGCTACCTCTCCCAGGTAAGGCACTGACCTTCTCTCAGTCTGTTTACATACAGCATCCTAAGGGCCTCTGAAGGCACAATGTTGATTTCAAAGGAAGGATGTGCCAAGGCAGTTTAGGAGGACCAGGACCCCAATTTCATCAGGGTAGTTCAGTGATTGTTGCTTACTGGACTCTGAGGAAGAAAGTTCTCTAGCTATAACATATAGGCAGTTCTCCTGCCTATGCATTGTTCAAAGATCCTATAGGAGCAAGAGGGTCTTTGAGGGGCCATTAGGGACTGTGAGGGACTGTGAGGGGCCATCTTCCATACAATTGACAGTGTTTGAGTTGGTGCTGTTTTTTTTTTTTTTTTTGGGGGGGGGTCACAACCAGCAGTGCTCAGGGTTTACTCCTGGCTCTATGCTCAGAAATCGCTTCTGGCAGGAGGCTCGGGGGACTATATGGGATGGATTCGAACCACCGTCCTTCTGCATGCAAGGCGTTACACCTTACCTTCATGCTATCTCTCCGGCCCTGAGTTGGTGCTTTTAACCCAGAGTGATGCTTGGGCTCTTCCATCTTTTACCTCCTTAGTGGGTCCTAATTGGTCTTTTCCTAAGCTCTATGTGGGCTTTGTTAGATTAATTCAAGGATAGGCCTTGGATTCTGTTTGGGAAAGAACCCCACAAAGTCTCAGAAGCTAATCACAGTTGGTCCCAGTTAGTGCTTTCATGGAGAAGGCTACAAAGTTCAAGCTGTTGTTCCAACACTCATCTCCAGAAGTGGCCTTCAGGTATTTCCTCCCCAACCTCATCTCTTTCCTCCTCAGAAACTCTTGTGAAGAGGTCTTATTTCAGGCCGTGACTGTTAGACCAAATGCTTCCTCCTTTACCCTCATTGTCTCTATATTTGACCTAAAGTCTCAATTGGGGCCTATGCTCCTCAAACTTTTTAAATGGGGTCAGTTCACTGTCCCTCAGACCATTGGAGAGCCGGGCTGTAGTTTAAAAAAAAAAAAAGAAAAAAGAACAAATTCCTATGCCCACTACACATCTCATTTTGAAGTGGAAAAAAAAAAGCAACAAATACTTTTTTAAAATGTATTTACCGAGTAAAGTTAAATCAACCAGTATTTCAATGGAATCTATGGGCTTGCTTTTGGTGGGCTGTAGTTTGAGGATCTCTGCCTGAGACTGAGAGGAGGAGTCAAGAGACAAAAGGGAGGGGAGTCTAAGAGTTTGGTGCATATCCCATACATGCTCACTGCAGGCCCAGGATGAGTTGACAGCTAAGTAGGACAGTCAGCATCGGGGGAAAAAAAAAAATCCAGGCAGGGGGCCAGAGAGATAGCACAGTGGTAGGACATTTGCCTTGCACAGGGCCCACATAGGACAGACCTGAGTTCAATTCCTGGTATCCCTGAGCCTGCCAGGAGCGATTTCTGAGCTCAGAGCCAGGAGTAACCCCTGAGCACTGCTAGGTGTGGTCCAAAAAACAAAAACAAAACAAAAAACAAAAAGGCAGGCTGGCTAAATGTTTTTGGCAGCCCGAAAGTGGTCCATGGGTCATAGTTTGAGGACTCCTGCTTAGGCAGTTGAGGCATAGGGTAAGTCACTTGCCTTCTGAGGTTTCACTTCCCTGGGAGATGTGGGGGACTCAATGTGAGAGATGTCTTAGGCCATCGTAATTCTTTATGACAACATGAGGATCTCTGGAACAGAAGTGCTGCTCCTTCCCCCCATCACAGTGAACTCTGAAAAGAGAAAGACCCCTAGTACTTCCAGGAATCTCCAAGTTCCTGTGGTGAACATGACACCCCTCTCCCTTATGATCAGGTTGGGTGGTAGTTGAGGGGTGTTGGAGGCATGATAGGAGGTAAGGTCTTGATGTGGCTGCTGAGCATGGCCACGCCCCTATGGACAGCCAGTTTGGGGACCACATGACTCTTAGGTGGGTATTTGAGGCCCTTCTCAGAGACAGTGGGGACCTTCTCTCAGGTGGCTGATGTCTCACATTGACTCCTCTTGCTCCGGTTGAAATGCAGGGCTCAGAGCACTGGGTCTTTATAGAAAGAGAGTACCTTAGGCCAGAAGACCTCGGCCTCCTGGAAGTGTCCTCCCCACACCAGGAAGAAAGGGAGGCAGGCCTTTCCCACATCCTTGCTGACGGCAGACTCTCCAAGGTAGACATCCTGGTGGACAAGTTTAAAGTCGAAGTGGCCACAGAAGAGATGGTGGGGTCCAGAAGCGTAAATACTCAGCGAGGAAGAATGATCGCCAGTCCCGAAGATTTTGAGTCTGTGTGGGAGGGAGGCCCCTGGTTCATAGAAGGCCTAGCGGGGGAAGTGCTGCTAGGGGCCTCCCAGATTTCAGGGGGTCTCCTAGAGAGCCAGACAGAATGGCACCAAGAACTGGGAGAGCTCCAGACTGGGGGACTATCCAAGGCCCCAGAGCCCAGCCTGGCCAAGGTGGAGGACACCGCTCTAACCTCCAGCATGGGAAACCTTCAGTCCTTTCTGCTGGACCTGGCCCCCAAGGACACCAGAGCCAACTCCAGTAATGAAGTTGACCCATCCTCTGCAGAGAAAGATTCTAATGGCTGCCTTCTGTCTCTTTCTCAGGATGCATGGGAGGGTCCCCTGGTCAATCCCACTGGGCATGGCTGGGAAGTTGCAAAGCAACCTGGAATAGAGGCCACAGTCCCTCAGGACTCAGTGCCAATCTTGGGCAGTAATACCAACAGAGAGGAGGGAGCTTTCCCAGTTTCTGAGCAAGGTGCAGGGCCCCCCAAAAGAGAGGATGAGCGTGCGGTTTTTGTGGGCAAGCTCCAAGAGGAACCGGCTCCTGGCCAGGAGTTTGCTGAAGACTGGAAGGGAGCCTGGTATGGGATGCAGGGAGAGATTACTCACATAGCAGGCACCCCAGAAGAGGGCCCCCAAAATGGGGACTTGGTGGAACAGGCTGAATGGAAGAACCATGCACAGCACAGAGGAGGGCCAGTGCACCCAGACCCCCAGGCCTGGGATTTTCAGGTGGCTGACCCTTTTCAGAATGGCAGGAAGCTGAGCATAGCCCAAAAGACTTGGTCAGACCCCAACCCTGGGGCAGAAGCTGTGCATGAGGACCCCCAGGCCTTCAGTTTTCTCCAGATGGAGGTGGTTGCTCCCCTCCCCACCTCTGCAGAGGAAACTTCCCCATGTCCCGATGATCAGGAACCTGGAGGACTTTTGGAGCTTGGGGATCCCATTGGAGAGCCGCCCCTTTTTTCCCCCAAACGGGCCCTTCACTCTAAAGAGGACGCAGAACTTGAAGACAGAGTAGCAACGATCCGGGCCCCTGATGGAGTGCGGCGGCGGGCGCCTCCAGTGGCCAGCAAGAAGCCCAGATTTGTCCCAGAAGAAGCCACAGGGACCCTGCCCCCAGGGGTGCTGTTCCTTTCGGGGAAGCCAAAAGAGAAGCCCCTGCTGCAGGCTGGGCGCCAGGAGGGATCCCTCGAAGATATCAGCAAGGCCTCTGTAGCCAACAAGATCCGTATTTTTGAGACTCAGGGGCCAGAAGGTCTCCGAGGGAGTCCGAGCGATGGGTCTGCAGAGACCACACTGGCACAGCTGGAGCAGCAACGGAAGAAGCTCTTAGAATTGGGCTTGATCCAGCTCCAGCTCCCCAGGGAAAACGGGGTCAGCTCTTGGGTTCCACATGCCTCAGCCATGCCACCACCTCCCAGACCCTTCCGAGGGCGCCTCACCCCCACATCTCAGCAAGCAGGACACAGGGAACTCGACCTCTCGTCCCCTGATTCAGGCTGTGAAACAACCCTGGTGGAAGCGACGGGGGGACCTGGCCACGTGAGCCCCTGCCTCCCTCAATCCCCATGCCTACAACAGGGCTGCCTGGCGGGGGGGAGCCGGCCGCATGCTGCGTAGTTCTCTAGGAAGCATGTTTCTGTGGCTCCTCGTCATCCTGGCACCGTCTTTATGAGTTCTTTTCCCCCAGAAGGCCCCCAGGTTCATGGCCTTAGATCCTGTTAGCTTTGCCACAAAGACCTTCACCTTCAGCAGGGCCTGATGTACAGAGCTCCCACAGGCCTTGGAGAAGGTGGAACCACTGCCAGCAAGCTACATACTTGCTTTGCCTGCCTTTCCCCACCTGCTGGGCTCCCACCTCTGTACCTTGGCTTCGCACCTCCCTTCCCTTGTCCACTTCCCTTGCCTGGAGGAAGCAAACATCCTGAGGGTGCTGCTCTTCACTTCCTCTCCCTCATGAGCCCAAGGCTCAAGGTCGACTTCCCGTCTACCTCCTTCAATGGCAACAAGCTCCTGTCATCCAGCACAAAGTCCCAGCTGCTGCCAGGGTGGAGAAGCATGGTTACAGCTTAGCAACACCCCTGACCCCAGGCCCAAAATTGGGACCTCTCTTGGCTCCCCAGGTCTTCACAGCCCTGTTGACCCAGCTGGCTCCTCCTGGCCAGGGCTGTCTTGCTACCTTCTACTCCATCTGCTATTAGTGCCACTTGGGGTCGCTTCACTCTGGCTTCTCTGGAAAGTTCCTCACACCTCAAACCTTCCAGAAACATGCAAGCCAGTGAGACTCTAGAACAGAAAGGGGAGGGGAAGCTGCAGAGAGAAAGAGAGAGTATAGCGGGTAGGGCACTTGCCATGTGCTAGTTGACCTGAGTTTAATCCCAGGTACCTCATTTGGATCCCCGAGCACTGCTGGGTGGGGTCCAAAAACAAACCAAAAGACTAGGTGGGTGTTAGATTAGTTTTCTTAAAAAAGATTCAGTCCTCACCCCACCCTCAAAAACCCTGGAAACAAAACAAATGTGAAGTGTGTGTGATGTATAATCCCCATAGGCCTGTTGAGAGGCGTGGAGGCTGAGCAAGGGCTGCTGGTTCCTTCTATGGCTGATTGTTCTCAGTCATATTGAGGGCCCAGAACCTCCATGCCTAGACCTGAGGTTGAACCGATAGAGCAGCTGCTCCAGGAACTAGATTACACTCTGCCTCCTTTAGTTGCTGCCTGCTGCTGCCACCCATCCCTGGAGACACAGCGGCATTGACCACTGCTAGTCCTCAAAGCTCTGGCTCCGCGTCTCTATTGCCTTTTCCTGGATCTGCTGAATCTCTCCCCACCTTGGTTCTGTCTGACACCCGCCTGCACGGATGGGGCCCAGCTCCCATCCCTGCCTTGCGCCCACCTGATGCTGCTTCTGATAAGCTCCCTCATCTAGTCCTTGGAGGGGGCCTTCCTGTCCAGGACCCCTGGCAGGATGATGCCTGCTTGGTGAATGCTTTTGCTGTTGGCCGGGACCCTCACAGAGGAGCGTGCCCGACATTTCCAGCTTTCTCTCGTGGTGGTGGTTTTGCTTTAATTTTTCTTTTTTTAAAGCTCCTTATGTTGTCAAGGAACCTTTGCTGGGGCTGGTTTTAGGTTTTCTGACCCATTTTCTCTTTTGTCGGGAACATCAATATAGCCGTCTTGTGTCCTCTGTCATTCACTGTCTTGCTTTCTTTCTCTTTCTCTCTCTCCTCCATCTCCCCGCACACCTGCTCCTTGGATTTTCACCTGGCCATAGAGAGCAGGGCTAAGGGAGGGCTCAGAGGAGAAGGTCAAATTGCCACGTCCCAGGGCCCCTGAGAGTGACACAGGCGAGGAGGACCAGGACCAGGAGAGGGACGCGGTGTTCCTGAAGGACAACCACCTTGCCATTGAGCGCAAGTGCTCCAGCATCACTGTCAGCTCCACATCCAGCCTGGAAGCCGAGGTGGACTTCACAGTCATGGGCGACTACCACGGCAGCGCCTTCGAAGACTTCTCCCGAAGCCTGCCTGAGCTCGACCGAGACAAGAGTGACTCGGACACCGAAGGCCTGGTGTTCGCCCGGGATCTCAGCAAGGGGGGAACCGGCCAGGAGGATGAGTCAGGGGGCCTGGAGGACAGCCCGGATCGAGGGGCCTGCTCCACCCCGGAGCTGCCCCAGTTTGAGGTACAGTGGAGCCAGCATGTAGAACTGGGTCCACCAGGCACTTTGTGTTGAGAGTGCCCCAACCCCACCCCAGGCCTCTGTGAGAAGACAGGGTCCTTGATGCATGCCTCCCCACTCAGAGCAGTATTGTTCTGTGCACGCATGGAAGTCTTCCCCTTTTCTTCTCTCCACCCCCTTCTCCTTCTCCTTGCCATATCCCGGCCTTGTCACCCTGGGCTATGGCTATCCCAAGTGGGACCCTGTGACCTTTCGCTCTTCCCTCCCACCTGTAGTGCCTACTGCAAGAGCATGTGCTTGTCAACTCTGGGTGTCCTGGGACCTGCGCCCCAAGTGGATGGCTTTTCCTTTTCTGGAATGTGGTCTTCCTGGGGAAGGGACAGTAGGCCAAGTTCTCGAACCCAGGGCCCTTGTGGGCGGGGAAGATCGCAGAGGACACAGAGGCAGGGGTGTCTAGGTTGACTATCAGGCCTCTCAGCCCCTGTGTCCTCTCTCTGCAGCGGTTTTCCCACACACACCCTCCTTGCCCTCAGACTGCTTCCCACACTCTCCTTAGCCCCATGCCCCAGACCCTGGGGCATGAGCTCTTCCCCTGGGGTTTTTTCTCCAGGCCATACTTTCTCCAATTTCTCAGCTTTGCAAATGTACCTCATTCTGGGGTTGTGTTCAGACACCACCTCCTTTTCTGATCACCCTAGGTGGGCAAAATTGCTCCCTTTGGTGGCCCCTTTCTCTTCATGCTTTTGCTGCAGGCCTTGTTCCAGCAGGTCATACTCCCCATACTCATATCATCAGACATTCTGAAGATTAATAGAATAGAGCTCAGTCTTCCATCTAGAAGACTCTACCACTTAGTTTTATTCATCTGTACCCATGACGGGTATAGCCATAATTTAGCTTTGAGGTAGAATACAGAAGAAAATAATTTTAAACAAGCGACTTCTGGCACTAGAAGTTGTAGGTAAACAATCTGAGCCCAGGTTAAGTATAACTTAACAGATATGTTTGACCTGGATTTAAAAATCAGAACACTGGTATGGAAGAGAAAACAGTGTGCCTAGGGTGCTTACCTTGCACATGGGCCTATCCAGGTTCAATATTTGACACCCCAGATGGTCTCAAGCACCACCAGGAGTGATCCTTGAGTGTAGAACCAGGAGTAAGTCCTGAGCACTTCTGGGTGTGCTTCCTTCCCAGAGAAATATAAGAATACTAGGCTGGGGGAAGGAGTGCTGGCTTGTATCATGTATTGGGTTCAACCGCCATCTTCACAAAATAATTTTTTTTTTAAAATCAGGAAATATATAAAATACAGGGATCAAAACATTTAAAAAGAAAAATCCAAAAAATCTGTTTGCAGGCCCGGAGAGATAGCACAGTGGTGTTTGCCTTGCAAGCAGCCTATCCAGGACCAAAGGTGGTTGGTTCGAATCCTGGTGTCCCATATGGTCCCCCGTGCCTGCCAGGAGCTATTTCTGAGCAGTCAGCCAGGAGTAACCCCTGAGCACTGCCGGGTGTAGCCCAAAAAAACAAATAAAAAAAAATCTGTTTGCCCTGAAACCATGGTGGCCTGCACAGTGCCCATATACTCTCCAGCCCACTGTCCTTACAAGCCCACTTTATTCTGTAACTGCCTGGCTCCAAGACCTTTGGGCATGTGACTTCAACAGTTCAGCTGAGGCAGTCTGGGGAGTGGTGCTGGGGGTGATGGTGACAGAACCCTGGAGGTCTCTGGGATATTGCGCAGACAGAGAAGAGCCATGAGGAGCCCAACCATGGCAGAGTTACTGCAGAGTAGGTATTCTGGGAACAGCGGCTTTAAATTAGTGTCCAGGGTTAGGGAGATGGCTCAAAGAGCTGAGCACTTGCTCTGTATGCAGGAGTCCTGGATTCCATCCATCCCACATACACCTATCCATCTCCCTCTAACATTCTTGAGAGTAACAGTCGAGCAGGGTCAATGAGATCCCCAAACACAGCATTTACCTACCCACCACAAAGTGCTCTGGTTCCATTGCCATTGGTGGGTCTGTCTTAGACCTGGCTGACCCCGAGGGCTGTTTGTCTTTAAGATTACACTGAGCTTCTTTTACCTTGACGTGGTTGTCCTTTGAGGGATATGGCCTGATGTAGGGTGCAAGTGAGCGAGTCTGCCACCCCTACATCCAGCTGCTGTGAGCAGGAGCCACGCTCCTGAGTAATTCTGTGTCCTCCCTTCAGCCCGTGAAAGCGGAAACCATGACCGTCAGCAGCCTTGCCATTAGGAAGAAAATTGAGCCAGAGGCCATGTTGCAGACTCGAGTCAGCACTGCAGATGCTGCCCAGGTAACATGCACGTCCTGCCAGGAGTGATCCCTGAGCACAGTCAGGTGTGTCCAAAAAACAAACAACAAAAACCAACCAATATATTCACAGTTATGAAATTCAAACAGAACAAAATTGAAACATTTTTTAAATTTCTTCCCAATGAAGTGTTTGTACACTAGAACAAGAGAAACAGTACAGTAAGTAAGGCACCTGCCTTGCATGTAGCAGACCTAGTTCCATTTTTGGCACTAATGGTTCCATGAACATTGCCTTGTATGGCTCCAAATCCCACTCCTAAAATGTACATATATATTTAACATATAACATGTACATATTTATATATTTATACATTTTATACTCAAGAGAATTTTTTACAACTTAGCCTTTTTTGGGGGGCACACCCAGTCCAGTCCAGTTCTAGCACTGAGGGGTCACTTTCTGCCATGCATGGGGACATTGTGGTGCCAGGAATCAAACCTATATGCAAGTCATACACTCTAACCATTCAATATACTTTTTCATTTGGAGAGAAGGGTCTCCACACCCAGTGGTGTTCTTCTGACTCTCTGCTTGGAAGTCATTTCAACAGTGTTCAGGGACCTTGTGGTGTTGGGGATCTAATCTGGACCTTCCGTATTCAAAGCATCTGCTCAACTCTTTGAGCTCTCTCTGGACCTTAACATTTTTTTTTTTGGTCTCAGTATCTTGGAAGGCCAAAGACATAGTACAGGGATTGAAGTGCTTGCTTTGCATCCTATTGATCCTGGTTCCAGTCTCTCGGGCCAGTTCTGCCCCCAGGATTACAGGACCACATAGGGTCATCCAAGCACTCTGAAGGGCTAATCCTGCACACAGAGCCAGAAATAGCCTTTGAGCAATGCCTAATGGGTGTGGCCCAGTCCCCTGCACCCCTATAAATATCTTGAAGATCACTGTTGGTTGGCAAATAGAGACACTCCCCACCCCCTTACCCTTGTAAGCCCCACCTGCTGATAACTCCTTCAGAGCTCTGCAGCCCCTCCTGAACCTAAACTGGCTTTACAACAGTGTTCTATGGCGAGTTTCCTTGTTCCTACTTCTTGGCAGAGTTTTCAATGTGTATACTCTAAAGTCGAATTCCAAGCAAAGGAATAATTTGGCTAAAGGATTCTGGCATTAAAATTTGGTAAATTTAGGGGTTGGAGAGATAGCATGGAGATAGGGTGTTTGCCTTGCATGCAGGAGGACGGTGGTTCGAATCCCAGCATCCCATATGATCCCCTGAGCCTGCCAGGAGTGATTTCTGAGTGTAGAGCCAGGAGTAACCCCTGAGCGCTGCCAGGTGTGACCCAAAAACCAAAAAAAAAAATTGGGAAGTTTAGGGGCCGGAGAGATAGCAAGTGGTAAGGAGTTTGCCTTGCACGCCGGCCAACCCAGGACTGATGGTGATTCGTATCCCGGCATCCCATATAGTCTCCTGTGCCTGCAAGGGATGATTTCAGAGCACAGAGCCAGGAGTAACTCCTGAGCATTGCCAGGTGTGACCCCAACCCCCCAATGGAATATTTAGATAGAATGCATCAAGTTGTCTGATTCTTTTTTCTCTGTCAAATAAATTGACTGAACTGAATTGGAGGGACTATAAGACACATCATTCAGTCTTTATGTGAACTCCCTCCCCCCCCCCCCCCGTGCTTGTACTCAGTTTGTCATACCAACAGAAGTGCTATGGACTTGTCTGACAGATGTTGCAGACATCTCTTCCTCTCTTCCTCTCTTCCTCTTCCTCTTCCTCTTCCTCTCTTCCTCTTCCTCTCCTTCTCCCTCTCCCTCTCTCCTTCTCTCTCTCTCTCTCTCTCTCTCTCTCTCTCTCTCTCTCTCTCTCTCTCTCTCTCTCTCTCTCTCTCTCTCTCTCCTCTCTCTCTCTCTCTCCCCTTTATCATTAGGTGGACGGGGCTGTCCCCGGGGGGAAGGAGTTCCTAACCACCACTCCCTCCATCACCACGGAGACCATTTCCACCACCATGGTAAGTCGAACCTGGGACACTTCCCACTTCTCCCAGCCCCTAGCACCTCATGGCAGCCAGATGACAAGCTTACCCCAATAGCTGCTTTCTGTGAAGCCCTCCCCACCTGACACTGTCTGGCAGGGGCGACTGGCATCGTCTGGAGTTGTGGTCACCCCAGGCCCTCTGCCAGACCAAGGTTTTCCCTGCACATGTGGCCTGTGGAACCTCTGAGTCAGTTCTGCGGGTCCCAGGGTCAAAGGAGGATGGAACTATTGGCTTGATGGTTGGCAGCACTGGAGTGTTGTACCTGCAAGCCCCTCCCGAATCTTGGGCCACTTCCTTGCTTTAACCAGTAGATGGTGCTCTATGAACCGAAGATGAAGTTCAGGCTCGGGGAGGCGCTGCCTCCTTCCTAAGGGACCCTCTAACCCTCTGACCTTTAGCCTCAGGTCCCTCATCTGAAAATGGGAGTCATCCTCATTCTGCCTGGTGCTCAGATTCCCGAGTGCTGTCACACGGGGTCCTCAGGAGCAGAGAACAAATAGCATTTGGTGCCCTCCAGGTGCAGCACTGAACACTGGAGCAGATTCTCTTGATGGGTCTTCACAGATTCCTGGAGATGGGTGCTCTTGCTACTCCATCCTCTACAGATGGGGAAACAGGTTCATAGAGGTGAAGTGACTTATTCAAGGTCACACAGTCTCTGAGTGGTAGAGGCAGGAAAAAGGCAACTCTACTCTCAGGCTGGCATCAGCCCAGCAGATTAGCCCAGCAGACTGGATTGACCTTGTACCTTGAGTGGTTGAGAAGCTGTTTTCAAATGCTTTCTCTGGCCAACCCTCTGGTACATTTTGTATCAAATTCTGCATCCTATGCATTCTGATGCATAGGAAGAGGCTGCATTCATGTAAACTGCTCCAAAGCCAGATATTGAGTAAATAGTTGGGGTTTTTTTTTCCCCAGAGGAATAAGCCCAAACCAGTTTATTTTTCCCTGGTCATTAGTTTCCTGCCCCACCTCCCTCAACTCTATACTATGTGACACTGAGCAACTTCTGGGGCTGAATTAAATTCCTGCTATAGTAAGCAGGTGGTCACATCACTCATTCACCCATCTATCCATCCATCCATTCATTTGTCCAGAAAACATTAGTTTTGGCCATTGCCTGATCCCAGGCTTTGGAGCTGAGAAAAGCACTGCCCGTTAGAAAGCTTTGTGTAGTATTAAAGTGCGTTGCCTGTTCCACACCCCACCATAGGTGCTGGGCCTGCTGTGGTGGGTGGTTCATGGCTGACATCCTCCTTCCTGGCTTGAATCACAGCACCTCCCTCCAGGGGCCATACCAGGGAGTCAATGCCTGGATATGGTTGGTGGCAGATGTGAGCTGCATGCTTGGCTCCTGCCTCTGTGGGTAGCACAGCCTGGAGGAACCGGGGGCAAGGGGGAGCATAGAGCTAGCCAGGAGAAGGAGAGAGACCTGTCTAACTCCACAGAGGCAAGGGCAGGCCCCTTTCAGGTACTGCTTGCAGCAAGCCTGTTTCTGCCTCACTGGGGCTTTCATGCACAATGAACCCAGTGTGTTCCTAAGACATGAGGGGTTCGGTTGCTTCCTCAGCTCAGAGGAAGGTGATTGTGAGCCCAAAAGACTGCTTGGGAGAATCAACCACACAGCCATTTTCTGGAAATGTGTCATGGGAGCTGACTGTAAAGACCATGTCAGGGACCAGATAAACTAGAGGCAGCACTGGGGAAAGGTAGACGATTTCTGTTCCTTGGATGTCCCAAGGCCAGAGCTAGTCCCATGCCCCACAGCCCACCCCTTGAGCAATTGCAGAGAGAGTTCTGGGTCCTGGAAAGACATGGATGACACCTTGGAAGACCAGGAAAGGGGAGGGAAAGTCAGGAAGCCTGGACCCTGCCGGACCTGGGCCCAGGAGATCAGGATCAATTTTCAAGGCTTAGCAACCAGAACCTGAGGCAGGACCAGAACCCTAGGTCAGAGCAGTGTCTAGAAGCAGCTCTCTGAACTTGGAGTCTCAGGGAAGAGAGTCAGAGTTAAGTATTCTGTGAGTTCAACCTGCAGGCAGCATGCTCAAGAAAAGGCAGCAGCCTGCTGTGTTCTCAGCCTCTCTGGTTGCCCTGCCAGGCTCACCAATTCTCCAGTAAACTCAAGAGACTTCTGTGAGAGTGGTAATCAGCATTACCCCCTTTAAAATAAGCCAAAAACTTTGTTTTTGGGGTTATACCTGGCAGTGTTTATTCCTGACTCTGTGCTCAGGGGTCACTTCTGGCAGTGCTTGGGGGACCTAATGGTGTTAGTGATCTAACTTGAGTCATCCACATGCAGATCAGGTGCCTTAATTGACCTTCTTAAGAACTTCCGTTAGAGCAGGGTCAGGTGAAGGCGCACAGCTTTCCCATGGCCCCCATGCTCGCACTACATACCCTCCTCTCCCCCCGCTGGGGGCATTTATAACTTGCAGGAAGTGACTCTGCCCCAGGTCCTGTGTTCATATGGCTTCAGCTTCCCTCAGGGCATCCAGCCTCAAATCATGTCCTCTTACATACACAGTCTCACTGGCTCCAGGCAAATGTCCATGAGTGAGCGAGCGTGTTGATGAGCTGGCATGGAGCGTGGGGATGCGCAGGTGCATGAGGATGGATGGGAGTGTCTGAAGAGAGTGGGGCCTGCAGCTCTCTGCATGACCTGGTGCCAGAGAGATGCGTGGCCCCAGGCCGCAGCCCCCTTGGGTCCCCTCCCACCTGAGACCTGGTCTTCTGAGCACTATTGTTTCCCCAGGAGAACAGTCTCAAGTCCGGGAAGGGGGCAGCGGCCATGATCCCAGGCCCACAGGCGGTGGCCACGGAAATCCGTTCTCTTTCTCCGGTAAGTGGGCAGGACCAGCTCAGGCTAGGAGATGCCATGCTGAGACATGGCCCTGAGTCCACAGGGGACCCACAGCAAGTGCAGCCAAGAGCTCAGATAGCAGCTCCCTCAGTGCCGTTTGACTGCAAATGCCCGCTGGGTCTTGGCCTTGCCCTCCAGCATGCACACAGCAGGGCATTGGCAGGCAGGGTGAAGTGCCCTGTCCTTGCTGTGCCCCACCCTCCCTGTGGTGCCCACTACTTTTTCGCCTTTGCTCTCCCTGCTGGCAGGGGACATGGAGGCCCTCGGCTTGCTCACACTCTAGAGCTAGCATGAAGATGCTCACAATGGTGCCTCAGGCAGCTTCTGCATTCTCCATGTCCCCCAGCTCATTCCAGCTCCTGAGAGAGCACCTTCCCCCCATTCTCACCTGGCAGAGGACCCCGGGGTACTGTGTATCTGCTCTTGGTCCCTCTGCTCCTATCTTAGGGTCCTTCACTCTTAGGGTGCAGCTAAGGTTCTGGGCCTCAAGGAATCCCCGATTCCAAGCCTTGATTTCTAGCTTTCGAAAGATCATGGTCTTCTTGAGTCTCAGACTCAGTGGTTGGGAGCACCTTGACTCCCAGGCTTCTTGGGCATTCACTCTCCTCCAATACCCACTTCCTCCATACAGAGTCCCCCACATCCTCACCTGACTCCCGGGGCGGGGGGTGGTTATGTTCTGCAGATCATCGGGAAAGATGTCCTCACCAGCACCTACGGCGCCACTGCGGAAACCCTGTCCACCTCCACCACCACCCATGTCACCAAAGTGAGTAGAAGCAGGGTGCCCTGTGCTCCAGCCTGGCTGTGGGGCTTGGTGGTCAGGCTGTCATTCTGAGAAGCCTTGATGCTTTCTGGGAGCCTGCCATGTTCGGTGCTGTGTGGTCTGTCCCTGCCCTTCAACACTAACAGCCAGGCTGGCGGGGCTAATAATGAGCCAGATGCCAGAGACTGGCAAGGGGGAAGTGGAAGGAAGTCTGGAGGTGTCATGAGGAAGGGTCTCCTGAGAAGAGAGGGTTGACACAGGGCCTGGGAAAGCCTGGGAGGAAAAGGTGGTCGCAGGCCTTTGAGGACAAGCAGAAGCCATTTGTTCTTGCTTCTCCAATCCAGAAGCAAGTGCCAGCAAATGAGGGATTCATCCAGCCTCTGTGCTGCCAAGCCATGTTCACAGGAGCCCGGAGAAGAGGGACACTTAGGCAAAAGTGTGCAGGATAAGGTCAGCCTGAGTGTGAGATGCAGAGATGCAAGGCGGGCAAATCTGAGGACCAGTGATAAGAGCATCTGGTCTGGGTGAGGGAGCCTGGAATGCTTGCAAAGGCTGATGAATTGGACAATGAGGCAGGGCCAAGGCACTTTAGGAGGGGAGCAGCAGTGGGACTGCTGGGAGGAGAGAGTTGGGCAGAGAGCAGGGTGCAGGGCCCTGAGAGAAGGAGGCTGTCAGTGAGATCCTGGGGGGAGGAGACAGGCTTGATGTAGGTCCACACATCCCGGGCCAGGATGAGGGCTAGGGTTGGGTCAAGTTTTTGTACTTTTTAGCCCCCAGCCTGCCTGCCCCTCTGTGAGAGTCAAGTATTGGCCCCCAGAGTCTTTCCCAAAGGATGGCTGATCCACCCTGAGAGTTTATGGGAAGGTTTTCCCCTTTCTTGCCCTCCCTACAGATGGCTCAAAACATTTTTCCCCAAGTACTTCTGAGGAGCTGCAGCTAAGCCATAGAGCATATGTGGTGTGTGTGTTTGTGTGTGTGAGACCACCTTAAACAACTAAAATGTCCCTCCTGTCCCACCCCCCTGGGAGTCTCCTCTCTGTCCTCTCCTGACCCTGCTACGGTTCTCCCTGACCCTTACCTCCTCTCCCAGCCCCTGCCTGCAGGAATCAGTGGAATGTGAGTTTCAGGAAGGAAAGTCACTCTCTGGGTATGTTTTCAGGTCACAGGAGGTAGAATCCCACCACCATTCCCATTTCATTCATGCGTTCATTTAACACCTCTGTTTTGAGCATCCCAAGCCCCAGGCAAGAGAGGCTGGAGTGCAGGTGGGGGTTCAGAGATACCCCCAGGATCCCCTGTCCTCCAGAGCTCCAGCCTAGTGGACAAGGCCAGCCAACACACACAGTGGGTGCAAGGCACAGCAGGCCCAACTGGGAGTCTCTCTCTCTCTCTCTCTCTCTCTCTCTCTCTCTCTCTCTCTCTCTCTCTCTCTACCCCTCACTCACACACACATGCAAATACATACTCACACACAGCTCACACACATACACGGGGTGCTCATGGAAGGAAGGCGGGGGTAGCTCACTGAGGAGCGGGGCTCAAAGACCCCTAGGTGCTGTTGGATGGTGAATGGTGTAGAAGCTGCCAGGCAGGTGCAGAGCAGGCAGATGCCAAGGTGGCCAGGGTACATGGTGACTGTGGCACCCAGCCTGCTGGCCCCTGTGGGGACCCCTGACACTGCCTTCACCTCCCTCTGCAGACTGTGAAAGGGGGGTTTTCAGAGACAAGGATTGAGAAAAGAATCATCATTACTGGGGATGAAGACGTGGATCAAGACCAGGTATGGGGACAAAGGGAAAATTATTCCCTGGGGCACTGTGGTCACGCCACATTTTGGGGGGTTACCCAAGGGTGGCAAACATATTGCCTTCTTTCTGATACTGACCAGACACGTGGTCCCTGAGGCGGGGAAACAGGAACTGAAGGAGCCAGAAGACCAGAGCTCTTGTCTCTCCTTGTAACAATTGGGCCTGCCTCTTCCTCAGGCCCCAGTTTTTCCAGCTCCCCACTAAGGGACTGGGATCTTCACTTGGCTGTTATTTCCCACCAGGCCCTGGCTTTGGCCATCAAAGAGGCCAAACTGCAGCATCCGGACATGCTGGTAACCAAAGCTGTCGTGTACAGAGAAACAGAACCGTCTCCAGAGGGACGGGACAAGAAGCCACAGGTGAGCCCCTCCCTCAGCCCATTCCCTCCTGAGAGCCCAGCCAGGGCCTCAGTCCCTTCCCTCTGGAACACTTCTAGACTCAGCCAACCCCCTGATCTGAGCCACAGTTCTCGACTCAGCGCAGGGAGAAAATGAAGTCTGGTCTTTTGGCTCCTGTGGAGTTTCAGGCTCCAGTCCCCCAAATAGGCGAACCTAGAAGTAGTAAGAAGGAGTCGGAGACATTGTACCAGAGTTAAGGTTCATGCTTTGCCTGTGGCTGACTGTTTGATCCTCAGCACCATTGGTCCCCAAGCACCACCAGGAGTGATCCCTGAGCGTAGCTGGGTGTGGCCCAGAAAAAAAAAATGGAAAATGAATGTACAATAGCTTGATAATACTGATTACAATGGTGAAATGATAGCATTTGAATATGTTGGGTTATGTAAAAAACATAATACAAAATTGATTTTTATAGTTTCTAGTGTAAACTCACATTTTGTTAATTATTTTTTGGTTTGCTTTTTGGACCACACCCGGCAATGCTCAGAAGTTACTCTGGCTTGGTGCTCAGAAATCACTCCTGGCAGGCTCGGGGGACCATATGGGATGCTGTGGATCAAACCTGAGTCAGTCCCATGTCAGCGGCATGCAAGGCAAATGCCTTACTGCTGTGCTATCACTCTGGCCCCCACATTTTGTGATTTTTTAACATAGAAATGTAAGGTTTCTAAATATTGTTAGAGAATTTTAGAAAATCAAAATTACCTGAAATGTTACAAGACTATTTTATAAGCCTTTGTTTGGAGAACTCAATTATTCCTCCAATGTCCATTGCTGCCCTGGATTCACATTCTGGCTGTTTCTGTGGGGGTGCTGTCTTCTAGATGGGAAGCTGGTCCTGGGCAGGGTCTGTCACCCCCCACCCCCACTTTGCCATTAAGTTATGCTTGCTATGGATATCCCTGATCTCAGAACCCCCAGCTTATGTCTGGGGCTGTGGGGCAGCTCGCTGCCACCAGTGTGAAGCACAAGCCTAGTGTAGATCAAGAGTCTGCAGTTAGGCTCTGTGCCTCAGGAAGTCCATAGGTGTCCAATGTAAAGAACCCAGAGGCCTGAGTTCAGTGCCAGCCTTCCTGATGCCAGGGTCTGACACCAGGCTTTCTTTCCCCATGGGCACAGGTGCCTTCATTTCTTTTTTTTTTTTTTGTGGTTTTTGGGTCACACCCGGCAGTGCTCAGGGGTTTTTCCTGGCTCCGTGCTCAGAAATTGCTCCTGGCAGGCACAGGGGACCATATGGGACGCCGGGATTCGAACCGATGACCTTCTGCATGAAAGGCAAACGCCTTACCTCCATGCTATCTCTCCGGCCCCAGGTGCCTTCATTTCAAAGTGAAGAGAATGGGGCAAGGTTTCCACCCATGACCATCTTCCCTTTTCCTGCTCTGACATCTCCACCTGGTATTGCTCTTAAGCTCCCATTTCCCTTCTCCTCCTCTTCCTCTTCATCCAAGTGGCCACCTCTTTCCTTGGCTGCTGCCAGTTGTACCTCCGGTCTCCTCTCTTGTCCTCAGTCACAGCATCCTTCCCCTCTGCCCACCTCTGTTGCCTTCACTGACTCCTTCCTTGTCCTCATCCTTGCTCCCTTCTTGGCTCTGTCTTTGATGCCATTGCCTCTCTATCTGGCCTCACCCTCAGTGGGCCACTCTGTAAAGGCCATCTTGTTTGTGTGGAGAGACAGGAAGGTCTTTCCTGCCTTTGCCACCCACATACTTTACCCTTCATCTCCATCAAGAAGGAACAACTGCAGGCTCTTGTTTGTTGTGTTTTGTTTTTGCTTTGGGCCATACTTTGCCCATACTAGGGTGAGAGATTACTCCCTGCGGTGCTAGGAATTGAACCCAGGATCCTGCATGAAAGGCCTGTGCTCCATCCCTCTGACCCATCTCCCTGCCCCAGCTGACTCAAAAGTATAGCTAGACCCACTGTCTTGGGGCAAGAGAAACTCCTGTTTCTTCTGGTGGTGCCAGCAATCGAACCCAGGACATCACAGATGTGCAACATGTTCCTTGTTTCCTTTCATTGAGTCAAGTCTCTGACCTCAGGAAACTCTTTTTTTTTTGGGGGGGGGGTCACACCCAGAGGCGCTCAGGGGTTACTCTGGCTCTTCGCTCAGAAATTGCTCCTGGCAGGCTCAGGGGACCATATGGGATGCCAGAATTCGAACCACCATCAGTCCTGGGTTGGCTGCATGCAAGGCAGAATGCCTTACTGCTGTGCTATCACTCCAGCCCCAGGAAACTCTTTTTTTTTATCCTTTTTGGTTTTATTTTCAATGTTTTTGGAGGGCATGCGTGTTGTTGCTCAAGGGACTAGACTCTAGGCTCTTTGCCAGGGGACCACGCAAGGAAATAAAACCCAGCGCCACAAATGCATGCTAGACACACCAAACTAGGCAGACACTTTGGGCTATGCCCCCCCCCACTTCCACCAAAATCTTTTTTTAATACTATTTAAAGGGACTGGGAGATAGCTCTAGGGCCAGGGGTGCAGGCCTTGTATGATGATGAGCCAAGTTCAGCACCATGCCCCCCTGAAGATCGCAGAGTGAAGCCTCAGGCACCGGAACACAATCAGGCATGGCCCAGAAGCTCCTTCCACCCTGGTGTAGAAAATTATAAACTAATTTTAATTTTAACTAAAATGAGAAACATTTTAAAGAATTAAAGAATGCTTTTAAAAGGTTGGTTTAAAAGACGGGTAGATGCCTCTTGGTCCCCCCAGAGAAATGCGCTGCAATCCCTACACACCCACATTTGAAACTCTGCCATTGATTCACTATGTGACTTCTGGTAAGTTCTTTACCCTTCTCAGCCACGTTCCTCATCCGCCAAATGGGGCAGTGGTGTCACCTGCTCATCAGTTTCACAAGTCAGGAAAGGGAGATTTTGGAGAACTGGGCGACTGGGCTGGAGGGCAGAAGTGACCCAAGCACACCCACCTTTGAGTCCCTGGCGCCTCCCTGCTCTGCCCTCCCTCACCATGTTGGCAACCATGCACTTGGTCTTGGCATGCAGCTCTTTGTCCTGACTTGTCTTGTCCTCCTCCCTCCCCGGCTCCAGGAGTCCTGACCTCAGTGATGGGGATGCTGGCGTTTCTGGTCCAACTCCAGCCAGAGAACCATTCAGAAGGGGCCTTCACTCTGGACTCTCCGAATTAACACCGCCGTCCCAGCTGTGAGGCGCCGTCCCCAAGGAGAGACTGGGAAGGGAAAAGCATATATATAGAGATATATAGAGATATAGATATATATACAGGAAACACCGCGTCCTCCCGCTGCTGCTGGGGCTCACCAAGCTGTTTGCCAATGGCAATAACCAACTTCCAAGACACTCACATTTCCTCTGCAGACAAATTGAAAAATGGAGGAGGAGGGGAGGGATTTTTTTCAGGGAAACAAAACAAAACAAAATTAAGGACAGCAATGATCCCATCTCCCCTCATTGATGCCCAGACCTGCCAAGGACAGTCATCTGCTGGGAGGGCCCTGGCTCTGCACATTGTTCCGTTTGGTGGACAGGCATCATGTTTCCTTCCCTGGTGTCTGTCATCCCCTCCACATGGCAAAGGAAAACCCTGTTGCAGTGAAGCGAGAGAAGCCACAGCAGCACAACACGCACTGTTGACCATTTTCTGGGAAAGAAAGAAAACCCCCCATTTGGAGAGGAGAAAGAGGAGAAGGAACACTGGAATGTTATTTTTTGGGTCTTGACACTGGGGTGCCAAATCTACTTTCCTTCCTTCTGCCTCCCTTCCCCCTCGGCTCTCACTGGTCTTATCATCCTGTTCTGTCTCGGCTTCCCTCCCCCTTTACCCACTCCCTCTGTGTCCAGGCTTGGAGAGGGCCATGGGCAGATGCCTCTTCTCTTGTTCTGTAAAGAAAGCCTAAGAAGAAAGCAGAGCAGAAACCAAGCCAGAGGAAGGGACATCGCCACCATATGCTGTTGATGGTTCTCTTTATGAAGGTGCAGCTTGTAGGAGATTTGTACGGATGTGCTTTTAAGTTATGTATATTGCATATAACAGGAGAAATTATTCCAATAAACAGTGCTGGTAAGTATGAAGCTGACATTTTAAAGTGATAATGCTCTGACTGTGATTGATGTGCCCACAAGGCTCCCTTGACATCACCAAAAAGGTCCACCATGGAGACAGGGAGCCCAGCTGTGGGCAGCTCCTCAGCAGGGCCGCAGTTCAGTGTAGTGATACCATGTGTGATGTTCGTGATTGGTGGATTGGTGGGAAGGGATAGGGTCTGGGAAGGGACCAAATGCAGAGACAGGAGTCTGCAAGAAGTCTCCGGCAAGAAAAAAACAACACAGAGAGGGTCCATAATGTCTTCTCTCCCTCTGCCCACTGCACCCTCCTCCAGCAGGAGCAACCAATGCCTGGTCTATGCTCAAATTTGGAGTTTGGTGATGGGGTCCTGTGCACAGGTCCCCTGCCTTAGTCTCCTGCTACCCTCTTTTTTTTGGCCACATATCTTGCCTATCCCTAACAGCGAGCTTTCTGTGCCATGATGCTCCCCTCCTTGGCACACCCTCCTCCTCCAGAGAATGGTGGCCTGGAAATTTCCAGCTCAGTCTTTCCCTCTGCCCCTCCCCTAATTGGAAATTTTCTCTTTTCCTGGGCCAGAGCAGCTAGGGAAGAGGCCAGGCTCACAGCAGGCTCTGATCGCTCCAAACTGCATCCTCAAAGGCTTTGCCAGCCCTAGAAATGGATGCCAGGTGGGGTGGCTTCAGGGTTCTAGCTAAGAGAAGGGTCTGACTTTGGAGGCCACCCCTTGCCCCCACCCCCCACTTCTGTCTGTATCTGTGCCCGAGCCCGGAGGTGCTTTCAGAGGAAGACCCCCATGTAGTGTCAGCACTGACCCTTAGGCCAGTAAAGTTGGGGCTCCCTAGGATCCCCAGGCTTTCTTCCAGAAGCCCTGACTCCACAAGCAGGAACCTCTTTCTAAGGGACTCCTGCTGTGCTATGATTTCCTCAGGCCCACCCCATACCCCTAGCTTTGCTTCTAAAGCTGTCATAAATCTATTCTGCAACTATTTACTAACTTACTCCAGCTGCTGTTGCAGGAAAGAAGGGAAGAGGAGGCGCTGCATAGCCCCTCGGAGCCAGCCTTACTTAGATTTCCAGCCCTTCCAATTGCCAATGCCTCCCCCAAACAGCCTGGACATGGTCCCAGGAGACTCCCAGAGGGCTGGGGCCTGTGGGTAGTTACCCTGAAGACACATCTCTGGTGCTGACTCAAGGCAGGACAAGACCCTTGAGTCAGAGGTCGGGAAGGGAACAGGACCTGGGACAAGTGCCCACACAGTCCTGCTGAGCATCCCCAGGGAGAAGCCACAGAGCCCTCCACGCCTTCACAAATGTCTAAGCAAGAGCCGGAGTGACTTTCTCTCTGGGGCCCCTGGAATTTGGCTCAGGCACCCCTGTCTTGGCAGAAGCAGGAGTCCAGGGTGCACTGGAGTGAGCTGCCATCCAGCCCCTGCCTGCAAAGCCAGGGAGAGGACAGGCAAGGGTCAAGCCAGGGGCCTTAGCTGGGGCCCACTGGAGTTTGTGGAGGTGTCTGTCCCATGCTGCTCTCATCCCTTATGCAGGGAGCAGGGACGCTGCTGAGCAAAATCTAGGGCACTGACTCCCCTCATCCCCTAATCTTACAGAGAATAGATGTTTGTCTTGTCTGTCTTCAACCTACTTCTCCTTTTATCCTTTTGGCATTCTCATTCTCTGTGTGCTGCCTCTCCACCCAGGAGACCAGGGAACAGAGGGAAAGGTCCTGGAGGGCGCTCAGGAGGTCCAGAGGTCATCCTGGCTCAGTCCCCAACTTGCCATGTGACACTAGGCTGGTCCCCTTCCCTCTTCAGGGCTCGTCTCCCCCACTAGCAAACGAGGAGAACCCAGTCGCCCTTCAGGATCTTTGTCCAATCTGCCATCCTCCAGCCCTTCATTTTCTCTTGTTTTGCTTTCTCGAATCTTTTCCATCTGAGGGTACAGGAATTGCCATGATCGGTTTCTGTTTTGAGCCCTGCAAGCACATTCCAAGACTGGCCTGAAATTGCATGAGCAACATCACTTTAAATACTTTTTTTTTTTCCCAAAAAAAGCACTTTACCACCCAACTGCAATGCCGTCCTGTTCCTTTTTTACTCACCCCCCCTCTCGTCCCTGCGCTTCCCCCACCTCAGTGCTCTGTGCTGTATGCGTGTGCTCTCTGTTCTTGTACACTCAATTAAAGTGAAATAAATGTGTTTGATGCTGAACCACTCACTGCCTTGGCCTCTGTCTCTGACCTTGGCTAACTAGTACAAGTTGGCATTGAGGGAAGGGTCAGCAGCATCATGGAGAGATCCCAACCTAGTCTAGAACATTTTCTACTTGACAAATTTTGCAACTCCCAAGGTGCCTTATTCTCAGTTAGGCATGGTACATGCAAAAGCCAATAAGACAAGCCCCTGCTTCCAGGAACTTCTGGACTAGTGGAGGAAACAGACAACAGTGCAGTACCAGAGACCATTCCAGAGCTGGAGTTGCACAGGAGGAGAGGGTGCAGCAGTCCAGAGAAGAACACTTTATTAAAATTTTTAATTTTTAAAGTTTTTGGTTTTGGGGAAAACTGGCAGTGCTCAGGGGTTATTCCTGGTTCTGACTCAGGAATTATTCCTGGTGGTACCTGGGGTACCAAATGGAATGCCGGGATTGAATCACACTCAGCCATGTGCAAGATAAACACCCTAGACACACTGTACTATCTCTCCTTCCCTAAGAACATTATTTTTTTTGGCCAGGGGCTGGAGTGCAGAATCCCATGCAGGAATGCCTAGTTCCAATCTCTGGCATCTCGTGGTGCCCCAGGCACCATCCAGCCCTTGCCTGCAAAGTCAGGGAGAGGACAGGCAATGGTCAAACCAGGGGCCTTAGCTGGGGCCCACTGGAGCTTGTGGAGGTGTCTGTCCCATGCTACTCTCATCCCTTATGCAGGGATGACCAAAAACAATTCCCCAAGAACTGCAGGGAGGGCACTCTCCATACACATACACAGACACAAATAAGGTGACTAGTTATGACCTGTTGAGCTGAATGAAGAGAAATTCTGTAAGGTAAGGATGTTTTTTTTCTAGGCATAAGGAACAGGTAACAAGCAGGTCCCAGGACATGGAGGGATTTGGGACTAGGGAAAAAAGCATGATCCCTGCATCCTGGAAGAAAAGCATCAACATTGATCTTTGCCCACTGCCACCCTCCCAAGGAACAAGATGCATAATGCGCACAGTAATCCTAAATATCCTCTACCCAGACACAGAAGTGCTATCTGTTTAGTTATCAGCTTTTTTTTTGTTTTTGTTTGTTTTTGTTTTGTTTGTTTTTTGGGCCACACCCGGTGGTGCTCAGGGGTTACTCCTGGCTGTCTGCTCAGAAATAGCTCCTGGCAGGCACGGGGAACCATATGGGACACAGGGATTTGAACCAACCACCTTAGGTCCTGGATCGGCTGCTTGCAAGGCAAACGCCGCTGTGCTATCTCTCCGACCCCAGCTTATTTTTTCTTAAATTGACCTATATCTTTAAAAAAAGAAGTATTTTCTTTAAAGAGAATAATATATAGTTTCCACAAATGGAAAATTAGTGCCACTTGCCAGTTGAAAGGTTTTCATAAAAATAAATGCAAACATTAACATTTAGAAATAAGATTCTATGTAAATAAAACCTAGTGTGGGCTAGGATTACAAAACCTTGGATTACGAGTTACACACAACACACATTTCTTATTAATTCCACCAAGCAACTCACCCCACACCATCTTTTTATTGCTCAGAGTTAAACAAAACCATTGCCAACTGGTGCCTTTTCTTCCTGTCTTTTTCTATGAGTATTTCTTTTTTCAGACCTCAAGTTATGTAAATTCTAAATATTTGTTTTAAAATCTACATCCTTGGAATATCCCTATAATTTCAAATGCCAAATATTATTTCTTTTCTATAAAAGGGCATTCATAAAATGCCATGCTGTGAAAATTAATTCTTCAACACTCTCTAGACTCTCATTCTCTGCATCTGCAATTGTTTCTGTGAGCTGTGTGAATCCCTCCCTGAATTTCCCCTGTAGGCTCCCTCAGCACTGTGAGGGGTTTTGAACAGCACTGGATTTTGTAAATATTGGGCCCACACACACTGGATCTGTAGCCTGGTTTCCTATTTATGCAATCAGTCTCTGCTTGGGACTAAACTGACTGGTTCATCTAGAGCAGTGCTTTTCAGCCTTTTACACCTACCAACTGTCACATATTCCATTTAAGCGCTCCATTTTATTTTTCCCTTTTCTTGCTTTTGGGGACACACCTAGCAATGCTTAGGTTACTCCTGGATCTGTGCTCAGGAATTATGCCTAGTGGTGCTCAGGGATGACAGATCAAACCCAGATCAGCCACATGCCAGGTAAATGCCCTACAGGCTGTATTTCTCTCTCTCTCTCTCTCTCTCTCTCTCTCTCTCTCTCTCTCTCTCTCTCTCTCTCTCTCTCTCTCTCTCTCTCTCCCTCCCTCTCTCTCCCTCCCTCTCTCTCCCTCTCTCTCTCTCTCCCTCTCTCTCTCCCTCTCTCTCACCCTTTACCTCTCCCTCTCCCCCCCTCACCCTTTACCTCTCCCTCTCCCCCCCCCATCTCTCGCTGGGCTCCCCATCTTCTTAGGGATTTTAGGGCATAGAATACTGGCACAGACACTCTACAGGATAACTGATCCACACAACTGAGTTGGTGATGGGTACAATATTGAAAGGGAAAGCCATTGTGGTCCTTGGGGAGGGAGAAGGGTACACTGGTGATGGGTGTGGTGTTGGAATATATACATTGGAGAGTCATCATTAACACTATTGTAAATTACAGAAACTCAAAATTTTAAAAATGTAAAAGAAATTATAGGTAGTGGTATGAGAATTCTCTCCTTTTATTAGAGGTCAGGGAAACCATCCAACACTATTCAGAGCTTACTCCTGGATCTCTGCTTAGGAATCACTCTTAGAAATGCTCAGGAAACTATATGTGGTACCAGAGATTGAACCCGAGTTGGTCATATGTAAGGCAAGTACTTTAATACTTGTCTTATCTCTTTGACTCGCTGCCTGGAAATTCTGTCTTAGGGTCTTCTTCCATTCAGATCATTTCTCTATGGTGGTACTATTGATATTGGGGTCAATGATTTCTTTGTATAGTGCTCTTTTGTGCATTGTTATATGTTTTCCAACCTAAAAGATTATGGAAACACCACAAGACAACTAATAATATCTCTGAACAGTGAAAAATATTCATTATCTTTGAGATGAGGAGGAATCAGCATGAATCACCCAGTTGGGAAACCATTGATCTAGACCAGTGCTGTTATACTGCTGGACTGCAGATGTAGGAAGGTTGAAAATCACTTGTTATACCTGTTTTAATTATAACAGTATACATTGTTATACTGTTACACCTGCAAGTCCTGGAGTCTCTCAGAAGATGGAAGCCCAGATGGAATAGATGCTTTAGACGAGCCATTGGAGCTCATCACCTAAGACTGGAAATGGGAGAGAGGGGGGAGGAGCTGAGTTTTTATCTCAGGAAATGAAAGTGGCAGGCCAGGCAAGGTAGATACACACAGCTGTGACTGACAAGAAACCAGCTCTGGTTAACCTGGCAGCAGTTCATTGCAAATAATCATAATTGCAAGACCCAGTCTGGACTGGAACCCACAGAGAGATCAATTTGACCAAGACACATTGGACTGTCAGTTGTCACTATGGAAGTGTGACAAATAAAAGGCAGCACCTCTGGACAAGAACAACCTGTCAGACTTTGATTGTATACCTAGCTCTGTATATCTGTCTCTCTGAGTCTCAGCTGTATCTCCTGTGAGTTGGGAATATGAATACCTATTTTTGAGGTTTTATGTATAGATTAGAAATTTTAGATGATTTTTTACTTACCTACTCAGCCTTTGGAACCATGTAAGTCTATATTTCCAGCCAGGTTCAACTACCCAGCACAGGGCTAAGCCCCAAAGCCCCTTGTTAATATGGATGGAGTTAATTGAATCCATAAGAAGTATATTGTGTTGATATCAACCTTTGTGCTTAGCTTTGTGCTAGATCTTAGGAAAACAGAAAGCAGAAAAGTTTCTCTCCAAAGCTGTTGGTTTACAGCCTGATTAAAATAGCAGGCTCAGCCTAGGCTGCAGAAGGACACTTTCATGGGCACCAATGTGTTGATCATTGCTGCTGAGGGTTCTCTATGGCAGTGATTTTCAACCTTTTTTATGCAAAGGCACACTTTTTTTTGTTTGTTTTGGTTTTTAGGTCACACTCAGCAGCACTCAGGGGTTACTTCTGGCACTATGCTCAGAAATCGCTCCTGGCAGGCTCAGGGGACCATATGAAATGCCCAGATTCGAACCACCGTCCTTCTGCATGAAAGGCAAATGCCTTACCTCCATGCTTCACATTCTTCAACACCCTAGTGTGCCAAGAGATATTGTCTAGTATGCCATGGGAAAAATTCCAATTTCATTCGTAACATGCGACTTTGGCTCACAAATAGACCAAACCGGCCCAGGTTTCGCACTAAGTGAACAGAAATATGAACAATTATAAAATACTTTATTATGAAGTAATTATAAAATAATTTCTTTGTGTTTATTTGATTCCTGTTCAAGAGAATTACTTTATATATAGTCAATATAAGCACAGAGTTATTTTTTTTTAACATTTTCTAATGGTGGTGTGCCTCGTGATTTTTTTTTTCATGAAAAAAGTGTGCCAGGGGCCAGAGAGATGTAGGGCGATTGACTTGCCTGCAGAAGGATGGGGGTTTGAACCCTGGCATCCCATATGGTCCCCTGAGCCTGCCAGGAGTAATTTCTGAACATAGAGTCAGGAGTAACCCCTGAACACTGCCAGGTGTGACCCAAAAAACAAACAAACAAAAACAAAAAAAACCCGCTGTTCTATGGGATAGGGATAGAATTGTGAGGCATCCCACTAAGGATAAATGTGGTTGAAAGCTGGGATTAGGTGATAACAGGACCTTGTGACATTGTTATTTGGATAAATACTGGATGACTAGGGTCTGATAATGACTACTGCTGGCCATAACTTTGACCCTGGCTTCAGTGACCATGACTGTTTACAACTAAAAGACTAGTGTGTATGTATCTGGAGCAGGATACAAAATGTAGTATTTGACAAAAGTTATTATCTGAGGTTAGGAACTAACACGAGTTCAAAATGTATTAGATTTTATTAGTAAACTAAAATTTAAAAACTAGATAAAAGTTGGGCACTAAAATGAGTCCAATAGCCAGAATCTGGAAACAACCCAGATGCCCGACAACAGATGAGTGGCTAAGGAAACTGAGGTACATCTATACAAAGGAATAGTATGCAGCCAACAGGATAAATGAAGTCATGAAGAGACAATAGAGATGAGGGCTGGAAGGCCCAGCCACAATATGAAGCTTACCACAAAGAGCGGTGAGTGCAATTAGAGAAAATAATTACACTGACAACTATCATGACAATGGTAGCGAGTGAGAGAAATAGAATGCCTGTCTCAAAGACAGCCAGGGGGTTGGGGAGGAGGAAGATGGGGGGGGGGGGGGCATTGGTTGTGGGAATGTTGCACTGGTGAAGGGGGGTGAACTTTCTATGACTGAAACCCAACTACAAACATGTTTGTAACCATGATGCCAAACAAAGATAGTTTTAAAAATAGAAATAAAACGAGTTCTAAAATGTACTACCACTAAAGGCCTCCTGCACTAAGGGCGGAACCTGCAAACACGGACCGTTCTTCCGGCGACTGAGGGCCCGGCCGGACCAGTTTATCCGTAGCTCTCATCCGGCGCCAAAGAGGAAGAATTTCCGGTGCACTTCCGGTGCACTTGAGTCTGGCGCGGGGCCTCCGTCCTTTCTGCCGCCTCTGCTCGCGTGGGTCGCCCCGCCGCCCCGACCCTGTCCCTGTCCCTGTCCCAGACTCTGGGTCTCGGAGGCCCTTCTCCGTGGTCAGCCGTCACGGAGGCTCCGACGCTAGGACTTCTTGGGGCACCCAGGGTAACTGCGCCGTTCCCACCCCACTTGATTGCCGGGGCCCACCGGCTTCTGTCCGACTCTCGGGCACCCGGGTGACAATCGCTCTCCGCTGCAAGACGGACAGTCTCGGACCCGGGCAGATGAGGCGTCTGTGTGTGTGCCCGAGCTGAGCTGCAGAAAGACCCCAGCGTGGGCCTGCTGGCTGGCGAGAGGGAGAGGGCCCAGCCAGGCGCCAGGCAGGCGCCAAGTGCAGACCTGGAGGGAAAGAGCTGAGCTGGAGAAGGAGGGAGAACAAAAAGAACAAGAAGGACCCTGGCCGGGTCTTGATGCTGGGCCCAGGAGCTAATTCAGCAGCTCGTGGGCTCAGCAGCTCTGCAGTGGGAGGCGCAAGGAGGGACCCCGTGACTTGACGCGTGGGTGAGCCTATGCCCAAGCTTAGTGTCCCTGGCCGGCTGTAGGGGGACCCCCATCCCGGGTGAGGGGAGTGCTCGCTTGGGAGGAAGATTTGGGAGAAAAGTGGCTGCTGGTAGCTGGCTGGAGAGGGCTTTCCGCTTGTCTGTGCCAGGCCACTGTGCCAGCTGCTGAAGGTTGCAAGCGGGTGGGATCCGAAGATCCCACTTTGCATCCTGCCACGAGGGGAAAATGGCTAATTGACGGACAGTTCTTCTCAAGGCAGCAGCTGATCACTCAGTAAATATTTCTGAATTCAGATTTGCGAGGTTGTAAATTATTTAAAGAAATAAATAACTTTTAGTTGTTTTGTGTTTGTGGGGTTGCAACTAATTGTCAGTAACATACTTTTTGTTCTCTCTCTTTTTTTGTTCAACTCTAGGAGTTGAACCCAGGACCCCACACCTGCAAGGCAAATGTTCTACCACTTAGCTACAGGCCTGGCTCTTTAAAGAGTAACGTTTGAGGGCCTGAGAAAAAGTACAATTGGTAAGGCGTTTTCCTTGCACATAGCTAACCTGGATTCTATTACTCCATATGGTCCCCTGAGCCCTGCTGGTAGTGTTCTCTAAGCACAGAGCCCGGAACAAGCGTTGAGCTCATCTGGTGTGCCTCTCCTCATAAAAACAAAAAGCAGACCCTCAAAATAATAATAATATTTTATGTCATGATCGAGTGACTGGAAGTACATATATAAAATGGTCAAAATTCATAAAATAATACTACCATCCTAATGTGTTTGTTTTTGTTTTTTTTTAAATATAATTTAATGCTGATTTAGAAATCTAAAATTTTTTTTTCACTCCATTACTTTGAAATAAATGCTGACTTAGAATGAAAATTATTATACTGGTTTCTAAGTTAAGATGATTAAAAATGCACTTAACATTTTTAGAAAAGGGTTTCTCTTTCCTTACTGTGTCTTGTTTGTTGAAAATTAAAGAAGTGAAAGGATAAATAGGCAGCTGTTGCCTCATACAGTGAGGGATCTTGTTGGACCCCGACAGCCACCAGACCTAGAAGTTCCTTGGTGAGACTTTTCCTTCAGGCCTGTGCCTCAGTGCAGAGACCCTTTAGCAGTCCAGTGCTCAGGGCTTTATTGGTTGCCTGGAATAGGCATCTTGGGATATAAAGTTAGGTGATTATTTGAATTGATCACTTCATGTTGGAACCATTTATCTGTCTGGCCACACTTGGTGGTACCCCTAGGCCTGGTATACGATGCCGGAGTGGGAACTGTGCAGTGCAGTCTCTAACTCAGGACTCCTGCAGGTGCTGCAGCTCTGTTCCTTGGCCCTATTTGTTTGTTGTTGTTATTTGGTTTTGGGACTAAACCTGCCAGTGTTCAGGGGTCACTCCTGGCTCTGCACTTAGGAATTACTCCTGGCAAGGCTCAGGGAACAATATGACATGAATCAGCCATGTACAAGGCAAGCACCCTACCCTACCATTGTACTGTCTCTCTGCCCCCCACCCCAGTCCCATTTAAAATCCTTTTAGGCATCTCACAGCAGCCTCTATGCACATAGTTATCAATAAGTTCTTATGTGGCTTGACAGCTCTCCATGGCACCTGAGTCTGTTTTGGGTGATATAGGTCAGAACTGGCACTAACATTACATCCTGTTTATCACTCCTGTACTGTATTGGGATTTTGTTTTGCTTTGTTTTTGGGTCACACCCAGCAGCGCTCAGGGGTTACTCCTGGCTCTACACTCAGAAAACGCTCCTGACAGGCCTGGGGGTCCATATGGGATGCTGGGATTCGAACCACCATCCTTCTGCATGCAAGGCAAATGCCCTACCTCCATGATATCTCTTCGGCCCCTGTATTGAGATTTTTTGAGGAGTGTTCTCATCAGGCACACTTCCAGTGACACTTGACTCTGCAGTGCTGGGCCTATAGCTAAACATCTGCTCAGGCCTGACGGGTATTTCTCTGGCTGGTTGTGCTTGAAGGCTACCAGGATGCATTTTAGGGTTTTATTTATTTATTTGTGTGTGTGTGTTTGTGTGTGTGTGTGTTTTGGCTCACACCCAGCAGCACTCAGGGGTTACTCCTGGCTCTCGCTCAGAAATTGCTCATGGCAGTGCTTCGCCTGTAGCTAAACATCTGCTCAGGCCTGACTGCTCTAGCTGATTGTGCCTGGAGCCCACCAGGATGCATTTTAGGGTTTTTTCTTTTTCTCTCTGGCCCCCATTTTAGGTTTTGGTTGGTTATTAAATTTTTTTGTTCCTCACTCAGTGGTGCTCGGGGATCATTCCTGGCATGGTTGAGGGACCATATCTATGTGTTGGGAATTGAACCCAGGACGACTGCTTGCAAGACAGCACTTTATCAGCTGTTCTAACACTCCAGCTCACTTTAAGGTGCTTTTTATTTTGGTTTTGGGCCCATACCTGGTGGTACTCAGGTCTTAACTTCTATGCTAAGAGATTATTCCTAGCAAAGCTTAAAGACCATATGAAGTGCCAAGAATCAAACCTTTATACAGTGCAAGCATTCTACCCTTTGATTTTTTGTTTTGTTTTGGTTTTTGGTTTTTTGGGTCACACCCGGCAGTACTCAGGGATTACTTCTGGCTCTGCACTCAGAAATCGCCCCTGGCAGGCTCAGGGAACCATATGGGATGCTGGGATTCTGTCTGCATGCAAGGCAAATGCCCTACTGCTGTGCTATCTCTCCACCCCCCTCCCCTTTCTGTTTTTTAATGTAGAACAAAAGGTTTGTAGTTGAAAAAATGCCCTAATATTCAAAACTTCTGTGAATTTTAATGTGCCAGCACTTTCTTCCTTTTACTCATTTTCGGGCCTATCCGAGGCTTATGGGAATCAGGGTACATGCCTGATTAAATCATCCTTCTAACCTCTTCAGGCACTCTTCAGCAGATTACAGACAAGGCTGTTGTTTAGAATGGCCTCTCCAGGCTTTTCCACTGGTCTGGGTGCTGAAGGAACTCTGAGAGCACATCCTAAGTAGACTGAGGAAAGGACACTATGTGTGATCTTGAGTTTGTCACTTTTTTTTTTTGGTTTTTGGGCCACACCCGGCGTTGCTCAGGGGTTATTCCTGGCTATTTGCTCAGGAATATCTCCTGGCAGGCACGGGGGACCATATGGGACGCCGGGATTTGAACCAACCACCTTTGGTCCTGGGACGGCTGCTTGCAAGGCAAATGCCACTGTGCTATCTCTCCAACCCTGAGTTTGTCACTTTTTAACTGAGTTTTCCAGCTGTGAAGTGAATCTCATTGTTCATAAACCAAAACACAAACATCTTCTCTGGTCATGCTCTCCACATATCTTTGGCAGTTGTGGGCCCATGGTGAGGATCCAGGGAGACAGTTTTGTTGGGAAATAAGTGGATCAGGGGAGATGGTTCTGTTTGGAATCTCAGTACCTGATGCCCAGAGAATCCTTCCCTGGATTCTTACTAACTCTACTCTCCTTCTCAGCTTTTCTAGAAGACCAGGTCATTCGCTACAAGTGCCATGGCCGCCATGCAGATGGACCCTGAGCTTGCCAAGAGCCTCTTCTTTGAAGGGGCCACCGTGGTCATCTTAAACATGCCCAAGGGGACAGAGTTTGGCATTGACTACAACTCCTGGCAAGTGGGGCCCAAGTTCCGTGGTGTGAAGATGATCCCGCCAGGGATCCACTTTCTTCACTACAGTTCAGTGGACAAGGCCAATCCACGGGAGGTGGGCCCTCGCATGGGCTTCTTCCTGAGCCTGCAGCAGCGCGGGCTGGTGGTTCTGCGCTGGAACGCGCTTCGTGAGGAGGTAGATCTAAGTCCAGCCCCAGAGACTGAGGTGGAGGCTATGCGGGCAAACCTCCAGGAGCTCGACCCGTTCTTGGGACCTTACCCCTATGCCACCCTCAAGAAGTGGATCTCGCTCACTAACTTCATCAGCGAGGCTGCCATGGAGAAGCTGCAGCCTAAGAGCCGACAGATCTGTGCCTTTTCCGAGGTACTGCCCGTGCTCTCCATGAAGCACACTAAGGATCGGCTCGAGCAGAACCTGCCACGTTGTGACACTGAATGTAAAAGCTACCAGGAGGGCCTGGCCCGGCTGCCAGAGATGAAGCCTAGAGCTGGGACGGAGATCCGCTTCTCCCAGCTGCCCACACAGATGTTCCCAGCTGGGGCCACACCAGCCGAGATAACCCGGCACAGCATGGACCTGAGCTATGCCCTGGAGACGTTGCTCAGCAAGCAGTTTCCTGGAAGCCCCCAGGATATACTCGGTAAGGAGGAGCAGAGCTCCTCATGGAGGAAGCGTGGGGCTTTAGAGTAAGGGAGTATATTTGATGTATTTGTAGCCTGTCCACTAATGCCTTACTTGGCCAGTTCTATGTCCTACCTGGGATACTTGGTAAAGAACAGATGACCTAGCCTCCCTCAGACAGAGTTTAGAGATCTGGAGCAGGGCCCGCATAAATTTGTATATGCAAGAAACCAGTTCCCTGAGTGAATCTCTGGAGGAGAGGAGTCTTCTGACTAGGTTGGGGAACGGGGTTCCTGCCTCTACAGGTGTTGGGCTTTCTTCTGGCTTATCTATTTGTTTATTGTATATTTAGTTGTGGGCTTGGAGCCAACATCCACTGTGCTCAGGGATTATTCTGACTCTGCTCAGGCTTTGTTCCTGGTGGGGCTCATGTGGCCACATGAATGGCAAATGCCTTCATCCCTGCATTCTCTACCCCAGCCTCTTACTTAGATTCTGGGCACTGATTTTATTTTATTATTATTTATTTATTTATTTATTTATTTATTTATTTATTTATTTATTGGTTTTTCGGGCCACACCCATTTGATGCTCAGGGGTTACTCCTGGCTAAGCGCTCAGAAATTGCCCCTGGCTTGGGGGACCATATGGGACACCAGAGGATCGAACCACGGTCCTTCCTTGGCTAGCGCTTGCAAGGCAGACACCTTACCTCTAGCACCACCTCGCCGGCCTTATTATTTATTTTTTATTTAATTTTATTTTATTGAAACCATTGTGATCTACAAAGTCCTTCATAGTTGAATTTCAGATATACAGTGAGTCAGGGCCATTTCCACCATCAGTGTTGACCTCCCTCCACCAACGATTCCAAAGTGTATCCTATACCAGCACCCTTTGTCCCCTGTCCTGCCAATATAATAGGCCCAATTAAGTTTAGATTGTTCAAGTTTAGACCTCTTGATTCTATTGTCATTGACTTTGGCTTGGAAATTTAGTTCCGTCCTTATTTTTTTCTCCACCAATGCATCTGAGACCACTTGGCCCCTGGCCCCCAGCCTTTCTTTTTTCTTTCTTAGTTTTATAGAAAAATGCAGAAATATGTGGTAAAACAAATAAGTGGTAAAAATAAAAAATGTGTGTTGCAAGGTTTTTTTGTGGGTTTTTGTTGTTGTTATTGTTTTTCCATAGGCACAGCAGAAGTTGGAGAAAATAGAAAAGAAAAACCTTTGGCCTTAAAACAGGGAGACCCTACCCATGAAGCATCCTACCACAAGACCAAGTACATGCTCTAGGCATACTAAATTGTCTTAAGTCTTTCATTGTGGTCCCACAATTACGGTAGTTACAGTCAGGTTTCTGTTATTAGAGATCCTAGTTTTTGCACAGATCCTATATCAAAGTCAAAGTGTCACAGAGCATCTCTAGTTTCATCTCACTGTTAGGTGGCAATTCAGGGAACCTGCCCTAAAAGCAAGTTGTTGCTGTTTCCAAGTCATCAGGATGTCATACGAACCCACTCTGGAGCAAGACATTAGGGCAGCATTAGGGCCTTCCCTGGTAGAAGTCTGATTCCTGGTATTGGTGCAGAAAAATACCAGTTCCATTGATGGGATCTATGATTTTTTTGTTTTTAATTATTGCTTTCTGTCTTTGAACTATATATCAAAGGAGGTAAACCCAACTAAAACTTACTCCCAATCCCCCGCCCAGACCATTCCATGGCTTTCTCCTAAAGCCATGTTGATTTAAGTGGTTCTTCTATTTCCTAGTGACTTACAGAGCCAGCTTTCTGCCAATGGGCCTGAAGGGCCCCCTTCTTTCTGGTCTAAGTGGAATCTAGCACAAGTTCCGTGCGATTTGTGGCACACATGTATTGTGGAAACAGTCTCAGCCTTGTCCCCTGCTGCAGGTAGACTTGGCCAAGGGCTTTTAGTAAAGCCCCTCTTCAAGCTGCATGGTCTCTTTGTTTCTAGGTAGGTCACTTTTCTTTGACAACAAACATTTATCATGTCTTGAACAGCCGATGAAGTACTTCTATATATTGTTCAGGCATTTTTGCACATTTTTCAATTGGAAGATTCCTGAGAAAGACCTTTTAGATATATGGTCTTTAATATCATTGACTCAGCTGATTAAAAGGATAAAAAGGTGAATCTTAGTACATTACAAAGTATTTTAATTTAGTAAGTTAATTAATAAATACAAATCCTGTTTTCTGCTCTTTGTTTGCTCTTTGTTTTTGCTCTTTGGGCCACACTTGATGAACTCAGGGATTGAGCCATGTCATCTTTGCAAGACAAGCACTGTACCTTGCTGTACTATTGTTCTGGCTCCTGTTTTCTACTCTTAAGTATATCAGTTTTTCCAAATCATCTTGTAAAAATGTGAAGAAGTAACTGTGTGTCTTTGAATAGCTCTTTGAAATTATTTATGATATCATATATTTTTAAATGAGGTCAGAAATACACGAGTTTATTTTTTTTGTTTTGGGTACCATATGCAATAGTACCCAAGGCCTACTCCTGGCTCTGTGTTCAGGCAGGAATCACACTTGGAGGTACTCTGGGTACTACATGAGGTGCCAGGAATTGAACCTACATCATCACATGCAAAGTAAATTCTCTAGCACAGAAATGTATGAATTTAAACATATACATTTTGAATGCCTTACGATCAAGAAATAAGCTCATTGGGGCCGGAGAGATAGCATGGAGGTGAGGTGTTTGCCTTTCATGCAGGAGGTCATCGGTTCGAATCCCGGCGTCCCATATGGTCCCCTGTGCCTGCCAGGAGCGATTTCTGAGCCTGGAGCCAGGAATAACCCCTGAGCACTGCCGGGTGTGACCCAAAAACCACAAAAAAAAAAAAAAAAAAAAAAAAAAAAAAAGAAATAAGCTCATAAGTCACAAACTGGCCATGTAAAGCCAGTTGAAGCAACACATTATTAACTTCTGTCATACCAAAACAATTTGACTACATTTTGAAAATAGAGGTTAGAATATCTACACGGGCTTACAAGTACAGAAACATGGAACTAGTTTTCCTAGATCTCTCAAGATGTCAGACACCACATTTAGAGGCGTTTGGTGCCAAATGCACCCATTCTCATTATGGACCAGTATAGATAGACTGCAGAAGCCCTAGTTAAGTTTGAAGCCAGAGAATGCCTGTTCTTGGTCAGCAGCAGTGCATTTAGGCCCAGAGACAGTTTGCACATAACACCCTAAATGGGTCTGATCTCATTCAAGGACAATGACTTCTGGATCTTTCGGTCTTTTTGTTTGAGACAAACAGGAATACATATACTGATAAAAACATAACTATTTCTCAAGTGCTATTTTGTGCCAGGCATGGTTATAAATGCTTCACTTGTACTGTTTTGATCCAGTTAATAATCTCTACAATCTCCAAATAGGAAATAGAGAGGGGAACAGATCAAGAAACATGTCATGTTATACATCTGTGAGTAGTAGGAAGTAGGGCTGAGATTTGAATTCTGGAAGCTTGAAGCTGCTTCTAGAGATAAAATCACTGAGTCCTGTTATAAAATAGACCAAACTCCTCTGGCTGACAGGCTAAGCCCTGGAACTCACAGATGTTCCCATTTGGAGGTGCTCTAGAACTCTACCTTCCCACTAGTTTGTGGCAGGATTATACTTGTCAGGATTTTTCCTTTCCACTATTTATGTGGGCTAAACACTGCATGTGGTATCATGGGCAAGTTCCTTGAGGTGAACTCAAAAATAAGGCCAGTTCCCCTATCATGGAGATCGCCTCATGGAGTAGAGCTGAGGGACCATGGCATGGTGTGAAGTAGAAAATTTCCTTGACTTGAGAAGAGACATTTGCAGATGACCCTAGGGGCTCAATAGGTCAGATGCTAGTGAACAAGGCCCTCATTTCTCCTCAACTGGTGTGTGTGTGTGTGTGTGTGTGTGTGTGTGTGTGTGTGTGTGTGTGTGTATGTGTGTGTGTGTGTGTGTGTGAGAGAGAGAGAGACAGAGACAGAGACAGAGAGAGAAAGACAGAGGGAGACAGAGAGACAGGCAGAGAGATGAGAAGAAAAGAGAGATGGGCTGTTCATTTTTGAATGAGCTCTCAGTAATTCTGCTAGGCAGCCAAATTTGGGATCAACGCATGACAGTATCCAGACACGTTTTATAAACTCTTAAAATATCAGGCAATGCAAGTATAGCTCTTCTCTAGCTGTTTGGTTTTTATTTTTTGGGGGGGCCACACCCAGTGGTGCTCAGGGATTATTCCTGGTTCTGCACTCAGAAATCACTCCTGGCAGTCTCGGGAACCATATGGAATGTGGGGAATCGAACCATCCCGAGTGGGCCATTGCAAGGCAAACGCTCTAATTGCTGTGCTATTGCTCCGGCTCCTCTCTAGCTGTCTGATTTTAAAGTCCAAAACTGGTCATTTGGTTTGTTGTGACTTGATTTGATAACAGTTCAGCAAACTTTACATGAACCTACTAGGTGCAGCCTCCCACCCCATTCTAGGCTCTCAGGAATGACTGAGGTGAAAGGTCAGCCTTCCCAGAGGGCAGGAACTGGCCAGCTAGGTGACCATTCAGGGTCCCTTAGGCCCCTGCCCCCATCTCACTTCATGTGCACCTTCCAGGGGAACTTCAGTTTGCTTTCGTCTGCTTCCTGCTGGGGAATGTGTACGAGGCTTTTGAGCACTGGAAGCGGCTCCTGAACCTCCTGTGCCGATCAGAAGAAGCCATGGCCAAGCACCACGCCCTCTACACACACCTCATCTCCATCCTGTACCACCAGCTCGGAGAGATCCCTGCAGACTTCTTCGTGGACATTGTCTCCCAGGACAACTTCCTCACCAGCACCTTACAGGTGAGCTGACGCCCAGCAGTCAGGGATCTGCAGGAGAGGGCACTCTTTGTCCTTTCACTGCCCAAACTTTCCTTACATTAGGTTCCTAATCTTAGGCTCTTTTTCCCTATTCTGCTTGAGTCTAAGCTTCCTAGATACCAGATTGTCTCACAATCACCTGTTCCCTGCCATGCCCCAGAGTGCCTACCTCGGAGGTATATAGCCCTGAGTCACCTCCAACCATCTGAGTTACTGGACTTTAAACTCTTTCTTCCTCCCTGAGGCTGTAAGTTGCTGCAGCTCAGAAGGACAGTCCTGAAGCTTGTTATTCCCGGGGAAACATCTGCAGCTCCTTAGATCTCATTTAAGCATTAAAGTAGCTTTGATTTCCTGTTCAAACAAAATGTGCCAGCTTCTGCCAAGATTCCTCTGACAGAAAAAGTGAAATTTGCTTTAACTTGGCAATTAAATTTTCATTATGAGTGGTAATTAGGGAAGAAGCTTCAAACAACTTAAAATCTTCATCCTGGGCTATTTCCTCCCTTTGCAAACAGATTAGCTTCCTTTATGTGCTTGGGACAGTCTCTGTCACTCATATTTTGTAACTTTCTTGAGGATAGAAGAGACAGAAGTTCCAAGCTGTCACTTCCATGCTCCATCTCACAAATTGCCTTCTGCTGTCTCTGTGGGAGGACCTCCTCGGTCTGCTCTGCCCATAGTGACTAGTCCCGAGCCTATCATGCCCACCTAGGCAAGGATGGCTCAGACATTCTCCATGTGCCTCTTGGGCACCAGGTGCCATGCGTGTCACACAGGTGATGCGTTACCTCGGATCATTTCTGCAGAGGCCTGAAAGGCAGGAAGAGTTATTTCTATTGTGTGCACTAGAACATGGAGACTCAAGAAAGAGAAGTTACCATGGAGCTTACTCGGTTGGCCAGCAGTCAACAGGCTTTGTAGCCAGGCCCCTGACTTGCTTTATGTTCTCTCAATACTGAGTTCACAGCACACCCCAACTCTAACTTCAGTGGGACTTCATCAGGGACCCTTTTCAAACTCCTTTGTACTGTATGTGAGTCCCTGTGAATGGGTAGCCACTGCTGGCAGTTGGACAACTTGTACAGACTTTGAGGATGAGTCGCTGTGTGCCACTTCAGAAAAGCACCCTTTAATGGTTCTGCTATCTGTGACAGAACTCTCATGAACTCTCTGTGCCAACTGCAGGGGAGAGCTCCTCATTGTTACAGCTCATAAGTCATGGAGCTATGCAGGGGCATCAGCCTGATACTTCCAAGTAGAGGTAAGGCTGTCACCCAGACAGCCATGATGATTCTGCTCCCACCAGCATCAGCACAACCACAGCTGATTACTGGGGCTTTGTTGCTGGCCCTTGATGTACAGCAGAAAGGGGGCAGCTGGATCCTGAGGTTCCCAGGTGGGGTATGCAGAGATAATGGTTGGGCACTTTTTCTCATGGGATTTTTGTTTTATCTTTGGACCACATTCAGCAATGCTGGTTACTCCTGGCTCTATAGTCAGGAATCACTCCTGGGAGTGCCCAAGGGATATGGGATGCTAGGTATTGAACCTGAGTTGGCCATGTGCAAGATAAGCACCCTATCCACTTTACTATTACTCTAATCCCTGTTTTGGAACTTTTCACTGAGAAATCAGGATATGATTATTTGCGGGGTTTTTTGTTTTTGTTTTGGCCACACCCAGCAACACTCAGGGGTTACTCTTGACTGCCCTGAGAAATCCTGGTAGGCGTGGGGGATCAAACCTAGGTTGGTTTTGGGTTGGCCCTGTGCAAGGCAAACGTTCTACTGCTGTGCTGTCTCTCCAGCCTGGGATATGATTATCTGGGAAAATTCCAGGACATTTTTCTTAAAAATAGAGAGATATGGACATTGTCTTTAAGCATCCTTTATCTGAAGCATTGTGCTCAAAGTTTTGAGTACAGAGCTATGAGTAGACTACAGGATTCTTGTTCCCAGGGTCATTGATTTAGCAGATAATTGCTGGTCACCTGCTCTCTAGGGATCTTAGGATTGGACACATGACATAAGCAAGACATTCCATGAGTCAAGCATCTGTTTGGGTGGGAAAGGAAACAATTGGATTAATTAAGCTACTCCATAGAGTATCCAAGGAGGCATTTCTCCTCATCTACATCCCTCCTTTGGTCCTGTGGAGACTACCTCACGCTTCATCCACATCCACCCCAGCAGCCTTACTCCCATCACATCACCTGAATTGCTGCTCTAAACATGGCCCCCATCTTTTTTCTACATCTCGATTGCCTAGACAGTGAAAATTCCAAACAGAGGATGAAGCTACCCAGTTCTTCAGCAGCGGCTGTCTCCAAGCCACATCTGCATGGGCCAGGCCTTATTAACCTTTCTTCTGTTCTTGTCCAAAAGCACTTTTACAGGCGATCTTCCCTCTTAAGTGCTGTAAGTTCATTGTTGGTAACTAAGCTTTACAGTGGTCCTCAAACTATGGCCAATTGTATTTGTTCCCGCTTTGTTCCTTCACTTCAAAATAAGATATGCAGTATGCATAGGAATTTGTTCATAGTCGGGCCCTCCAGTGGTCTGAGGGACAGTGAGCTGGCCCCCTGTTTAAAACGTTTGAGGACCACTGCTTACAGCTTCAAGGGCTGTTTCATCAGACACTTAGTACGTGTCCATGCCTTCCCCTAACCTGCTTTCCCTCTGCCCTTGTTCATCAACAAGATACTTCCAGGTATCACTCTCAGAAGCAGTCCCTGTTCACTCTCCTTCCCTTTGGTTCTTGTCATTGGTCTGATGCACAGACTGTTTCTGGGATTTATGGACTTCCCCACTGAGTTGTACACATTTGCCTAAAGTCCTTTTTTCATTCTTCTGGTTATTTTCAACACCAAGAAGACACCAAATGCTTCTCCATGTTGTGCTAGTGTTCTTCAGATGACTTAGTGGCTCATTCCTGTGGCAATGTAACTGTGATGGGCTAGGCATTTGGTTTGCCAGGGAGCATAGGAGTAAGTACCCAAGAGGGCTTAGCTCCTTCAGACTGGGGTTCATATCTTCGGGTCTAGAGAATTGGGAATGACTTGGGGGTGGGCAGTCACCTGGAGGGCCTATTGAGATTTAATGGTCACACTGGAAAGAAAAGATACAGCACTATTTTTTTTAAGTAAAGAGTTACTTCTATGCCCTCTGGATGGTGTGGCTCTCCTAGCAGTGATCCCTCCTTCCTCAATGCTGGCGAGGAGATGAATCAACCCCTCAAAGCCTGCTACAGCCCAACCTCTTGCCTGTTGTCCCCCAGGGAGCCAGGCTGGGAGCGCTGACTCTTCTCCTGGGAGCTTGAATAGCAGGGCCCCGCGGAGAAAAGCTGTGTGTGCACGCACACGCACACCCCAAGAGGCAGCCACATCGACTTGTCTAACTGTGGCCATGTGTAGCCTTTTGAATCTGTCCCTGGTTTTTACAAATCCCAGAATCTAAGTCTGAATAAAAATTGTTTGTGCTCCAAAAATAGGTCTTTTCTTTTACTTAACAAGTTGAGTCACCACAATTTGTTTAAAACCAATGAAAGGATAAGCTGAATTTAATAGTATGCTAGAAAGTGAGTTATATACAAAATAAGGACTTTTGTTGTTGATTGCCCAGCATTGAGGCAGAGTCATATCATGTCACCTTTTATTTTATTTTTTTCTTAAGATTCTTTCTATTGTCAAGAAGGCATCTGTACTTTCCAGCTTCCTCTCTTGGTCAATGTTTAAAATGCCAAGATCCAGCACTCTTGAGGGAAAACTCTGGTTCTGACCATAATGTCTGTATCAGTTAAACCTCACACCAGCTGTCACAAATCTCTCGACTCCTCTCCCTCCAGCCACCCTCTCACTTCTGCACAGTGCATGTACCTCCTCCCGCAGCCCTCGTCATGCTGGAGGGGAACCATGCAGCCCACTTAACAGTTATGGACATGGGACCATGGAGATCGCCTCATTTCCCCCCAGATAGCAGATCTCTAGATGACCGGGCTGAGGCATTCTGCAGCAGAGACTGCCTGGCCCCCTCTGTGGGCAAGCGCCTGCTGAAAACTCCTAGGCTCTTTCCATGGGTCTCAGAAGACTCGGTGACTCCAGCTTGTCCCTTTTCTGCTAATCAGTGTGAAGTGAGAGTCTTACTTTTAACACCAATTTCTCCTGCAAGTGGAAATAAAATATTCTCTCTGTGGCTAGTTTTACTCTAACTCGAATGATCAGCTGGGAATTGAAAAAAAATTAGGCAATTTTATCTTTTTGGTCTAGCCAAAAAATAGGATAAAGTAGTGACTCAGCTCTCTACCTTGATATTTTTAATTTTTCAAGGTGACCTAACTGAGCTCAATTTAGCATGTCTTAAAGGAAAGCTTTCATATTTCTGACTAAAGTAATTTACAGTTTCAGAAAATACAAGCTTAATGGTTAACGTGTTGATGCCTTTTTCTTATTGAAATAAAAATATCTAATGGATGTGCTTTTAGTTCTAGATCATTGCAGTTGTCTGAAATGTTACTACTTTATTTCATGAGTACTTTAAGATATCTGGTACTAATCTTCAATATTAAAGTGACTCTTTTCCTAGCAATATTAAAAAGTAATTTTACATTAGTAAATATAATAACCATATTGTCACTAAATTTTCTAAAGTAAAGTAATTTTTTGGTTTGCTTTTTGGCCACACATCCCACAGCACTCAGGAGTTACTTCTGTCGCTGTTCAGGAATCACTCCTGGCAGGCTTAGAGGATCATATGGGTTGCCCGGTTTTTGTTTGTTTGTTTTTTTGGGGGGGATGTTTGGGTCAAACCCAGTAGCGCTCAGGGGTTACTCCTGGCTCTATGCTCAGAAATCGCTCTTGGCAGGCTCGGGGGACCATATGGGATGCCGGGATTCGAACCACCGACCTTCTGCATACAAAGCAAATGCCTTACCTCCATGTCATCTCTCCGGCCCCGGGTTGCCGGGTTTTGAACCCAGGTCAGCCTCATGCAAGGCAAACACTGTACTATTATTTTGGTCCCTATTAAAGTAACTTAAAAGAGGATCAAAGTAAAATTATGTTTGAAAATTAGGCACTGTCTAATCATCTCTTTTTCTGCACTGTGAGCTTTTGTTGAGGAGAAGGAGCATTGGTTGTTGTTTTTTTTGAGGGGAGGTCACACTCGGCAGTGCTCAGGGGTTACTCTTGGGTCTATGCTCAGAAATTACTCCTGGCAGTCTCAGGGGACCATATGGATGCCGGGATTTGAACCACCGTTCTTCTGCATGCAAGGCAAATGCCCTACTCCATGCTATCTCTCCGACCCCGAGCATTGGTTTTTTTAGCCACACTGGGCTATGCTCAGAGTTTATTCTTGGCTGTTTTGGGGAACTGAATGTGGTGCTAGCAATTGACCCAAATTTACTGCAAAGCAAGCGCCCTACCCGCTGTACTATCTTTTTGGCCCTGTGCGTTTCAATATATGAAGTATATGTATGTATATATAATATATATAATGTGTATACATTTATTACTTGCTTGGCATTTATCGCTATCCTTATCTTTATATATGTATATATATGAAGTATATAAGCCAACACAAATAGATAAATAGTGGGGCTGGGAGTGTTTTTTTGGCTCAGTGAAACTTTAATGTCTTGATTGTGGGGATGGTTATGCAGTTCTCTGTGAGCCTTCAAACTCAGGCATGGATGCCAAAAGGAAAAACTGCAATGTGTCTCTCTCTGTTGTATCATACTTTGGTTACATGCATGGATACATTTGTCAAAGCCAACCGAGCACTTATAATGGGCAAATTTAACGGATTATAAGTTCTGCCTCAGTAGAGTTGGCTTCAGATATTCAGCCTGGAGAACAAGGCATGGAGCTCAGTGATGTAAAACAGTAAGAACCCCTCAGTTCACTTTTCCACCTCCTCAAAAACAGTCAACCCCTGCTCTGTCCTGGGCTCTTGGGGGGAAGTAGAAAGGGGTTCCAGAAACACCAGATCTACTGGCCCCTTGGTTCTCTACAGGCTGATGCTGAACATACCATGGATGTGTTGACTGGTGAAACAAAGAAGGTCTTGGTATGGAGAAGGGATTTCGATTTCTCTCCACGGACTAGATGTAGTTTGACGTTTATTACTTGCTTAGCATTTGTCCGTATCCTTATCTTTACATTGGGAATAATAATTTCCTGTCTACCTCCCTCCCAGGTCTGTAGTAAAGATTATATATTGATAAATTATTTAAAAAAGGACAAGTTGGGGCCAGAGAGATAACATGGAGGTAAGGTGTTTGCCTTTCATGCAGAAGGTTATTGGTTTGAATCCTGGCATCCCATATGGTCCCCTGAGCCTGCCAGGAGCGATTTCTGAGCATAACCCCTGATCGCCGCCAGGTGTGACCCCCCCCCCCCAAAAAAAAAAGGGCAAGTCAATCTTGTCTGAGCTTTGGCACATCTTTTATGAATATTTCTATTTCTGATTAACTTGTTCATTCATGGTCATATATGAGATGCTTAGTCTTTTTTTTTTTTTTTTGATTTTGTGATACACCTGGCAGCACTCAGGTGTTACTTCTGGTTCAGCACTCAGAAGTCACTCCTGCCAGGCACAGGGGACCATATGGGATGCCGGGATTTGAACCACTGTTGGTCCTGGGTGGGCTGCTTGCAAGGCAAATGCCCTATCACGGTGCTATCTCTCCAGCTCAGAGATGCTTAGTCTTTTATTTGTATTGAAATGCCAATTGCAGTTTTGGTATGTTCTAAAAAAGAATAAGGCAGTTTTCCGACTGAATGCCTGATTTTTCAGACTGAAGCCTTCTGTTCCTCTTGTTGCTGGTCGCATGTACTCAGGCATGTATTCCTGTATGGGCAGTGGGTGTGAGGGATGAGTCCAGCCTTTTCCAGCCTCTCCCTCCCGGCCATGGCCAGCTGCAATTCCTGCAGCTCATTCATGTCTGTTTAGTGAGATCCACTGGACATAACTGTGCTTGACCAGGTGCTGCACTGTGCCTACACATTGATAAGGTAGGCTCTTCTGGACTCTTAGAGGATACAGATCGTTCTGATTGTGAGCACAGTGTGAGAAGTGTAGAGACTAGTGGTATATGTTTTGACTTGTGCTTTTATTAAAGCACATATTATTACTATGGAGATGTCATGTGGGTTGGGTGACAATCAGGACCTGATAAATAGGCCACCCTGTCCCCAGGATGAAGTTCTTATTCCATCCCACACCGACAGAATTATTGAGCTATTATTTGGCAGTTATTCTGAAAGTAAACTATAATTAAATTTTTTGTGGACAGTGAGGCATGCCTGAGGATGATAAGACTTAGGTGCCAGGAGATAGGACTTAGATGATAGACTTAGAACTGCCTTCACTTCTAGTGGGCTCATGGATCATAAGTGGTGCTGGGGATTGAACCCAGGTTAGTGTGCAAAGCAAGTGCTTTACCTGTTGTAAATAAAATAAAATTTGTTAAGAACCTATTGTCTTAATTATTTTACTCCATAAATATCTAACAGGAGGCCTGATAGATAGTACAGTGGTTAAGGCATTTGTCATGCATGTACCTAATCTGTTAAAGCTCAACACTTCATATGGTCCCCTATTCCCACCAGGCATGATCCCTGAGCACCACTGATTGTAACACACATACACACACACACATACACACACACACACACACACACACACACACACACACACAGTATATCTATATATTTCCATATTTTTGTTTAATGGGCACTGTTTTGTTTGTTTTGGGGACACACTCAGTGGTGCTCAGGGGTTATTCCCTACTCTGTACCCAGAAATCACTCCCAGCGGACTCAGGGCCATATTGGGTGCCAGGGTTTGAACCCAGGTCAGCTGCATGCAAGGCAAATACCCTACAGTGCCCCAATGGACACTGTCAAGTACTTGTGTTGTGTGCTAGAGGTCAGAGCTCTATCCCCCAGCATATCATGGTCAACTGAACACTCTTGGGAGCAAACCCCAAGCACTGAACTGGGTTAGCCTCTGAGAACTGCAGCTGTGTCTGAACATTTACCCCCAACATTTAAAAGATGAAGAAGAATCAGTGCATTGGTCTGGGAAGGCTTACAATATATGCACTGTTATCTGAGGTAGAAACCACGGGCACTGCACAGAGGAACACCTTTCCATCTTGATCTGAATGTGTGAGAAGGGGGTTTCTGAGCTAAACTGGAGACTATCATGGAAATCAGCATGATAAAGGAGCAACCAGGGGCTGAAGGGTATTTTAAGTAGAGGAAAAGTATATGTGCTTGGGCCACATCGAGTAAGCAGAGCCTGTTAACGCAGCAGTCCCACTGCACCAGCGGAAGGGTATCAGAGTAAGAGAGCTGATTTGAGAAGGAAGAGGAGGGGGCTTGTGCCAATGGAGACAAGAGGTGCTCAGTACTTCTGGGAACAGACCCTGGGTGGGCAGGATCTCATGAGCCCTAGCTTTGAAACAAGTCAAGCTTGAGTCAAGACTTCTGTGGCTTCTCTTTGTTCCTTTCCAGTCCTCCAAAGAGCTCAGCTGTGCGCTGCATTCAGCACTCCTGGGCCAGCTCTGTTAGCTGCTTCCAGACAGCCTCCAGCTCCCCCATTGTCCTCTCCCCAGCATGCTCTCTCAGCCCCTCTAATTTGTTATTGATCTGCCTTTTTGTTGTTGTTGTGGCTGTGCTTCTTATGCCTGTGTTTAGCAGTTCTCAAGTTAATCAAACAGAATCTGTAGACCCCCACCCCTAGTCACTTCTCTCTGCTGCCATCCACCAAATGGTTATGATTCTCAGAAAGGCAGTGGGATTCGGGTTGGAGGATGTGGGCCCTGGAATCTGCTGTCTGTGGCCTATTGCCTTTGGCAGGTTGAGGTTCCTAACACAGATGCTGGTGGACTGAGTACTGTGGTCTGAAGGGATGTGAAACAAACATCTGCTCCCCTTATACTATTGACTCTGGGATGGACCTGGAGGGTAGCATTGGACAGCTTGGAAAAAAAACATTTCTTCCTTTAGGCATTTTTATTTTTGTTTGATTAGGGACCACACCTGGCAGTGCTCAGGGCTTATTCCTAGCTCTACACTCAGGGACCATATGGGATGCTGGGAATTGAACCCAGGTCTGCTATGTGGAAAGCAACTGCCTTACCTGCTTTACTTCCAGCTTCAATTTCTGCATGTTTTTAATCTCATCATTTAATTCCTGTCAGCCTCCTTTTCATAAAATAGGCATTCTAGTATTTTTTTTCTGTGCATTAAGAGGTTCTATTGAAGTACTCTGAAACTTTCTGGAACAGTATGAGGAGGATTAATATATTTGCTATTATTCCCAGGTGTTGGAATCCATTACAGTCTGGAGTTGGATTTTATTTATTTATTTATTTATTTATTTATTTATTTATTTATTTATTTATTTATTTTTGGGTTTTCGGCCACACCCGGTGACGCTCAGAGGTTACTCCTGGCTATACGCTCAGAAATCACTCCTGGCTTGGGAGACCATATGGGATGCTGGGGGATCAAACTGCGATCTGTCCTAGGCTAGCACCAGCAAGGCAGATAGATGCCTTACCACTCCACACCACTGCTCTGGCCCCAGGAGTTGGATTTTAGATACCAAGAAAATTACTGGTCTCGAAGCTGGAACTAGTGCAGTGGTAGGTAGGGTACAAGGCCAGCCTTGTACATGGCCAACCTGGCTTCGATCCCCAGCATCCATATGGTCAGGAGTGATTCCTGAGTGAAGAGCCAGGAGTAACCCCTGAACACTGACAGTTCCCCTCCCACCAAAAAAGAAAGTTTCTGTTCTCTACCCCACTACCAATGTTTATATTATATTCATCTGAACTAAATTGAATATAAAATCTTGGATTAATATTTAGATAAAGGGACTCTGAGATTTTAATACCAATAAGATTTAAATAACTTGATTAAAAAATGTGCTAAGGACTTACCTGGGTGTTTTGTCAAAGAAGATATGTAGGTGGCTGATGAAATCAGGACAGGAGCCAGCAACACTAATAAGGGTAATACAGGTCAAAACCCTGATATCACCTTAAACCCATAAGGGTGGTCACATAAAAGACATAGAGACTTGGGGTTGAGGGTGAGATGGGATGGGACCCAAGTGGTAGAGCATAGTATTGAGACAGTGAGAGATTTCAGGCTCAGTTCCCAGCATCACATGGCTCCCAGACACAGCCAGGAATGCTTCTGGTCCTCAAGCACTTCTGGATGCAGGCACTCAAAAATAGTAGTTCCTACAAACCTATACCTGGAAATAACAGGTGCTGGCAGGGGTGTGGGTAAATGTCTCATTGTGCTGGCACTATGGAACATAAAGTGATCAGCCTCAAAGCATTAAACAGATTGACTTTGACAGTCCAGTAATTCTCCTTCTAAGTCTGTACCCAAATGAATGGAAAGAGTTGAACTCAGAGAATTATACACATATAGACATAACACCATGTTTAACAAGATGAAGCAGCAACCTGTGACCAAAGGATGTAGAGCAGACTCAGGATGGATTCAGGATGGATAGATCTAGGATGGACTATGTTCAGTCCTAACAAGGAGGCGAGCTTGTTCCAACATGGAAGCACCTTGACATTAGACTGAGCAAAAGAAGTCAGTATCAACAGATACCAGCCAGGGATGTTACATTGCTCAGGGCTAGTGCACTTGCCTGTGAGAGGCCTGGGGATCCTTCCCTGGCACTATACAAGAAGCAAATGCAGAGTAAGTATTCTCTGGTTCCACTGGGATGAAGGACTTAGCCATCAGGTCTGGACAAAGGGCATGTATGGAGCAGGGGAGGGCAGCAGGAATCAAAGCTGACCGAGCAGGGAGAGAGCAGGTGGGAGGCTGGAGTTTTGGGGATGGACATGGCTGGTACCAACAGTGTGGACGAGTGGACATCACTGAATTATAGACTTACAGAATTATAGAATGGTGAAAAGTAGTGCATGGTTTAAATGTGGAACGTGGCTGATTTTATGTTACGTATATACTACCACGACTTAAAAAGTGAAGACACCAGGGACCACTTTTAAGGGGAATCAAAATCTCAGATTAGCACCTGCAGCTGATTTGGATCTGAGCAGCAGCTCTGCCCCTCAGCTTTGGCAAGTGGCCTTGGGCTTCACACAGTCCAGGGGCCTTTGAGCCCTGCAGCCTTCCTCAGGACCAACGCAATAGCTGCTCTCTCACCTCTGAGTTACTGCTTGTATCTAGTAGCCTCTCCTCCCCACCCAACTGGGGCTCAGGGGATACCCCACCCCGCTGCCCTCCCTACCACGGGGGGGGGGGGGGCAGCTCTGTTGGGACAGAGTAATTTTCCATTCAAGTTGGGGCCCCAGTTTCTCAGCTGAGTTTGGACCTTTTTTCTTGGTTTGGGGGGAGCATAGCAGGTGCCCTGGGCCTGTGCCAACAGCTGCTGATCCACCTGTCCCAAAGAGCAGGACACAATGGGGAAATTTCCATAGCGTTCCTGGCCCCTCTGTTCTCAGGAGTGACTTATCCTCTGTTCTCTGTAGGTTTTCTTCTCATCGGCCCGCAGCACAGCCGTGGACACCACCCTGAGGCAGAAAGCAGAGAGGTTCCAAGCTCACCTGACCAAGAAGTTTCGGTGGGACTTTGAGGCGGAGCCTGACGATTGTGCCCCGGTTGTAGTGGAGCTCCCTGAGGGTGTGGAGACAGGCTGACTGGGAGGGCATCCAGCAAGGGGACCTCTCATAGGGTTCCATTCCTGCAGTTCCCTTCATACTGGGAACACTGGAGTCTATCAAATTAGAGCCAAAATTCCTTCCTTCATTTGTAAATACGTTATTTCCGTGCCACAGAAGCTCTCCCCTCGTGAGGGCATGTTTGTGGACTCTCTACAGCCTGACTTTGGTGCTAACTTGACTGAATTCCTGATGGTCTCTCACAGAATCTCTTGGATGAGACTGCCCTTGGCAGCAGCCTGCTTCCCACTGAGGGAGAAGAAAAAGCTGAGTTCAGTAGAACTGATTGCTTTTTCCAGAAGTGGATGGGTAATGGGGAAAGTTGGACTGTCTCATCTCGGGGGTCAGAGGAGTCATTTTGGAAGGTGGACAGAGGACCACGGGAAAACTGAATGGAGATACAGCCGAGCAGACTTGGCCATGTTTTCCCAGGAACCCCAGACTGGAAAAGGCATAACATGATGACTGTTAAATATGACAATCAGTTTTACTTTTCTCCATATTTTTGTTTGTTAGATCTGGGCTATGACCAATGGTGCTCAGGGCTTTACTCGTGGCTCTGTGCTTAAGGATCACTCCACGCTGGGCTCAGGGAACCATGTAAGGTGTAAGGGATCAAATCCAGGTTGGCCTCATTCAAGGCAAGCTCTCTACCGCTCTGACCCTGTTTTCTCTTAAAGTCTTACATATCTGGACGGGAAAAGGTGGAGTGAGAAGCCGATGGTCATCTGTGATGTGCCAACCCCCTCCCTTCAGAAACTTCAGACCCACAGAGGTACTTGACAGCCATCCCCAAAGGGCATGGTGACCTGGAGATTCAAAAATAATAATAAAGATGGTTAGGAGAGTGCTGGGGATAAGGCACTTGCTGTACCTGCTGCTGACCCTGGTTTGATCCCTGGTACTGCCTATGAGGATCCCAGTTGTGACCCAATTTTCCACCCTACCCCCAGAAGAAATTGTCTTGCTCTGGCTGTCTTTGCTCTCCCCTGGAGCACTAAGGACCCAATCAGGGATGGGGCTCGGTTCTCCTGGGAAGCTCATAGGGGTTACCTTTAGCACAGATCCTCCACCCTGACCTCAAGATCTCATAGTCTGATCACATCCCTGCTCCAGCCTCTCCAAGGCCGTGCTCATCCAGGCCTCTGAATGAGCTCCCTGCTGGATAAGACGTTAAGATCTACTTGTTTCCTTGGAGATGTTTTTTCAAGGCCATAATGTACATTAAAGTCTTGGAATTGAGACTAAATCCCTCCATGTGAGTCTCCTCCAGCTCCCAGAGCACCTTGCCTCCCCATCAGGCCAGAAAAGCCTGGGCAGTCTGCACTGCCTTCTGTGAGCAGAGACACTTCGGAGAGTGCATAATTGCACTGAGCTTGCCCCACCTGGTCCCTGGGTTTGAGGTCTGGCTCTCAGTTTCACTTTTTTCAGGCAACGGCATTTGGTTGTTCTGGTGTGAACGAATTGCACACCAAAAGATACTTTTGAGAGACCACCTTCACAGAACTCATTACATTTATGGTTAATGTTGTCTTTGTTGTTAGTGTGGTGGTTCATCTCCTACTGTGCCTAGTCTATAAATTGAGCCTTACACAGGTGTGTAGGTATATATGTATAGAGGAAAGCATAGATGCAGGGAGGGGCAGCTTGGTCTTGTCCACAATATCAGGTGTCCACTAGGAGTATCTTCCAAGGGTACAGGGATGACTGATATTTTATACTAAGCACAAGTTTCACCTGGTGTGAATTTGCTGCTGTTTTCCTCCTTGGATCTCTGGGAGCTCATTAAGCCCGAGATTCTAAAGGAGAGAAGCTCTGAGACAAGGGTGAATACAGGAAGCCACACCAACACTCGAGGCCAAGTTCACGTGGAGGAGGCGAATCCACAGAGACAGATGAAGATTACTGGGAGAAGGGAATTGGGGATGAGACTGGTGGTTGCTGTTGGGATTCTCACACAGTGAGGATGAGGTCTTATGAGTGATAAAGCCACTGAAAGTGTTCACTTGAAAATGGTGAATTCGAGGCTGGAGACATCTCAAAGGACTCGGTACAGGCTTTGCATGCAGGAGGCATGAGTTCAATCTCCAGCTCTACAGCCCCCAAGTACTACTAGGTATGGCCTCAAGCAGAACAATAAGAAGGAATAAAATAGTGAATGTTAGACTGTGCAAATAATTTTCAAAACTGCAGATTCCTGAGCCTCATTAAATGTGGGTGGGCTGGCTTCTGGGCAGAGGAGTGTCATCAGAGGCACCAGCACTGTGACCAAACACTAGGGTTCCACTGGAACAGAACACCCCCTCTCATTGGCTATTTTTGGGAAGCACCTGAAAGATAGGTCCCGTGCTCCATATTCAAGCTTGTTTGATACCTACACAGACCCACATCAGCCCACCATCCACAAATGAGCCGGCAGAATTGGCACTATCATCCAGGATAAGCAGCTACTAGATGCAAAGTCCTGTTTCACTTAAGCCTTGCAATAGTGGGTGGTGAGGTGCTCTGATGGTCCCCCATGTACTACTAAGGAAACAGGCTAGACTCAGAACTTCCTTCATGTTGCCTGAGTCCCATGGCTGGTAAGGTTTGAGGACCAGAGTCACATTTTCCCAAGTTGGTGTCTACAACCCATGCTCGGCTATTGTGCTCTTGACTCTGCTCTCTCACATCTGCCTTGCCCCTGTGGGTAGCCAGCTCTGTGACCTTGGGTAAGTCACTTCCATCCTGAGGCCTTCAGCTACATGTGTAAGATGGACCTGGGGGTTTCTTACAGATTTCTGTAGGCCCCTCTTAGGTGATCAAAAGTGACCTGCATGGAGGCTGTGCCAAGGATAGAACGTAGAGCCTCATACGTATAAGGCATATGTTCTACCGCTGAGCCATATCCCTGGTCCTGGCCTTCATGTCATTTTAAATGTTTTCAAAAGGCAAACTACATTTACACAGGATCATGTGGCAGAGCTAACAAAAGACTGGTTGGTTAGGTGTCTTCTTGTTTGGGACGAGGTGACATCGGCTCTGTCTCCCACTTGTCCCAGCTGGCTGGCTGCTGTGTGTCTTTGATGAATAAAAAATGGGAAAACAAATTAATTATTACTCAGTGCTTGCAGTGTTTGGGCAGACATCAACCTTCCAAAGTGAGAACCAGTGGCGTGACTGATCTCAAAGCTCCCAGTTCTCACACCTTTGAAAGGGATGCTAGCAGGAGGACCTGGCCTGATTTTAAAATCCCCTCCACTGTGGGCCTCCTGGGGCCTGATGCTTATTTGCAAGACTGCTTTATCCTATTACAGAAACAGCAGAGGCAGCATCATTCTAGCCCCTTCCGCTGCCCCTGTGACAAGGCCTCTGCTCCGAGCCCCAGGCCGGCTCATTTCTCACCACTTGAGCAGCAGAGGTATTTCCCATGGCTGATTGCCTTAGCATCAGTAATTATCTTGCCAACGTCATCCCCTTGTAAATATGATTTAATATTCCCAGGGTGCCGTACCATGTCTCCAGCTAATCAGGCTTCGGCATGACTGAGGCACCATCCCCTGCCGAAATGGCTATCAGGCGCAGAGTGACTGAACACCACAGGATTAAACAGGAAGAGCGGCTCACTCACCTGAACTTACCCGAGCTACCTGAATCTTCAGGACTGTGGTCCTGTGTTTTTTTGGTGGGGGAGGCCCACAGTGATGATTACAGGGCACAGGGACACCATCGGCGATACCTGGTTAACCAGGCTAGATCCCAGACTGGTGCTGCTGGTCCTGGAAACCTCTCGAGCCACCCAGTCACACTGGAGTGTCACGCAGTGCTGGATGAGACCAGGCAGGGTCAGGTTTGTGCAGGGCAAGTGCCTTAACCCCTGTCTTCTCTCCCTACCCCCAGTTCCAGGATTCCCTTCAGTTCTCTGCTGACCAGGTAGTTCGCCCTCCCTAGCTCCTGCAGGTTTTGATTTGATTACATGGTTCTAGAATCTTCTATCTCCAGAATACTGAAGACTCCAGAGCTGATTCTTCCCAACTCCAACAGTGCCAGGGATCAAACCCAGAGCCCCTGCTTGCAAGGCATATACTGACCAATGATCCCTGCCCCTCAGGCTGGCTCATTCTCCCTGAAGGCTGTGGACTGGCTTACTACAGGGAGGAATGAGGGAGGTTGCTGGGCCCTCCCGGGGGGTGGGGGGGGCAGCATTGAGTCTTTCAAGGGGGTCCAGTGTCAGATTCTGCAGGAGAGAGACTCTTCCTTAGGACCCCCAGATGTCCCTGTTTTCCCACTGCTCACCTTCAAATCTGTTTACTGTGGTGGTGTTTGGGGGGTATTCTGGGCCACAAACCATAGGGCATGCACCTCTAACCCCCAAGTTGCTTGCTGGTCCCTCTACCTGTTTTTGGTCGGATTTTCCCCATCGATCTCACACAAGTCCATTCCTGAATAAACAGGAAATGTACATTAAGCTGTGTTTTTGTTCTGGCACTCCTGTGGTTAGGCCCTTTTATTTTGTATTTTGCCTCAAAGCTGTGCTTCCCCTCATTTCCTCCATTCCCACTCCTACCTTCCACACCTCACATCTGTTCTTGATGGTTCCTCTGCAGATTTCCTGTCCTAACACAGAGCCTCACGCCTCTATCCTGCCCTTTCCTAGGCCTTCCAGGGCTTCTCAGCCTTGGGACCCCCTGAAGGTGTGTACAGCCAGAACCACACACTTAGCTGGCCCGTGGCATTGCCTCCTGCTGCCAGCAAGTGCTTTTCCTGCTGCTTGTCAGGAACCAGAGTCATTTGTGCAGGCCTCTGAACACCCTGCAAGCTCCAAGTACGGGGCTCAGTGCGTAAGTGCTTTATTGATTGGAAGACACCCCCACTCCCTCTCAGAAAGCTCCATTCTGCTCTGAGGCTCAAGGACAGCCAACGTTTGCTGTTCCAAGCACCATACAACACATATTTGTTCACAGATCTGATGCCAGCCAGGTCTCCTGTGCTGTTCCCAGCTTCATACCATTCCTGATAGGGATGTTCAGACCAGAGACTGGCCCCATCCTTCCACTTACAGGGAGAGGCACCCAACTCTAGGTTGGCCTCTCAGCATCTCCTTGGAATGCTGCTTCTAGAAATAGTCAGATGTCACTTGCTAGAGGACAGTCAGCTGAAACTAAGAGGGAAGAAATGTCTCACACCAGCAATGAGGAGGAGGCCAGCATGGCTGAGCTGGAAGATAATAAATAATAGGCAGTGGTCTCACTGTAGCACCTAAATCCAGCCTTCCCTGCAGCCCACGATCTCTAGGCTGCCTCCTTTTCTGCAGTGCAAAATCTGTTTAAATATCTTACATTGTGGTGGTAAGAACATTTTGACATGAGAACTGCCCCTTTCACACATTTTTAAGGTATGTGATATTGTGGATTGTAGATACCCTGTGGTATAGAGGATACCTCCAAGATGAACACTTCATCTTACTGAAATGGGATTCTACTCTCCTTTCTCTCCAACCTTGGCACCTCCAGTGCCCCTCTGTTGTAGGAATAGGACTATTGTCATCCCACTTATGCATGACAGCCAAGAGAAAAGACTTGTGTCCATCAGCAGGTGAATGACCCTGAAAATGTAATTCATATACACGATGGAATTATTCAGCCTTAATTTAAAAAAAAAAAGATGTTTTACAGTCCATGCTTTGTGACATCACCAATGCCCCTGAAGGCCTGATGGTGGGTGAAGCCCGTCATACAGACAGAATATGAGAAGACCTTTGGCTTTGGTTGCTCTAGGCTTCTGCTCTTGGAGCCATAGGAACTCGTCAAGATCCCTCCTGTATTGGCAGCAGTGGCTTCTGGCCCATCCACTCCCTAGACTCCTCCATTCGCAGAGTCAAAGGAGCCTGGGGGATCATGGAATGGTGGGTGAGTCCTGCAGAGCCCAGGAAAGAACAAGAGCATCTCTGAGGTCTTGCTTGCTGCTTGCTGCCCAGAGAAGGGCGTGAACTCACTGGCTCGCAGCCCAGACACCACCTGAGCCTCTGAGCTGGTTTTGGAGACCTTGGAGGCTATTGATCTGTTGTTCTTGGCTGCAGCCCCCAGACAATCGCGCGCGCACATGTGTGTGTGTGTGTGTGTGTGTGTGTGTGTGTGTGTGTGTGTGTGTGTCTGCATGTCTATGTGTAGCCCAGGAGAGACCCCGTAGTGGGAAGAATGCTGGGGACTGCTCTGTCCAGTGTTCCTAGGTTCCTAGTTTGGGTCCTTGAGCAGAGATGGCTCATAGCCACTTCCTGAGGCCTCACCACATTCCTGAAAAACATGCTTTGCGAACACTAGAAAGACTTGCAGCCACCATATGCAGGCGGTCCCTGGAAACTCCCAGTTGCTGGGGTAGAAAGAAGCCTTGAGAAGGTAGGACACATGGAGAGGGCCACACCAGTCATGGGGACATTGAAAGAGTTGATTTCACTCTTGATTCATGGGGGAAATTGCACGAGTGTAGGGAATGTTGCAACAGTCACTTCTGCTCACCAGACCAGCCTGACTCCAGCGTTTAAGAGTCTGGCATCAGGGCACCAGAACAGATATTCTTGGGTGCCAGCATTAGTCAGGCTGGAACGTGGCAGGCAGAGAGAAGGACCTGGCCTGCTCTTCTCTGGACAGGACTAAGTCAGAGCTTCTAGTCTCTCCAGAGAAACCAGAAATCTGGATTTCTTTGTGAAAGTTATTTGTTTTTAAATGTTGGAAGCAAATTCAGAATTAAAAACAAAAACGGGGGCCGGAGCAATATCACAGTGGTAGGGCATTTGCCTTGCATGTGGCTGACCCAGGACGGACCTCGGTTCAATCCCCGGCATCCCATATGATCCTCCAAGCCAGGAACAATTTCTGAACTCCTAGCCAGGAATAACCCTTGAGTGTCACTGGGTGTGGCCTAAAAAAAAAAAAACCCACAAAAGTTAGTGAATGAGGAGCCAGAGAGATAGTAACAGTAGGGTGTTTGCCTTGCACGCCACTAATCCAGGACTGATGGCGTTTCAAATCCCTGCATCCCATATGGTCCCCAGCCTACAGGAGCAATTTCTGAGTGCAGAGCCAGAAGTAACCTCTGAGTGCTGCTAGGTGTGGCCCCAAAACCAACCCCCCCCAAACAAAAACATTAATTTAGGGGCCAGAGTGATATAGCACAGCTGTAAGGTGTTTGCCTTTCATGCGGCTGATCCAGGACAGACCTAGTTCAAATCCTGGCATCCCATATGGTCCCCCGAGCCTGCCAGGAGCGACTTCTGAATGTAGAACCAGGAGAAACTCCTGAGAGCTGCCAGGTGTGACCCAAAAACAAAAACAAAAACAGAGCCGGATAGCGCAGGGGTAGGGTGTTTGCCTTTCATGCGGCTGATCCAGGACAGACCTGGTTCGATCCCTGGCATCCCACGTAGTCCCCCAAGCCAGGAGCGATTTCTGAGTGCATATCCAGGACTAACCCCTGAGCATCACTGGGTGTGGCCCAAAAACCAAAAAATAAAATAAAATAAATACAAAAATAAACAAAAGAACCAACACAACCAATCAAAATCAGGTCACTAGCTGAGGCACACAGCTTTATCACTTTACCTTCTGCCACTCCCATGAACCTGCATAGTGCATGGGGCACTGCCAATGGGAGAAGCCAGGGCTGGGATCACAGGTGGGTGTGACATGTCCCCCTCCCTGCACTGCTCCCCATATCCCTTTTCGAGCATGCTTCTAGGGTGAATTCAAGATCGGGGCAAGCTGAGGTGGTACAGGAGTGTTTGTTGGTTTTGCTGATGAGGGAAGGCAAGACAGCCATCCAGCTCTGCCCAACTATGGTGGCTTGTGCCGGCCTGCAGCTTCAGTTTATTCGTGGTCGTGGAAAGGGTCTGCACCTGTAAAAGAAATGGGTGGAAAAAAGGGGACCACCAAGGATTCTGATCATGGTGTCAATTTATTTTTGAAATGCCATGACATATAGTTTTTACACAAAGGGAGGAGGGGACAATGCAAACATTTGTCAAGCATGCATTTGTCAAGCACGCAGTTCAAAAGGTTTGGCATGTGCCTGTTAATTTGATACAAGTTTCTTGAGGAACATCTTATGCTCTATCTATAGATCTGAGTTTCCTGAGCCAGAAGAGTGTGACCTTATGGTTCTTTTGATCTGTGTCAACTCATGGCCAGTTGGCACGTACACAATGTATAGCTCAATTAAAGGACAGGCCTGTTAGGAAATGGCAGTTTGCTACAAGATGGCCGTGTTTATGCTAAGACTGGGAGGGAGAATCTGGCTCCCTACAATGGCTTGGATCTCAGGTCTTAGGGTCTCACTACATTAGTGGACTGATGGTCCAGGGATAAGTAGAGGAGATGCCTGGATTCTGGCTGTGGGATCCTAGCTTTGGGAATGGGATTCAATGAACCCCTCTGTGCATATCTGTGACATAGGAGCGTGGCCAACACTCAGGAGAGTGGCCAGCAGTTGCTGGTTGGGAGGGGCAGTGCCTGGGCCTGGGCCCTCTGATCTTCCTAGTCACTGCCACCGGCAAGAAAGTCACAAAAGATCTTGGCTTCACTTCCAGTCCTCACTCCTCTGCTTCTCCCCTGAACTGTGAACTCATGTTGGTCATGTTGTGGGAACAGATTCAAGAGGAAGGTGATGGGAACCTAGCCCAGCAGCCAGGCTATGTACCCAAATCCCAAAGCCAGTGGGGCTTGTTGATCTCTGGGTTCTCAGGCCTGGTCCTCAGAAAAAGGCTCATGCTTAACACCTGAATGGAGTGCCAGGGGATTCTTAGGGGTTTACCAAGAGCTTTCAGAAGAGGGACAAAAGAGAGGCTAGTGATTCTCTGAAGAGTACAGAGGCATCTTGTACCCCTAGGACTGAAGTGCCCTGTAGTCTCTGCTGGTCTATGCCAGCCAAGTTCAAGTCCTGTCTGTCTCGGGGAAGAGTCAGTAGGAGGCTTTCTCAGGGGCTACCTTACATGTTTGTGTCAGTTGGTGTTTCAGTGCTCCTGGGTGAGGATACTCAGACGGGGGACCCCAAGGGCAGAAACACTGACACACGTGCTCAGGAGAGAAGAAAGTAGGGTTCATCCAGAGACTAAAGGTGGCATGTTTGGAAGCACGCAGGAGTTCCCAGCCACCCTTTCATAGGGCTTTACTTCTCTGGACCAAGGATGAGGCTGGCACAGGACCCTCATCTGGCTCTTGAGTGGGGCTGGTGGTTCCTAGTTTGGTGGGGTGTGGGTAAATTGTTTTGGATGTCAAAGACTATGGAACTTCAGAGACCTGTCTTCCTCTCAAGGGCCCCTCTCCACCCCACACCCGTCCTCCCTCCTTGACAGGCCACCCCACTCATGGGATCCAGGAGGGGTACATGGGCAGACACTCCCACACCCACAAGTGGACACTCACGTGCATCAGCATTGTGTATATGGCATAAAACAGGGACACCCACGTGGAGCCTGAGAGTCACCCTTAGGTGCTAACCATGTAGCTGTAGGCACCAGCCCTTGTCTGGGAAGTGCCAGTTCAGCCTCCCTGGCTAGGGAAGGGGAATGTAGCTGGCAGTGTCTTGGAAGTGTTGACTATAGGGTAACCATTTCCTGCCTCTCCCTAGTGCCCCTTTGCCTGTCCACAGGCTGGGGTCTGTGTGTAGCAGCTTTGTTACCCTCTGGCTCCATTTACTCCATTTACTTCTTCACCTGGAAAGTAGAGGCTCTGGGAGGAAGACTGGTCTTTGAAGTTCCATAGCCTTTGACACCCAAAACTCTCAGCCCTCTCCCTTCCTGCACTGCCACGTGGTGGGTATGGGACAGACTTGGGGCCTGGTACATGCAAGGCATGTGGTCCTGTCCACTAAGCTATCTCTTTGGCCCTCATTAGCTCTCCTGTCTCTCCTGTCTGTCTCCTTCAGGGAGTCTCTTGAGTTCTGAAACAACGTTTCTTAATAGCAAGGACCTGGAATTGTGTGTCTATGTCAGGTTGGTGGAGGCTGGGCTCTCACACAGGACAAACCTGGGCAGGGGAGGGACACAGCCAGGCAGAAACTGATTCTTAGCAGCCAAACATTATTATGTTCATAGCCATGAACTGCAAACCCCAGATGCACTCTGCAAACTGCAAACCCCAGTCAGTATATTCTGGACTCTCCGGGGTGTCAGAATACGAGTCTCAGCTGCAAGGCGCCCCTGGTGAATATCGGTTCAGTTGCCTCACTTCCGAGATAGAATCCCCAAAGTACAGAGCTTGAGTGAGAAAAAAATGTCGAGTTCATGTCAGTCCAGTTTGACAAAAGAGGAAACTGAAGCTCGGAGTGGGAAAGCCACTAGTGTTAGGTTGCAAAGCATGTGAGGAGATGCTCAGAGATCAGAGCCCCGGTCCAGGCCCCAGCCCCAATCTGGACTCCTGGAGGATGGAGGGGAGGAGGAGGAGGCTTTGAAGCCAGAGGACGATTTCTGAAAACCCAAACCCTTAAAGATAAACGAACAAGGCACCCGGCTCCCCGAGATTCTCTGCCCGTCTTTCCTGGGCTATCCTTTCCACAGCTCACAGCTCACAGCCGTCCTCCTGTTCGGCTTACAAGATGATTCCAGCCGCCCCCAGGCTTCCTAAAATGGTCTCGGGAAGCTAATTCCAGAGGGTGAATGGCAGAGAGCAGGCCTGGGGGTGGGGTGTTTCCTCAGCCAGCGCAGGCGCAGGGAGACACCCCCAAGCCAGATCTCCCCCCAGGTGTTAGGGGAGCCTGGGGCCCACCCCCTCCCTGCCTGACCTCTCAGAATAGGCTTACTTATCCTGACAAAATTAATTTATAAAATTATGCGCTAATACACATTTCTCATAAAGTCATCAGGGAAGTATAAAGAAGAAAATTAAGATCAGCTATAATCAACCCCTGTGGAGGAAACAAAGCATTAATCTCTCTGTGTATGACCTTCCAGACTGAGCCAAGGCGTATTAAAAGAAGAGGGACAGTCAGTACATCATGTTCTAAACCTGTTTTATTTTTTTTCCCATCCTATATTCACAAACACGCGTCCAAGAACAATTCATTTCTCCAGCAGAGCAGTCAGGCTGTATGGCCCCCTGCCTGGCATCTGCCACGGCCCTATACTGCCATCCCCATGGCCCACGATTTCAACGTGTTTTTCCCTTGTGAGAAAAGATAACGTAATTTATTCTTGTAGTTAAATCTTCGAGTTCATCCTAATTATTTTCTTAGGACATTTTCCTGAAATTGGAATGATATTTATACTCTTTTTTTCTTTTTCTTTTTTAAAGATAAAGGCAACAAACACTAAGACTTTTCTCCACAGTAAGTATGAAATAAAGACAAACTAGAAAACACAGATAAGTAAAAAACTCCACACAAACGCACCCTATTCTTGAGGGGATGGTTAGTGGGTATCAGGGAGATTGCCCAATTCTCTCCACCGGGTCACAATTAAGAAGGTTGCTATATGGGGCTGGAGCGGTGGTGTTAGCAGTAGGGCGTTTGCTTAGACGGACCAGGTTCGATATCCGGCGTCCCATATGGTCACCCAAGCCAGGAGTGATCTGAGCACAGAGCCAGGAGGAAGGAACCCCTGAGCGTCACCAGGTGTGGCCCAAAAAGCATGAAAAAAAAAAGAAGAATGTTGCTATGGTCAGGGATCTGCAGAAGTACTGGACTTGAAGCCTCCATAGAAGAAGAGGAGAAAGAGAAGGAAGGGGGGGGGGGAGGAGGGGGATAGAAGGAGGAGAAGAGATTCATATTCATATGTCTGCATCTACTCAGGAGGAATCCCTCCTCGTGTGTAAATAAATAAGTATTCTATATTTGTCAGTGAATTATGTTGCCAATATCACTTCTATCAGTTCATTTATCAGTGCAGTTTGCATCTGTGGGAGAGGATGTTGATCTGTGTCCAGACCATGCACTGCCTCTCCCACAGTCAGGCTGGTACTTGACCTTGAATCAAGGCCTTGACCTTGCATTGGGACCCTCGTCTAGAAACACTCCTTTATACTTCCAGCTTTTTTTTTTTTTTTGTGGTTTTTGGGTCACACCCGGCAGTGCTCAGGGGTTTTTCCTGGCTCCATGCTCAGAAATTGCTCCTGGCAGGCACAGGGGACCATATGGGGCGCCGGGATTCGAACCGATGACCTCCTGCATGAAAGGCAAACGCCTTACCTCCATGCTATCTCTCCGGCCCTACTTCCAGCTTTTTATTAAAAAAAATGCCAGGTTCAGACAAGCCTGGGAGAAGACTCCAGGGGCTGGAGAACATGCTTTGTTGGCTGGAACCCCAAGTTCTATTCCCAGTACTGCATAGTCTCTGAGCACCAGTGCAGAGCCGCAGTCAATCAAACCCACCAGAGACAGTAATGGAAGGCAGTGGAGAGCTCACAGAGGGCTTTCTCCTGTCAACTTCCTAAACACCCCAGACAGGCCCTGTCCCCTTCCTGTCCCACCTGCCCTGGCAGAGGACAGTGAAACCAAGATGGGGCACATCCTGGAAGTCCAGTGTTTTGAGCAGAGGGAGACACAGGCTGGGCCCGATGCACCAGGGCAGCTGGTGCTAGAGGCTGAGGAGCAGGTGGGATTTAGTTGCTCATGCAGCAGATCCACATGATGCTGACTCGCCTCTCAAACTTAAGACAGCCAATCACATGGCCTGATGAATGAGGACCTGGAGCACTGCCCAATGAGTTCCCTTGCCGCCTACTACTGTCCCGAACTTCTGAGCTCCATGCTCCCAGAATGATAGCATTTGGCAAGGGCTTCTCTCACGTTGTAGTTTTTTGTTGTTGTTCATGTTTGGTTTTGGTTTGGGGCCACACCCGGTAATACTCAGGGGTTACTCCTGGCTATGAGCTCAGAAATTGCTCCTGGCTTGGGGATCATATGGAATGCCAGGGGTTGTACCCCAGTCCATCCTAGCTCAGCGTGTGCAAGGCAAACACCCTACTGCTTGCACCACCGCTCCAGCCACTCTCACAGTGTTTTTTGTTCATCTCTCTCCATCCCCTGCTTAGGGCTGGGGCTGGTAGGAGTGTGAGTTGGTTTTTTTTTTTTCCAAATCGGCCCACTCTGGGCTCGAGCTTGATGGTGGAAAGCATGCATGGCTCTGACCTGTGAGCCACAGACACCTCCCTCCACCTATGGGCCGGCATCTGGAACACTGAGAGTGACGGGCCTAGAAAAGAGACATAAGCACCAGGTGGTGTGTGTGTGTGTGTGTGTGTGTGTGTGTGTGTGTGTGTGTGTGTGTGTGTGTGTGTGTGTGTGTGTGCTGGAATAGGTATCATAGGGCTGGCAACCCTGAAGGCACCCAGTAGGGTTTCTCCCCATTCCCAAAAGTGCAGTGTGGAGAGGCTCAGCCAGCAGATGGCAGGCAGAGCTGGGCTTCCAGCTCATATTTGTCCTAGAGCCAAGCTCCAATCAGGCTCCCCCAACCTGGGGCTTTCCCTAAGCATCTTCCTCTCTGCCTGGATCCCCAGCACTCTCCACCCTGCAGTGTGAACTAGAGACAGGTAATATGTCAGGTCTGACCCTGCCTTTGCAGAGAGCAGCGAGCTCCGACTGCAGCCCAAGGCCCAGAGGCAGGGGTGCTGCCCCACCCAGTCCCCCTGCTCAGCAAACCTTCCCTGAGTGAATGAGATTCACCCCATGGGGCTGGGACAATGGCTCAAAAGGGTGACGGGCCTACTTCACAAGCAAGAGGCCCTAGGTTCAAACCCCAGCACCACTCAAGAGTTGGCACAGGCAGGAGCCATAGTACAGCAGGTAGGACACTTGCCTTGCATATGGCCAACCTAGGTTCGATCCCTGGCGTCCTGTATGGTCCCCCGAGCACTGCCAAGAGTAATTTCTGAGTGCAGAGACAGTAGTAACCTCTGAGCATCACTGGGTGTGACCCAAAAACAAAAAACTAAAGAGTTGGCACAGTAGCAGAGCTGTAATGTTGGCAAGAGGAAGAGCTGAACTCTGCCTACTGGGCCCAGCACCTCCGCACCCCTTCTAGTCACTGACACACCACTTCACGTGAGCACCCAGGAGCCCCTGTGAGAGGAGGAGGCTGTGGTGTCCTCCCCCTCTCGACAGGAAGCCCCCAGCAAGTCAATATTGTCGTCATCAACTATTCTCTGTTCCCACTCACATCTCTGGATGCTGCCTGAGGTGGAGGGGGTTCTGGATTGGACCTGGTCCTCCATCACCCCAGTGTCAGGCAGGGGACCCTATTATCACCTGTCCCAGCCCCACTCGCTATTCTTAGTCCCTCCCGGCATTGCTCCTCGTGCTAGTGTTTTCCCTCCTAAACCTGCTCTGTGTTTCCATAGGAACGGGGTGGGGGGTTCCTCCCCCACAGAAGGGAACTTCATTTGGGCTGTTGGGGAGCAGCTGGCAGCTCTCTCTTCTCCTCTCCCCCTCCCCAGACCCTCCTTGAACAGCATGTTCCTCCGACCATGGTTTTTAATGCATTTATCCTGCCGCTTAATTTATCCCGCATTGTGATCAGATTTAGCTGAGAGCACTCAGCACGCAGGGCCTGCCTGCATATTCATGAGTCAGTTCATTCATGCCACCCAAGAAGATGCCAAGCGCTGTGGGCAGCAGCCTGGGTCCAAATATCACCTCTCTGTCAGGGCAAGCCGGGATCAGGGGTCCAGCCCCCAGAACAGCTGAGGAAGGAAAGGTGTGTGCAGGGCACCCTTAGTGGACATACAGACATACAGACCTCCTGACTTGCTTCTTATTTAATTTTTTTTAAGTTTTTGAGTCACACCACTAATGCTCAGGCTTTACTCCCAGTTCTTTGCTCAGGAATCTTTCTTGGGGATGCCAGAAATTGAGCCCACATCAGCCAGCAGCAAGGCAAGAGCCCTACTCACAGTACTATGGCGTCAGCCCCCTGAAGGACAAGCAATTTAATTCCTTCTCCATTCTCACACGTGAAATCAATTATGTCCCCTTATTTGGTCTTCCAGGCAAGGAACCAGAAGCAGAGCCACCTTTGGGTACAAATCAAAGCAGCTAACTGAGTAAGCCATACATCTGGTGACAACAGTGAATCCTGTTGGGTGGGGTTTCAGCTGGCTCATGGCAGGATGGGTGTGGGAAGAGATAGAGCAGAGGCTGGTGTGGTTGTCTAGAAGGATGGTGGTGTGGGGTAGTCTAGGACTCTGCATCTTGCACCTTTCTGGAGATCCCACCTCAAGAGACTAGTTCTTGGGAAGACAGAGAACTTAGGCTTCACCCGGCAGGTTCGTGGGAAGCCTTGGCCTCCAAAAGAAGACATGGCTCTTGATTCCAACTTCTTGACTTCTTAGGAATGTCTGTGTGGGGGTCTCCCATTCACTATTCACTCTGTCCCTTCTCTGATGCCAGCTCTACGCTGAACACTGAGAACATGCTGCCTTGCCCTCAAGATCTCAGCCCTCAAGGGATGGAGGTTGGAAAGTGGTCAGGTCCTTCCAGTGAGTCTCAGGTCAGAGAGAGTCAGAAGTAGGGGATATTATCTCAGCTGGGCATCAGGGAAGGCTTTCTGTAGGAGGTGACACTTTAACTGAACTTTGAAAAATGTAGTTGTCAAGAGAATGTAATCAGAAGGTTGGTCTGATGGGCAGCAAAGACAATGGCCTTGTGATGGGAACTCAGCCTGGGAAATGAGGTTGGATACAGGCTGGGAGATCCCTGATCCTGACTTACTTTAGCTGTCCTCCCATCAGGGAGGTGGAAGGTATCACTTGGGCCTCTCGTTGGCTTATGTGCCAGCTGGGTCGCCTTCAGGCTTGCTGGAGAGAAGAACGGAACTCTCTTCCTGGTCTCCCAGGCGGTCTATGAGACCTTGCAGATGCCACAGAACTGCTTTCTCCTCTGAGAGCTGCTGAGGATGAAGGGTGATTTCTCAGAGAACCCGGAGCCCAGTCAAGTGAATGCAGCCCAGGGAACCCTCCCTCGGGGGTAGGGCACAGGTGCTGGAGACCAAAACTCCAGCCCTAAAAACAGCCCCTCCTGGATGCCCAGTCCATGTCCCCATCACTCTTTTGGTTAATTCTCACAACAGTCCCATGAATGCAACACCACCTCCTGCTTCCATTTTCCAGATGGAGAACAAAGGCATGCACTCACTTGGCTCACCTGGATTTTGGAATCTGAAATTTCTGGCTTTCAAATTCCCAGATGTGCCCCTGACAACTGTGTAACCTTATACACATTGCTTACCCTCACTATTCTTTGATTCCATCATCTGTATACTAAGGGCAAAAAGCACCATGACTTCCAAGAATTGCTATAATCAACTAAGGAAACCCATGCAAAAGTAAAAATGAGGGTCTTCTTGGTGCTCAGTGAGGGTACAGTAAATGCTACCACTTACCACACTTTGTTTTCATTTCTCATCGAAGTTTTGCTCTGGCCCATGAACCCTGAGGACAGGGACTGTGTCTGTCTTGCTTATCCCTGGCCTCTGGCAGTGGCCACTTGACAGTATTCACAGTTGTCAGGTTGTGAGAGAGCTTTCTTGTAAGTGGCAAAGCATAGGAGAAGGAGCAGGCCTCTCTCCTTTGTGCTGTCTCTTGATCTGCTCTAGTGAGGAACCCAGGAGGAATATTTGTTTCTGTTTTTTTGTTTGTTTTTCTTTGGTGGGGGGAGGGCCATGGCTGGCAGTGTTCAGGAGTTACTACTGGCTCTACACTCAGGAATCACTCCTAGTGATGCTCAGAGGATCATATGGAATGCCAAGATTAAATCCAAGTTGGTCACATGCAAGGCAAGCCCCCTACCCACTATACTATCTCACTGCCCTCTAAGAGTATTGTTGTCCATGTGTCCACCTTACAGGTGCATCTGAAGTCTGATTTCAGAAATGAATTCAAGAAAAGTCTAGAAATATGCAGGTCACCTTGAGATGACTGTTAGGAGGTCTGGGGTGAATGCATGGGACTAATTGCTAAAGGTGACATCTGGAGACAGTTCAAAAAATTTAGGTGATCCTAAGGGGGCCACAGCCAGAGGGTTTTCTGGAGAACCTCCTCCATCTTGTCTGGGAGGCTCAGGATTCTCAAAGAACCTTGGGGCTGCAGCCTGAGGATTGTTACAGATACAGACTCTCAGAGTCCAAACCCCAAATACACATTATTCATGTATTTTATTATTTATTTATTTATTTTTGTTTTGGGGCCATACTCAGAAGTCCTCGGGAGTTACTTGTGACTCTTAAACTCGGTAATCATTCCTGGTGGCACTCAGGAACCATATGGAATGCCAGGGATCAAGCCTGGTTGACTGCGTACAAGGCAAGAGCACTACCCACTTAACTATCACTAGGGCCCCTTATGAATTTTATTTACTCATTTATATATTTATATATTTTATATATAGTCATATCTGGAAGTGCTCAGGGCTGACTCCTGGCTCTTTGTGCAGGGATCACTGCTGGTGGTGCTTGGGGATGCTGGGGGTTGAACCATGAGTTAAGACAAGCACCTTTTCTGCTTGAACTATTGCTTTAGCCATCAAAATACTCTCCTTAAAATATGGTCCACAGAATTGGATTCAGAGTTACCCCTGAAATGGTCTCATCCCTCCTCCCTCACATCATACACTGGGCAGGAGAGAAAGAGCACCTGGAGCCTCTTCCTTTCATGAGAGCTCAAGCCATGAGCTGCTGGCATGTGTCTAGTCACTCATCTGTGACCCAAGTACTGGCATGAGCCTGGGCGGTGTCAGGTGGTGCTAGTTCCCTTCTGCCCCCTCAGCACAGAGGCAGCCTATGCTGGGGGAGAAGTTCAACCTCAAATCTGGTGCTAAATGCTCCCAGAAGCCACGTTCAGCCCAACTGGGAAGCTGTTGAGAGACTCACAGAGCCACAGTGTCCCATTCCTGGCTTCCATCCCTTGTGCTCTCCTTCCTCCCAGCTAAGGTTGCTCTCCATCCTCTCCCACACCCAGGGAAGCCTAATCTAAGATGTCCTCCAAAATGGGATGAGAGTACAGTGGGTAGGGTGCTTGCCCTGTTTGTAGCTGGCCCAGGTTCAATCTCCAGTATCTCAGATGGGCTTGAAAGCTCCACTAGGAGTGACCCCTGAATGCAGAGGCAGGAGGAACCCCTGAGCACCATGAGATATGACCCAAAATTCAAAGCAAAAAAAAAAAAAAAAAAAAAAAAAAAGAAAGGCAGTAGAGAAAATAAAATGTGGCACATTTTCCTGATGAGCAGAAGCTTCTGAGTGATGTCAGTTTCCCTGTGGCCACAGTGACTCAACCCTGGGGCTGTGGACTTTTCGGTGGCAGGTGCTGGAAGAGACACAGGGGGCTCATGGAGACAGCACAGCAGAGAGCCATCTGCATGGCAGCTTCATCTCAAACCTTTGTCAGGAGCCCAAAGCAGGTCCTGAACTGAGGACTCTACTTGCTGAGCTAGGGCAGTGCTTGGTTTGCTGTCACTACTCAGACACCTGCTGTCAGCCAATGCTGAAGAAGTACCAGGTACCAGGTGTTGAGGTACCAGGAGATGGCACTGTGGTTGGGGAGCATACCTGGCATGCAGATGACCTGGGTGTGAACCATGATACCAGCTGGTCTCCTGAGCATTGCTGGGGTGAGTTGGGGATCACTATTAATGCAAGATTTGAGCAGCAGCACACTCCTGGGCACTTGCATTGAATGACCAAGGGCCTGCAGTGGTCCTGAGCTCTGCTTGAGAAGCACAAACAAGAATCAGAAGGTGCATAAGAGCAGGGTGCTGGCCTGGGAGACTGTGCATGTGGATAGAGCTTTGAAGTGTGTTGAGGAGACGTGAGAAAACTTTGAGGAAATTGGTTTATTTTTATTGAGAACATGTTTATATGATGCTTCAGCTGTCCGAAGCCCTGCAGGAAGCGGATGCCTGTAACCCTCTGTTCATAGAGCAGGATAGGTTCCCAGCAGCAATAGAGCTTCCTGTGTGCCAGATACGGAGGATTGGGATTTCCATGGCATCTTCTCCTAGCCCCCTATTCCCAGACCCCACTACCCAGAAGAGACCCCCAAAGGTGATGTGACTTCAGGCCCACATGGCTGCCAGGTGGCAGAGCTGTGCTGCAGCCTAGATCTGCCGGCTTCCCAGCCCCCAATACTATTTTTTCTCCTCAAATAAGACCGAGTTCTATGGGCTTTTGTCTTAAATACCCACTGTGTGAACCAGTTTTTTAAAAGAACAAAACCTGGCAGCAAACCAGGCCAGTGTCAGATGGAAGCGGAACAAGCTTTAGCCTCAGCCCTGCTTCAGCTGCAGGGGACCCAGGCTGGTCTTGACCCCCAGCTGCTGGGAAATCAGGACATTGGGAAGGTGACCTCGTTTTACCCCGTAGGGTCCTGGGAGGGACACCCATGCACAGTCCTCATGCACACTGGTTCTCATAGAATTCAGATTAGGTGCAGCCCAGAGGGGAACCTAGTAGGGGTTCACCCATGAGGGGAGAATCTGTTAGTTATTGGCAGGGCCTAAATGATACCTTGAAACTTGGGGGTATAGGGCCAGAGCAATAGTCTAGTGGTTAGGGTATTTGCTATGCATATGGCTGACCCGAGTTCCATCTTCAGCATCCCATATGGTTTCCCAAGCCCACCAAGACTAACCCCTAAGCATATCTAGGTATGGCCCAAAAGCAAAAAGAGAGAGAGGAGGAGGAGAAAGAAGAGGAGGAGAAAGAATAGGAATGGAGAGAGGAAGGGAGAAACTTGTTGGCTGGGACTAGTGAATTGTAGGTGCAGTGCAGCTTCAGGGCTTGGATGTGTGTGTCTTGCTGTGCAAAGACTCCAGAGATTGGAGGTGATCCAATTGCTGGAGGCTGGAACCATCAGGAGATATAGTACCTCCATGCCTACGATTTGTTGCTATTGACCAACTGGGGCTTGGATCCATCTGATCCCCCTACTTGTGTTTTTTTTCTGCCAGTCCTCCCTGGACAGAAATCCTCCCTGTCCTCACATGGCTAAAAGAAGATCACATAGAAATTAATCTCTTTTTTTGGGGGGTGGGGGGGTTGGGTCACACCCAGCAGTGCTCAGGGGTTACTCCTGGCAATGTGCTCAGAAATTGCTCCTGGGGGCTGGCGAGATAGCATGGAGGTAAGGCGTTTGCCTTCCATGCAGAAGGACGGTGGTTCAAATCCCGGCATCCCATATGGTCCTCCGTGCCTGCCAGGGGCGATTTCTGAGCATAGAGCCAGGAGTAACCCCTGAGCACTGCCAAGTGTGACCCAAAAACCAAAAAAAAGAAAAAAGAAATTGCTCGTGGCTCGGGGGACCATATCGGACACCAAGGGATCAAACCGAGGTCTATCCTGGTCAGCTGAGTGCAAGGCAAAGGCCCCACCACTGCACCACTGCTCCAGCCCTGTCTTTTCTTGTGTGATCTAACTGGTTTTGTTGTTTTGGGATTTGGAGACATACCAGGCAGTGCTTACAGGCTGCTATCAACTTGGTGATTGGGGATCCTACCTGGAGGGGTTTGGAAGACATGCAGTGTTGGAGTCAAGCCTAGACCTGCCATGTGCAAAGCTGCATTCCAGCCCTTTGCATTATCTCCCCAACACTCAGCTTCTAACTTTAGATATCACTTGACTCTCCCACACTTCTACAAAAGTTCCAGGTCCACCCATATTTAAGTGAGGGAACAAGATCTCATCTCTTGTTGGGACAGTGTGGGGAACTGGAGATGGCCTTTGTAGCCAACTCTACTATAGAATTTACTCTAATATAATTTTCTCTATAGACAGTGGGGAGATGTTGGTTTTCAGGAGTGTTAGAGCACTTAGGTGAGTTCACTTGAGGAAGTGGGACCTTCAGTGTGAGTGCTGGGTTAGGGGCTGGGGGAATCGAGTGGGCTGTAGAAAAGGCTGGTTGGAGTAAGGTTGACTTCTGCAATCCAGGGAACAGGGCTAAAAATAACAAGGCAAGGTTTAAGAAGACACAAAAAAAGACATCATTTATGTATCCTCCCCTATCAGTCTATCTATATGCACTCACTATTTGTTCACTCATTCAGTCATCCATCTGCCTGTTTATCATCTATCCATCCATCATCCATTCATCCACCCATGTATTCATCCATCCATTCATCCATCAGTTCATCCACTCAACCGTCCATCTATCTCTTTATCCATCCTTCCATCCATCCACCCACATGCCTATTACCATCCATCTACCCATTCATCCATCCATCAGTCTATCTAACACCCACTCATCCATTCATCCATCATCCATCTATCTATTCATCTTTCCATCCACACACACCTTCATCCATCCATCCATCCATCCACCAAACCACCCATCTACCTACCTTATAACTTGTTCACTTCACTATGATTCATATTTCTCATCTGTTAGTTGGGAAGGATAATATAAACCTCAGAGGATTATTTGAATATTCCACAAATTAATATCTCTAAAGAACCTCTAGTACAATGGCTAACATATGTACTCAAAAATAGTACTTATTATTAGCACTAATATTGTTTTCAACCAAACACTCATAAAATCTATCTATCCACTCTTTCATCCATCAATTTTGATTAAACACTACCACTTTCATGTATTCAACCATATTCTAAGCAAAACAGAGAGAGGGAAAACAAATTTGAAAAGAACAATTGACTCGACCTGCAATTTCACTTGGTGGGTGTATGGCTTAGAGGGATGAGGAGTGAAGTCTTGTGATTTTCCAGATCATTGTATAGATGCATGTTACTGGTACTGGAGAGATAAAACTTGGAGTAAGGCCCTTGCCTTACACTTGACAGGCCCTAGTTTGTTTGTTTGTTTTTGTTTTTGGGTCATACCCAGCAGCACTCAGGGGTTACTCCTCGCTCTATGCTCAGAAATCGCTCCTGGCAGGCTTGGGGGATGCCGAGATTCAAACCACCATCCTTCTGCATGCAAGGCAAATGCCTTACCTCCATGCTATCTCTCCAGCTCCGACAGGCCCTAGTTTAATTGCTAGCATGGCATATTGTCTCACAAGCCTCCCAAGAGTGATTCCTGAGTGCTGAGCACCACCTGGTATAGCCCAGTCTTCACCCCCAAATAAAAAAAAATGAAAGGATCACTCTCTCTCTCTCCTCTACTCTCTCTCCCTCCTTCTCCTTTCCTCTATCTTCCTTCCTCTCTCCCTTCCTTCCTCTCTCCCTCAATTCCCCCCTTTTTCTTTTTTCTTTCTTTTTTTCTCTCCTCTCCTCTCCTCTCTTCTCTCTCTCTCTCTCTCTCTCTCTCTCTCTCTCTTTCTCTCTCTGTTTTTTTTGGGCCTCACAGGACCGTGCTCAGGAGTTACTCCTAGCTCTGTGCTCAGAAGTTGCTCCTGGCATGCTTCGGGGACCATATGGGTTGCCAGGAATCAAAACCAGGTCCTCTGGAATCTGCAAAAAAAGAAAGAAAGAAAGAAAGAAAGAAAGAAAGAAAGAAAGAAAGAAAGAAAGAAAGAAAGAAAGAAAGAAAGAAAGAAAGAAAGAAAGAAAGAAAGAAAGAAAGAAAGAAAGAAAGAAAGAAAGAAAGAAAGAAAGAAAGAAAGAAAGAAAGAAAGAAAGAAAGAAAGAAAGAAAGAAAGAAAGCAAGAAAGAAAGAAAGCAAGAAAGAAAGAAAGCAAGAAAGAAAGAAAGAAAGAGAGAAAGAGAGAAAGAAAGAAAGAAAGAAAGAAAGAAAGAAAGAAAGAAAGAAAGAAAGAAAGAAAGAAGAAAAAGAAAGAAAGAAAGAGAAATAAAGAGAAAGAAAGAAAGAAAAAGAAAGAAAGAAAGTGAGAGAGAAAGAAAGAAAAAGAAAGAAAGAGAGAAAGAAAGAAAAAGAAAGAAAGAGAGAAAGAAAGAGAAAGAAAGAGGAAGGAAGGAAGGAAGGAAGGAAGGAAGGAAGGAAGGAAGGAAAGAAGGAAGGAAGGAAGGAAGGAAGGAAGGAAGGAAGGAAGGAAGGAAGGAAGGAAGGAAGGAAGGAAAGAAGAAAGGATCATTGAGGCTGAAGAGATAGTACTGTAGACAGGATGCTTGTTTTACACATTATTGACCTAGATTTGATTCCCAGAACCTCATCTGGTCCCCTGATTCCACCAGGAGTACCCCTGAGTACAGCTGGTTATGACAAAAAAAAAAAAAGAAATTAAAAAAAAAGGAAATGTTATTAAATAGGTTGTTGAAAGCAAAAACTCTATCTAGGAATATGTATTGGGTCAAGAAAGGTAATTGAGGAGGGGCTCTAGACATTTTGCCAATTCAAAGCCAGGGCCTGAAGATGTGTTGCCTCATAGGCCCTGTATTATCATCAACCACCCAGGGGCTCAGAGGACCAAGCTGTATAGGGCGATCAAACTGGGTTATCTCCCAGGCTCCTCTGTAGAATCACTGTTTCCACACCCCCCCCCCCTTTTTTAATAAAGTCAGTAAGGTCAGATTCTAAGATGTAGATGTCGCTGGTGAGGTCTGATCTCAGGAGAATAGAGCACTCACAAAGAAACATCCACCCACCACTTTGAGCGAGTAACTCTGTTTATTGTATGTGGGAAATGGATATTTATATTAAGGAGAGTAAGGAGTGGACTCTGTGTCAGCCAGTTGGGTAAGATAGGAAAGGGGATTAAAACAGGGTGCGGGGCTGGAGAGATAGCATGGAGGTAAGGCGTTTGCCTATCATGCAAGAGTTCATCGGTTCGAATCCCAGCGTCCCATATGGTCCCCCGTGCCTGCCAGGAGCAATTTCTGAGCATGGAGCCAGGAGTAACCCCTGAGCACTGCCGGGAGTGACCCAAAAACCACAAAACAAAACAAAACAAAACAAAACAAAACAAAAAAAAACAGGGTGTGTGCCTCTGTGTTTAGGAAAGACAGGGGAAGGAGATTAGGGAAATCTAATATGTGTTCTGGATGTTAAAACAGGGCATGTGCTTATGGTGATTAATTACATTTCTCCTTTCTTAGCTTTATAGAAAAATGCAGAAATATGAAGTAAAACAAAGTAATTCATGCCCCAAGGTTCTAGGATGTCTCTAAAAGATGAAAGGGGTGACAGTTTTTCGCATAGGCGCAGCAAAAGTTGGGACAAATAGAAAGAAAAAACTTTTGGCCTAAAAACAGGGGTCCCTACCCATGAAACATCCTGCCATAAGACCAAATGCAGGATCAAGGCATACTGACTTTTACAAAGTTTTCTTCATGGTCTCAGGAAAGGTTCTTCTTAATCAAGGTTTTGCAGTCAGGCTTCAGTAATTAGAGATCTTGGTGTTTGCACACATCCTATGTTGAAGTCAGGGTGTCTTGAAGTGTCTCACCATTAGGTAGCAAGGTAGGAAAATCAATCTGCCTTGAAAGCAAGTCACTGCTGATTTCTAAGGTATCATAAGAGTGGCATATGAGCCCACCCTGGACCAAGTAGGTGCCAACGCAGTGCTATGGCCTGTCCTGGTAGAAGGTTAATTCCTGGTATGGCTGCAAAAAACCATTCCAGATCCGAATATGGGACCCAAGGTTCAGGGGTTGTTACCCCTCCCCAAAGCCAAATGTTAATCAGACCTGGATGATGAGACCATCCCATAGCTGCAAGGAGCTTGGGGTTGGTAATTAAGAGTGGTCTGAGGAGAGGGAAGAGGGCAAATGCAGCAGGGAGAGAGATGAGAGATAGGATGGATGCAGAGAGGCTGCTTAACTTAGAGGCTATGTGAGGAATAAGCACAGGATGGCTAGGGCCTTATAATAAAGCAGATGTCTTCTAAAACTTCATCTGACTGCTGTGAATCATTTCTTCACTGTCACCTTGCACTTATTAATTCAACAAGGGGTGATCATCCAATGTCCAAAGCCTAAGTCAATTCACTATTGCAAATTTTAGGGTGGAAGGCCCCACTTTAGCAAAACATTTTGGGGTTCCCATCCTAATGGATAGTAACTCCTTTCTATATCTGAAATTTGTCCATTTTATTTTATTTTGGTTTGTGGGCCACACCCAGTGACGCCAGGGCTTACTCCTGGCTATGCGCTCAGAAATCACTCCTGGCTTGGGGGAACATATGGGATGTCCACGGATTGAACCATGGTCTGTCCGAGGTCAGTGCATGCAAGGCAAATGCCCTACTGCTTGCACCACAGCTCCAGCCCCAAATTTCCCCATTTTAATGTACCTGTGCAAAAGGAACAGTTGCTGCAGGATACTATTGGAGCCCAAGAGAAAATAATAACAAACCAAACAATCCCTATAACCTAGTTCTATCTTAAACACAAAATTCAAAGGATATTATCTATACAATCTACTATGAATTACTACTAGCAAGTCTAAAGAGTAGGTGGACACTACATCTATATAATGTAATATACACTAAAAAATTATACATATTGAGGACATAACCTAAGAATTAAACAAATGAGGTATACATATCCCCTTTAAGCCTTTTGAAATAGTCTGAAGGAAGAATAAATTCCGGACCACATCTTCAGCTGGCAACGTGGTCTTGTGGAGTCTGAAAAAACAGGTTGCAGAAGCCACAGATCAGGAAATGTCCTAGAGCTGAAGGTATCTCAAAAGCCAAAACCAGTTGCAGGCAATATTCCATGGTGAAGGAAAGTGGGAGAAAAGGTGATCACCGGGAACACAGCAGCAGCAGCAGCAGCAGTGGTGGCATCTTCTTCCTGGGGCAGAGACAGGAGTTGGGCTGGAGGTGGGGCTCCCATCAGCAGCAGGTGGGAAAGGGGTTCAGAAGAGTTAATAACTGAGGTTAAAAAAGTTAACTAGGGGGCCCGGAGAGCTAGCACAGCGGCATTTGCCTTGCAAGCAGCTGATCCAGGACCAAAGGTGGCTGGTTCGAATCCCGGTGTCCCATATGGTCCCCTGTGCCTGCCAGGAGCTATTTCTGAGCAGACAGCCAGGAGTAACCCCTGAGCATCACCGGGTGTGGCCCAAAAACCAAAAAAAAAAAAAAGTTAACTAGGGATAAATAATAAATCAAGGATAAGAGAGTGGAAGAAAACAATAGAAAAGGATTTATAAAGTGGTAAATTGGGGAGGAGATGAAAGAAAGGGCTATACACAATATAGACAAACATTATGTACAGTAAGGACAGACAGTAAACAAACATGGAGGTTAGCACCATACACACACTCACACATACACACACATACATGGACAAAGAAGATCAATCCATAGGCTGCATTTAGAAAACTGATCCAGGTGGAATGGGTCAAAGTTCTTCAAAATATAAAGCCGCATGTCAGGTAGAAATTTCCATTTACTTGGAGTAATCAACTTTGATGGAAGAAGCTGAAAAGGCTTCATGGTTTAGAGTGTGTATAGAACACTCTTAAGACAATCATAATACTCAAGGCTAGCATACGAAGCAATATGGTAATGAGGACTGTAAAAGAGTCTACAGCCTGGAATATTGTATCACATGCCTCAAACATCCGAGTTCTTTTCCTGAAGGCAAACTGAGAACAAAGGTATATTATATAATAGAAAACAGCATGAATTAAAAATAAATTGCAAAAAATATACTCATTGTCTGAGCACTGTAGCAAGAATCCATGGCGTTCAGATGCCTTATCCAATGATATCTGTGGAGAAACATTAGATCATACAAGCAGGCACAGTCCAATGAAAAATAAATTATTTAAAACATTTGTTAAGACATCATAATGAGCACTGTATTAGAAGTCCAACAGAATATATCACTGTAATGCAAAACGAGGGTGTACAGGGGGGCCTGAAAGATAGCATGGAGGTATGGCATTTGCCTTGCATGCAGAAGGACAGTAGTTTGAATCCTGGCATCCCATATGATCCCCCCACAAGCAATTTCTGAGTGTAGAGCCAGGAGTAACCCCTGAGCGCCACCAGGTGTGACCCAAAAACCAAAACCAACCAACCAACCAACAAACCCCCCCCCAAAAAAACCTAGGTTTTTCAAATTATATTTCCAAGGATCACTGTGAACAAAAATATTTAAATGTTATTACAAACATAATAGAAAATAAATTAAGATGCTAAAGCACTCTAATAATGAGCACTGTAGTAGGAATCCATGTTTTCCCCAACACATTCTACAGCTTTTTCTGTGGGTAAAAACATTAGAATACTATTATGGACATCTATAAAAAGTTAGTTGAATACCTGCATAATCTAAACAGATGTGTCCATTGCTGTTGGTCTCTTTGAAGTATAAAAATGAATAAGTTGGGGCCAGAACCCCAGTTTAATAGGCTCATTAAACTGTTGTGTCTTTGCCAAATTTGTTTTGCAACTTTTGATCAACAAGATAATCCCTATTTTTCTCTTTATGCCTTTTCTGCCTATCAGCTTTGTTCAAGTCCTGATGAAGACCACTATCAGCAATAGAAGTAGTTCATGTGTATTAATGATTGTTTTCTGAAAACTGGCCAATTAGCCTTCCAATGGTCATCTTAAAGTCTTTTGGGTTGATATACCTATGTTGTCCTGCCACAAGGCTTTTATGATTTTATTGAACTCTTCTGACACTTTGCACTTATGTCACAATGAATTTGAACTGTTAATGTCCTTCTTGTAATAGTTTTGGTAAAGTGATCAGTCAAACTTGGAATATTATACAGGCATTGTAGTACTGCATTCATGTAACAAGTGTTTCCTAAATTATGAAGTCCAATGAGAGCAAGACAAGTTCCTTCATCTATAGAACCTGGAACTGGTCAATTCTAATCCTGATAGTCTTTGCCTCAGTGTGTGGCATTTGTTATCTGTTGGGGTCGCAATTTGTTTCCTGATTTTGTCCTTTCTAGTAGTCTGGAATGGGTCTGAGAGGCAGCTTATAATCTTACCATGCGCGCTGCAGTGTCTAAGTTTTTCATTTGTGAGAATCATGCTTCTGACAAGATGCAGTGGGACCCAGAGCTTTTTGGCAGGGTTGCCAGCTGTAGAAACATAATCATATCCTCGAATGAGGAGATTACCAGGAACCCATTCATTATCAATTTTTGTCTGGGGCCCTTGTAACATGAAGAGAACTTTGCTAAAAGCAGGGAGCCCTGAGAAGTAAGTGTAACCATTTAAGGCTTGAATAGAGACAATGAAAGCATAGAATTTTAATTCTGGGAAATTAAGTCTAACTTATCTGAAATTCCTATTATCAGTACACTGCAGCCTGCCTGAAATGGATCCCATTATCTGTACATACCGACCATTCCTGATGGGCCCTGCTATCTAGGTATTTCTGCCTGTTCAATGTATCTATGCCATATCTGTATGTGTACATGCAGAATTCTGCCTGCAAAAAGTATTTAAGCTGGGCCGTGTGCTTCAATAAACGAAATCCTTCTCACAGACTTTTCTGTCACTGTGTATGTTATTTGTTCTGTGTGTATCTGTCTTTGTCTGTCTGTATGTCTCTATGTCTGTTATTTGCTCTTTGTACGTGTGGTCCCTCCGAGAAAGTAACCCACATTTGGATGGTATCCCCACAGGTTTGGGGCCACTACAAATTTTTACCCAAATAGGTAAATTAAATTTTTTTTGCACCTGAGCATCTTCTTTAAAGTGTCTTTCTGCAGCTTTGTAGGGATCCCTTGAGGTAAATTCAGAAAGTTCGATGAAAATAAAATCAAGAATAAAATGTCCATTAAAAGCATGCCCCCTTTCCTATATTTTAATAATTGAGTTTTGAGAGTTTTGTGAGCTCTTTTAACTATGGCTTGTCCCTATGGATTATAGGGGATTTCAGTGATATGTTTGATTTGCCATTCCTCGCAAAATGATTGAAAAGTTTTTCTAGTGCAGGCGGGACATTGTCCATTTTTATGGACTGGGGAACGCTCATGTCAGAAAAACATTGTAGCATGAAAGTGCAAACAACTTTGGCTCTTTCAGAAGTCATTACAGATAAAGTGTAAATATGTATCAATGACCACATGGAGATAGGGTTTCTTTGGAAAGAAGTTTATATGTGTAATATTCATTTGCCATAATTTATTTGTCTCTAAGCCTTGGGGGTTGGTCCCAGCTACATGTGTTCTTTTATTCAAAGTTGTAAAATGGTACTTATTGACAAACTGTCTGGCTTGTCTCCATGGAATATGATAGTTCATATACAGGCAGTTATCATTTGTATGTAGTCTTTGTACGTATGTATTTCTACTGCAGGTGACTTAAATATTGGCATGGCTAAATGGTCAGCAGTTTCGTTTCCTTGAGCCATCCGCCCTGGGAGACCAGAATGGGCTCTTATGTGAGTGATGAAAATTGGCTCAGAATGTTTCTGCTGAAGGGCTTGTAATTGCTGAAGCAAGTCTTGAACAGCCTGGTTCTGAGCATTTAAAGAGGCTGTTATTATACCTGGGAACAAGCTACTACATAAGCTGAATTGCTTTTTCTGTTGCATGGCTCTGAAATATATGATAATAAGTAATTTAAAGTAGAAAGTTCCACTTGTTGAGCAGACTTGTAATTTTTAGGCACTGTTGTGGTCAGTGAAGGATCTGTGATACTACCTTTTCCTAATGATGAGCCTTCAATGTAAAACACGGGGATATCAGATGTAGAAGATGAACAAGATAATAGAGATTAGAAAATGTGTCCTTTTGAAGAAATCTCAGGTCTTTTCAGTTGTATAATGGAAAGAAAGTTCTTCTGAAAAATCTGATAGGGCTTGTTGAAAGGATTAACTGAAAGGTAATATGTATTCTACTTCCTTTTTTGGAATTGCCAGGACTTTTATTTCAGGATCAAAACCTAACTAAGAAACTGCTCTGAGCCTTGCTTTGATGATAAGACAGCAATATATTCCAAGCAGGGTACAAATTTTGAGGTTGCTTGTTGTGTAAATAAACTCATTCTAGAGGCCCAGACAACTGAGAAATAGCACCTGTAGGAAAACGAAGAATTGCAAAAATTAAAAGACACACATTCTCTCCAGGTATGAACTTGAAAAGAGGACTTTTGGAACTGATCCATGAAAAAATCTAATTTCTTTTGGGCCCTATGAGTTAAACACCTGGGGCTATTTAAGACAGCATTTCCCTTCAGTGTTACCCCTCCCCAAAGCCAAATGCTAATCTTACCTGGATGGTGAGACTCTCCCACAGCTGGGAAGGACCTGCGGTTGATAATTAAGAGTGGCCTAGGGGAGGGATGTGAGGCAGATGAAGCAAGTAAGATCAGAGACAAAAGGGATGCAGGGAGGCTGCTCAGCTTAGAGGCCATGTGAGAAATATGCACATGGTGGTTAGGGCCTTGTAATAAAGCTGTATTTCTCCTAAAACTTCATCTGACTGCTGTGAATCATTTCTTTGCCTTCATCCTGAACCTACAGACCCACGGACTAAAGGGGCTGCAGGCACCGGACTAGGCCAAGAAAGGCTTCACCATTCACCCATCCATCCTCACCCCCAACAACAAGGCTCCTATTAATTAATTAATGCAACACTCCAGTGTGCTGAATAAGGTGCTGAGTTCAGAATTTGCAATCCCCAAGAGGGAAGAATTCAATTTATATCACCTAGGAGTTTTTGAAAATCATTAAGAGTTCTCAGATTTTTCCTGATAAATAGAAATCTTTTGGGAATGCACTAAAGTATACTCAAATATGTTTTTGTGTTTAGGTCACACCCAGCAGCACTCAGGGGTTACTCTTGACTCTATGCTCAGAAATTGTTCCTGGCAGACTCAAGGGACTATATGGGATACTGGGATTCAAACCACCATCCTTCTGCATGCAAGGCAAATGCCCTACCTCCATGATATCTCTCTAGCCCCAGTATACTCAAATATGAAGCCCAAGTATTGAAATAGAGGCAAAGTCTGAATTTTTTCTGTGGCTATTGTTAAACTAGCAACCTGCAAGCAACTGATGACATATTCTTTCAAACATTGTAATTCTCTGTCCATAGAATAGGCCATGAAAATATTCATATAGTGGGCCAAATATGCTTGGGGAAACATTTTATGAGCTGGACATAAGACCACATCTACAAAACATTGACACATAGTGTAAAATCACACCAACACACCTTATTTCCAAGCCCAGGTGAATGAGTCTGAATCAGGGTCACACAAGAAGCAATCCAGACCAGGCTGAGGGTAAAACAATCTTCTACCTAGTATGGCCCTCTCTCCCTGCCATAATTACCAATTATATTAAGTACAGAGATCACCCCTGGGTGGGGGCAATTAACCCATCTAAGTTTACAAGTAAGACAATCTTGTGTTGGGTGAAGCCAAGTTGTAAACAAACAAAAGAAACAAGGGATAAACTGTTTTAGATAAAATAAAAACAAAAAAATAAAAACAACATGGTGGGTGAGTTTGCCATGATCTGAGGTAAAACCGTCCATTGAAACTGCTACATGGCGGCTCTGTTATTGAGAGAGGGAATTGAAAATCAAAATGATTTCTGTCTTTTGAGTAAATGTAAATAAAATATTATAAACTCAGTCTTTTAAGTCAATTATTATCAAAGGCCAGTCCTTTGGAAGGGCTACTGGTGAAGCTAAGTCATCCTGTAGCTTCCCCAGAGGAACCATGGATGCATTGACAGCTCTTAAATCATATAAGTCTCCAGCTACCTGATTTCTTTTGTATTACAAAGATAGGGTAATTCCATTCAGAAAGGGAGGTTTCAATGTGTTCTAGTCTTAGCTGCTCATCAACTAAGTTTCTCAGCGCCTCTAGGTTTGTGCTTTTCATGGGCCACTGGGGATCCAGATTGGAACATTCTATTTCCATTCAATTGGTATGGGTACTGGGCACTTTAACCCAGTGGCCCCAATTAGAAAGGTGAAACCTCTGAGCTCGTGGGCTGGAAGGGGATTGGGTGATAAGGTGAAGCATCTGAACTAGTGAAATGAGAGGGGTTTGGCAAGGGATGTGCTAATCTGCCCTCCATTGTTTATGCAAATCGCACCCCCAGAGGTTCATGGAAACTGGAGTTATGTGTGGTAGAAAAACAGCTTGTTGATTTTCCAGTCCTGAGCACTTCAAAAACCTAATGCTTTGGCGAACAGATAATGGGGGCAAAACACCATGTATTCCTGCAAAGCCCGATTGCAGGGCCAGTGTTTTAAAGCAAACACAGAAACTTCAGTGCCAGTGTCAAACATGTATTTAAACTTTCTACCCTAAATTTCAAGAGTTAATATTGGATTTCTTCTTTAAGCTTAGCAGTAAAAACTATTAATGGTTTAGCAGAAGCAGCAGGATTTGTACTTTGGAAACCCCCTTTCCTGATGCATTCTGATTTGCCAGGCCATAGGAAGTAACAAAATTTGATTTATGTTTTGACCTTTTTTTTTTTGGTCACACCTGGCAGTGCTCAGGGGTTACTCCTGGCTGTCTGCTCAGAAATAGCTCCTGGCAGGCACGGGGGACCATATGGGACACCAGGATTTGAACCAACCACCTTTGGTCCTGGATCGGCTGCTTGCAAGGCAAACGCCGCTGTGCTATCTCTCCGGGCCCGTTTTTGACCTTTTTTTAAAGTTCAAACTGTGGGCACGAAAACAAGAACTATTATTTCTCCAATGTGGTCCAACTTTATAATTCCCAGATGAAAAATATACCTTTAAAAGTCAAACTGCTTCTCCCCATAATTAATTCCACAGTTCCTGAAGAAATTGGCCTTTTATGCTAGATCTTATCTGGTAAGGGCACTGAGCTGGTATCATGGTTAATTCTTCAGGGCAGGGTATATAGAAGGCACATATTTCTGAAGTGGCAGGCTTTAATGAGCTTATGTTGTACAGTTCACTTGGGCTGGGCTGGGAAGCTGAATTATTGACAAAGAAGTTCCCTGATTTTGTGGAGCCTGGGATTGGCCCCTGACCCAGTTAATCACAACAGGGAGAGTAAATCTTGGCCTCAAGGGGGTGTGTCCGGGAGCCAGAGCAGAAAAGGATTGCATTCTGCAGTCTCTATGTAAATGTCCCATTTTGACACAGTTAAAGCATCTGACCTGAATTCACGGGGCTGGTGTTAGACCTTTTCTCTGGTTGCTGTATATAAAAAGCTGAGAAACAATCATTAGCCCAGTGGGATCTTTTGCCCCACTTTGGGCAAAGTCCAGATGGTCTCCTTGTGTGGAGTCTACCATGTCCACTAACTGGATAATCGTATCTGTTCTGGTTCCCTGGAGTTCACATTTGAATACCATAGTTTGATAAAGGGGTAGCAGTGAGTAGAGTGGGAGAACTGTATATTCCAACATTCCTACAAGCATGTAGAAATCCCATGACATCTTCTCTCTCCCTAATGACATAATATTGACACAATTTTCATTGGTATTGTCAAAGGCTAACTTTAGTCAGGACCTGTTGTGCTACTATGTCTTTAATCTGCCTCTGGATAGCATCTGACAGTTTCCCTAGAAATTCTAAATTTGGCTTGGAAGCTCCTGAAAGTTTTTTTGTATAGCTACTCTTAAATATAGCATCAGAATAAATTTTTTCCCAAGCCTTCAATACAAGCTCTATGATGAGTCCCAAAAGAGCACAGGGTAATTTTGCCTGTTTATTTATTTCTGAGAATTCCCCTTCTCCTATCAGCAGCTTATAAGATAACAGAACTCCTGCAACTATTATTCCAGGATGATTTAGGCTATTAAGCTTAGTCTTAGCTCCTTTATAAAACCACATTTTCCACTGTAAAAGTTGGGAAACACGGGGCCGGGTGGTGGCGCTGAAGGTAAGGTGCCTGCCTTGCCTGCGCTAGCCTTGGACGGACCGAGGTTCGATCCCCCGGTGTCCCATATGGTCCCCCAAGACAGGAGCAACTTCTGAGCACATGGCCAGGAGTAACTCCTGAGCGTTACCGGGTGTGGCCCAAACCCCCCCCCCCCAAAAAAAAAGTTGGGAAACACTTAGGCAAGTTTTAACCACAATATTAAAGTCTTGATGTGTTCCGTTATCATTCCAGGTACCAGGGACTTCAACAACAACAACACCAAAAAAAAAAAAAAAAGAAAAGAAAAGAAAAGAAAAGAAAAGAAAAGAAAAGAAAAACAGGGGCCGGGAAGGTGGTGCTAAAGGTAAGGCATCTGTCTTGCAAGCTGATGGACTGTGGTTCGATCCCCCGGTGTCCCATATGGTCCCCCCAAGCCAGGGGCGATTTCTGAGCGCATAGCCAGGAGTAACCCCTGAGCGTCAAACAGGTGTGGCCCAAAAACAAAAGAAAAAGAAAAAAAAACAGAGAAAGTGGACCATAATCTGAGCATACTTTCTTAAATCAACCAAGCTATTCCATATGTAAGCCCACATAGTTTTGGTTGTTAGATTGTTTACCTGATAGGAGGAAGTTAGTTCTGGGTCTGTGTTAGTAACAATTTCTCTGAGAATTGGCAATGTGGTGGGGGCAGGGTGAGTGGCAATCTTACAGATCTGCTTTCTTTCTTTCTTTCTTTCTTTCTTTCTTTCTTTCTTTCTTTCTTTCTTTCTTTCTTTCTTTCTTTCTTTCTTTCTTTCTTTCTTTCTTTCTTTCTTTCTTTCTTTCTTTCTTTCTTTCTTTCTTTCTTTCTTTCTTTCTTTCTTTCTTTCTTTCTTTCTTTCTTTCTTTCTTTCTTTCTTTCTTTCTTTCTTTCTTTCTTTCTTTCTTTCTTTCTTTCTTTCTCTCTTTCTCTCTTTCTCTCTCTCTCCCTTCCTTCCTTCCTTCCTTCCTTCCTTCCTTCCTTCCTTCCTTCCTTCCTTCCTTCCTTCCTTCCTTCCTCCTTCCTTCTTTCTCTCTCTCTTTCTTTCTTTCTCTCTCTCTCTCTTTCTTTCTTTCTTTCTTTCTTTCTTTCTTTCTTTCTTTCTTTCTTTCTTTCTTTCTTTCTTTCTTTCTTTCTTTCTTTCTTTCTTTCTTTCTTTCTTTCTTTCTTTCTTTCTTTCTTTTTCTTTCGTTTTTTTTTTTTGGGCCACACTTGTTTGATGCTCGGGGTTACTCCTGGCTAAGTGCTCAGAAATTGCCCCTGGCTTGAGGGGACTATATAGGATGCTGGGGGATCGAACCACGGTCCTTCCTTGGCTAGTGCTTGCAAGGCAGATACCTTACTTCTAAGCACCACCTCGCTGGTCCCACAGATCTGCTCTCTGATTGAGCATCTAATTGGGTTGTCACTATCTGATTTTTTTTTTTTTTTTTTAGTTTTTGGGCCACACCTGGTGATGCTCAAGGCTTACTCCTGGCTATGTGCTCAGAAATCGCTCCTGGTTTGGGGGTCCGTATGAGACGCCGGGGATCGAACCAAGGTCCATCTTGGATCAGCCTCATGCAAGGCAAACACCCTATAGCTGTGCTATCACTCTGGCCCCACTATATGAGTTTTGGCATTCATTTTATTTAGTAAGTCACTATGAGCTGGTGAAGTGGCTGGCATCTCCTCTGGCCTAGTTCCAGTGGGAGGTGGTGAATTACCAGCCTCGGGGCTTTTAGCTTAACCACGTGTAATTACTAGAAATATGTTTTTGTTTCCCAGAGTTGGGTGCTTTTTAGAAACAATAGGGGGCGTTTCAGAAAAAGTTAAAAGCATTTCAGAAAGTTTGGCTCAAATTTTTCACATTTCAGGGACGGAGAGATAGCATGGAGGTAAGGCATTTGCCTTGAGTGCAGATGGTCGGTGGTTTGAATCCCAGCAATCCCATATGGTCCCCTGAGCCTGCCAGGAGCAATTTCTGAGCGTGGAGCCAGAAGTGACCCCTGAGCACTGCCGAGTGTGACCGAAGAACCAAAAAAAATTTTTTTTTCACATTTCTCAATACATGCAAACTATAATAACAAGAAGAACCATTACCAGATTAACCAATGTATAAATTACTACATTGGTTTGTTTTATCTTAACTGTTGGGACAAAGAAGGTAGCAATATACATGAGGAATAATATATGCCAGGGTCCTCAATTCAAAACCAAGGTATTGTCATAACTTGAAACAAATAAAAGCTAATTTAAAAATCTACAGTGGAAAAATCTGTTTGAGTAGCCACAAGACTATCCCGGAGAACATCTCAGCAGTCGTAGAGTCCCTGCTCTGGGCACCAGGTGTAAATGAAGCCAGTAAGATCAGATCCCAAGATATAGAAGTCACAGGTGAGGTCAGAGTTGCTGGTGAGGTTAGAGTCGCTGGATGTAGAAGTCACCGGTGAGGTCGGATCTCAGGGGAGTAGAGAACTCACAAAGAAGCATCCACCAGCCACTTTGGGAGTGTAACTCCATTTATTGAGGTGGAAAATGGATATTTATATTAGGGGAGAGTAAGAAGTGCACTCTGTCAACCAATTGGTTAGGATAATTAAGAGGGGATTACGGGGCCGGGCGGTGGCGCAAGAGGTAAGGTGCCTGCTTTGCCTGCGCTAGCCTTGGACGGACCGCAGTTCGATCCCCCGGAGTCCCAAGCCAGGAGTAACTTCTGAGCGCATAGCCAGGAGTAAGCCCTGAGCGTTACCGGGTGTGGCCCAAAAACCAAAAACCAAAAAAAAAAAAGGATAATTAAGAGGGGATTAAAACGGGGTATTTACTTCTGTGTTTAGGGAAGACAGGGTAAAGGGATTAGGGAAAGTAGGGTGTGTGATCTGGATGTTAAAATAGGGTGTGTGCTGAAGGTGATTAGCTACACCCCCCAGATTCTTTCCTGCCTGCTCTCTGTGATGGTGCCTACTTCTCTGTCAGACTCAGGAGCACAGAGACAGAAGACCTGGTCTCTGACCTAAACCATGTCCAGTCTCTTGTCTGTGCAGTGAAAAAGACAGGTAATAGGCTCTGATGGGCCATATGAGGGACAAGCTATTGTATGTAACTTATTCTAATGAATGTAACTTTGTTTGAACAAGTCTCTGCAACTAGGCACACATCAAGGGGGGAAATGGGAGAGAAATACTATCAGGAGGTCTGTGTAGGGAGGGCCAGAGAGAGGGACTAGGCAGGGTCTGAGGGCCCAAGCTGTGCTCTGAATGGATCGCTCTTGTTACTGCATTAAAAACAGATGGAGGTGAAAGAGTCTAGAAGCAAGAAAATCAGAGGAGAGGCTGATTCTGCTCTGTTTCCACAAGTTTCAGGAGGGGAATGGCTGTCACAGAGAGCTTTGGCCGAATGGTCCAGCCAAGTGTGGCCATAATGAACTCCTTTCCCTGCTCATGACAGCTCCATGACTGGGCATATCTCCCTATTTCAAGTTTGAGAGCCCCAGCAGGTTGTGTCTTTATCAAAATTGTAAATGACTTTGCAATTCACTCAGATTGTGATGATAATTGACATAATGTCTCTTTGTATGAATATGCGACATTGCCTTGTTTATGAACACTTGGGTGGTTTCCCAAACATTTGATTTGAGTGCTATTATGAATGAAGTGGCAGTGAACACTTTTATCTATTACTTCTGGTGAACATAAGCTCTACTTTTATTGGGTAAGTACCCGGGAGTGAAATTACTGGGTGATAGAGTAGATGGGTACTTCAGTAGCCACTGCTGAACAGCTCTCCCTGATGGTGGAGCCAGTCTACCCTACCACGGAACACCTATGAGAGTTTCAGGTGCTCTTTCTCCTCGCCAGCACTTGGTGGTATGAGTTTCTATATTTCACCTTTGTGATGGGGTTGCAGGAATATTCTGTTGTGGTTTTAATTTATATTTTCTAGATGATTATGTAGATTACATTTTTTTGGAAACAGAATTAATTGCAATTCACTGGAAAAGTAAAGCATTCCATGCTCTGCATTAGTAACACTCCCAGCAGAGTCCAGTGTCAGCTGGTTTTCAAGAGTCAAAACCTGCTTTGTAGTCTTTTCTCATTTCCGATACTCGAATTCTGGTCCATTTCAAGCTCCTAACTCAATGGCTTACAAACACCTGCATATTTAACATACAGCTCCCATGTAGGCATTAGCTCTGGGATGCTGCCGGATCTCAAGCAGCACCTTTACTAGAACAAATAGATATTTCGGCAGCAAAATATATGAATAGTAACTGCACCTGGTAGAGCAGGTAGGAGAGGACAGAGGGGATGAGAGCAGTCCTCTGTTCAGAGGACTGAGACCTCATAACTGGAAGAAGTAAGATCAGAATAGGTCCAGACTTTAAATTTCAATGAAGTAAAAATCATCAAAGTTCTCAATTGTGGAATTGGAAAGGGAGATGAGGGGTGTAGGTTGCAAATCCCTCACAATTTGCACTGATGAATAAATCTAAAGTGAAACATGAATAGCAAAAACAGTGGCTCCAAGTTCTGTTTTCCCTTATCATTCTAAGGTCCCCTTTATTCTAAGGTAATTATCTTTGGTGGTTCTCTCAACCAAATCATTCCTTTGGCTTTTTTTAGTTTACCTGTTTTTCTCATTAAATTCAACTAAGATTTCTTTATTTGTTTTTGTTTTTTGGGGTTACACCTGGCAGCTCTCAGGAATTGCCCCGGCAGGCTTGGGGGATCATATGGGATGCCAGGATTCGAACCACCGTCCTGCATGCAAGGCAAATGCCCCACCACTGTGCTATCTCTCCAGCCCATAAGTTCAACTAAGATTTCTATGGTTTTCATTTTGTTTCTGTTAACTACAGCCCCTGTAGATTCATGTCTCCCTATGGGGTGTATTGACACCATCCAGCCTTCAGTGCATGTGTGGGCAGGAAGAGGCATCTGGCTTGATGGACACCAAATGTTTACACCGATTATTTCTAGATGGTGAGATTTTTGAAGGATTTATTGCTCTACTTCCCCTCCCTCCATATAGCTTGAATTTATAAAGATAAATATGTTAATTTTATTTTAATTTATATATTCAGTGTTTGTTCCATTCTAAATATATTTCCACTTTTCACATTTTAATGTCTCTGACATAAGGACATATATTGCAATTAAAAAAAATTCTTGGACCAGAGCAAGTGTACAGATAGTAGGGTGCTTGCTTTGCATGTGGCCAATGCAGGTTTGATCCCCAGAGTACTTCCACTCTAAACACAGAGTCAAGAATAGTCTGTGACACTTCCAGGTGAGATAACAAAATCAAAGACACAAACAAAATAATAATTTTTGGGGCCAGAGCGATAACACAGTGGTAGGGCATTTGCCTTGCACGCTGCTGACCCAGGATGAACTTCAGTTTGAACCCCAGCATCCCATATGGTCCCCCAAGTCAAGAGCAATTTCTGAACACATAGGCAAAAGTAACCCTTGAGTGTCACCGAATGTGGCCCAAAAAACCAAAACCAAAACCAAAAACCTCAAAATAATAATTTTAATAATAATAAAATAATAATAACAACAACAACATAATTATTCCTCTCTGCCTGTTAGGGGCCCCCTTTGCACTTGGGGTCCCAGGTGACATCATTGGGTATAGGAGGATAGAGGGTCTTTGGTGACAACCAGGGATGCCAATCCCCATTGTCCACCCTTGGATGAGGTGTTTCTTTGTCTTTTTGCTCTGCTGGTCTGTGCCTACAGTGACTGGCTGGGGTAGACGCTCAGTCAGGGGTGTTTAATTCTATGCCCTCTCCTGCTCCTAGATCCCTGGACCTAACCTGGGAAATTTTTCCTCCCAACCTCGACACAGCAGAAAGTCACTGCTCTGAGCTGTCTCAGGGCCAGCTCTTATGTCTTTTTCTTCCTCTTAAGCATGTCTTGGACCATAATTCCCACTTGTCCCTACTTCAGGGGGATAGTAGAAGCTGTGTTGATCTCATATCTTGTGTTACCTATTCCAAGGGGAGCCATGGAGCTGAGCCTTTGAGACATGACAGCAGCCTTTTGTCAGGCCCTCCTCTTCAACTTCTCTGAGGGACAGTTCCCAAATGGTGTTGCCTGCATTTCTCTCTGAGATCAGTAGGCATCCCAAGTCCTGGGGATGAGTTCATGGTTGGATGTGAGCATAGAAGACATACTTTCTGCAGGTCTGAAGCTTGTCTTGGATGTCTCTCCAATGAAGACTTCAGTTTTAGGGGCAAGAGAAATAGTAAAAAGGTTAAGGTGTTTGCCTTGTATATATGACTCTCCCAGGTTTGATCCTCATATGGTCCCTGAGTACAGCCCAGAGTGATCCCTAAGCATAGAGCCAGGAGTAAGCCCCTAGCACAGGTAGGTGTGGCCTACTCCAAGCACCCTTCACCCCCACCCAAAAGTTTAGTATTTTTGTTTTTGTTTTTGTTTTGTTTTGGTTTTGGTTTTTGGGTCACACCTGGCAGCGCTCAGGGGTTACTCCTGGCTCTATGCTCAGAAATCACTCCTGGCAGGCTCAGGGGACCATATAGAATGCCAAGATTCAAACCACCGTCTTCTGCATGCAAGGCAAATGCCCTACCTCCATGCTATCTTTCCAGCCCCACCCAAAAGTTTAGTTTTAATTAAGTCTAATTTATCTTTTTGGTACATAATTAGAGTAGTGTCTCTAAACAGTGCTCTCAGGAGGCCCAGGACCCCACTGGTGAATTTCAGCCAATAGGCCAGTGATTCTGTGGAAGGGTCAGAGGGTGTGGTGCTGGAATTACCTAGGCAACTTTGGCGCACTGAGACCTTTTTGACCCCTGAAACCTTATTCCCTTTAATTTACTAGTGACGTTCACTGGTGTTCTGGGCTATGCCTATCACATATTGCCTAGAATTTTGAGCTATATGTAGTTACTTATATTAACATTAAAAAGGTTTTGTGATTTTTTTTACTTTCTCCTGGTAATTATCACACTTTTCTATTATTTTCTTTTAAGTTGCTACAGTGTGTACTGCTTGACTGCTCATCTAAAAGATGTAGCTTCAGAAAGCACAGTGGTTTTCCCCATGGTCCATGACACATTATTGAATGAAGCTGGAGTGTTGTCTACTGAAAAATATATTCTTTTTTTTTTTTTTTTTTTTTTTTTTTGGTTTTTGGGCCACACCCAGTAACGCTCAGGGGTTACTCCTGGCTATGTGCTCAGAAGTTGCTCCTGGCTTGGGGGACCATATGGGACACCGGGGGATCGAACCGCGGTCCGTCCAAGGTTAGCGCAGGCAAGGCAGGCACCTTACCTTTAGCGCCACCGCCCGGCCCCTGAAAAATATATTCTTAAACAGATGTAGCATGTAATATTTCTAATAAGAGTTTTTGATAAAATGCATTTCCTGGTTCTGTGCTCAGGGATCAGTTCTAATGGGGCTTAGAGGGTGGACAGATACGGAACTGAATCTGGGCAGATCGTGTGCAATGCAAGCACTTTACCTGCTGTGCTATCTCTCCAGTCCCTCCCACACAATCATTATTTTTAATATGAATAACTTGTCCTCTGAAAGTACAATTTACTGAGAAATCCATCCTTATCCCCCCACAACCACTGAACAGTATGGACATCTCTGCAGTGACCAAGATGAGCATGGGTTGGATCTGAGACTCCTCATTAATTCTGATCAGTTTGTATTTGCAATAATTCTTTTTCATTTTATTTTAATCAGTTTGTTTCCTTTCTTTTATTGTTGTGATGTCCAGGGTCACACACAAGCTTAGTTGAGGTGTTGACACACCACTTGTGATACCAGGGTTCCCACACTTTCAGCTGTGATTCTCTCCTACACGCTCCCACCTGGCTACATACAGTGTTGCAATGGGGGGCTCTTAGGTCGAAGGGACTGTTTAGCAAAAGAACTTTATGTTTGCCAAGTATATGATTATTCTGCTGCATCGTCTCTGAGTTCCTATAGCTCATTTTAAACATCAAATCATTCAGTTTTATGTAATTGTAAATTCACCTGCATTTGCAAAACTAACACGGAGAGATATTGCGTACTCTGTACCTAGCTTCTCCTGATGATAACATCGTGCCAAACTGTAGTTCAATATAACAACAGGATATTGATATTGATATAATCTGCCAATCTTAATCAGATTTCCCTGGTTTTACTCGTACTCATTTGATTGCATGCATGTGTGTTTGTGTGTATGTGCGTAGTTCTACGCAATTTTATCATACTTCTAAGGGTTGTGTGCCATAGGCCAAATATGGAATATTTCTTATCACTACATTACGTGTTACCCTTTGTCAATCTCATCAACCTCCCTCCCACATATTCTCTCCCACACCAGTCATTCCCATTTGCTTGTAATCATTTCTCAGTTCTCCATTTCTATAATGTTGTCAGTTCAGAAATGTTACATAAATAGAATAGCATTGTACAGACCCTTTAAGAATGGCCTCTATCTCATCATAAATGCCCTTGCTATTCTCCTAAGTTGGTCTGTATATTAATAGTTTGTTTCTTTTTAGGGGGGAACTTGGGGGCATATCAGGTGGTGCTCAGGGGCTCTATGCTTAGAAATTACTCCTGGCAGACTTGGAACCATATGAGATGCCAGACTGACCCTGGGTCAGCTGTGTGCAAGGCAAGTGCCCTACCTAATGTGCTATCACTCTGTTCCTTTTTATGACAGAGTAGTATTCTATGGTATAGAATAGTTTGGGTAACTATTTTACCCAGTGATATCTGATATTTTACCCAGTGATATCTGAATTGTTTCCAGTTATTATTTTAGAAGTTGATGTGAACATTCTTGAACAGGTTTCTATGTGAATATGCTTCCGTTTTTCTTGGATAAATATCTGAGTGCAGGGGCCGGAGAGGTAGTGCTAGAGGTAAGGCAACTGTCTGCCTTGCAAGCACTAGCCTAGGATGGACCGTGGTTAGATCCCCGGGCATCCCATATGGTCCCCCCAAGCCAGGGGCGATTTCTGAGCACATAGCCAGAAGTAACCCCTGAGCATCAAATGGGTGGGGCCCCAAAAAACAAACAAACCAAAAACCAAAAACCTGAGTGCAATCTCTTAAGTTGCTTGTTAATTACAATATATGAGTGTATTAAGTTTTATATAATATATATTATCCAAGCATTTCAGATTTATCTTAAAACTGAATAGAAAGAATGGAGTGTTTCCATATACAGCTGTGTCCCCACATTTGCACACTGCCTTCTCCCACTTTCTTGATCTCCCACAAAGCTGTACAGTTCTTACTGTCTGTGAATCTGCTTTTGGCACATTATTATCACCCAAGTCCAAAGTTTACATCAGCATTCACTCTTGATGTAATACATTCCTTGGCTTTGGACAAGTATTTTGATACCACGTCCTACCATTCATATGTACTATCCTACCTATCATACAGAGGATTTTTACTGCTGTAATTCCTCTGTGCTCTGCCACTTTATCCATCCTTCCTCCCAACCCCTGGTGACCACTGATTATTTTACTGTCTCAGCTTTTGTCTTTTCCAGAATATCACATAGTTGGAACCATATTTTCTGAAGCCTTTTCAAATTGGCTTCTTTTTTTTGTGTGTGTGTGTGGTTTTTGGGTCACACCCGGCAGTGCTCAGGGGTTATTCCTGGCTCCAGGCTCAGAAATTTCTCCTGGCAGGCACGGGGGACCATATGGAATGCCAGGATTCGAACCGATGACCTCCTGCATGAAAGGCAAATGCCTTACCTCCATGCTATCTCTCCGGCCCCCAAATTGGCTTCTTTTACTTCATACTATTCATTTAACATTTAAGTACCTTCATGTTTTTTCATAGCTTGATAACTCATTTCCTTGTTTGCACCATAATATTCTATTGTTTGGATCAAATATTGTTTATTTATCAATTTCCCTACTAGAGAACCTCTTGGTTGCTTCTATGTTTTAACAATTATAAATAAACATTTTATTTATTTTTAATGTTTTTTTTGAGCCACACCCATTTGATGCTCAGGGGTTACTCCTGGCTAAGCACTACCCTGGCTTGGGAGGACCATATGGGATGCTGGGGGATTGAACCGTGGTCATTCCTTGGCTAGCACTTGCAAAGCAGACACCTTATCTCTAGCGCCACCTCTCCGGCCCCTAAATAAACATTTTATAAACATTTATATACAGGTTTTGTGTGGAACTAAGTTTTCAGTTCATCTGGGTAAATACCAAAATCCACAATTTCAGAATAATTTGTAAAAGTATGATTAGTTCAGTAAGAAACTGTCTTCCAAATTTACCTCTCTAGGGGCGACCGAGAGAGATAGAACAGCAGTAGGACATTTGCCTTGCCTGCGACCAACCCAGAACGAACAGTGGTTTGATTCCCAGCATCCCACATGGTGCCCTGAGCCTGCCAGGGGTGATTTCTGAGAGAAGAGCAAGGAGAAACCCCCAAGCATTGCCTGGTGTGACCCAAAAACAAACAAACAAAAAAACAAAGTTATTTCTCTACTTTGCATTCCCACTAGCATTCCCAATGAAAGGTCTTGTTTCACATCCTGGCCAGCAGTTGGTATTTTTAGTGTGTTGGATTTTTGCCATCCTAATTGGTGTGTAGTATTATTTCAATTAGCAACCCTCTAATGGTATATGATGTTGAACATCTTTTCTTACATTATTTACCATCTGTATATGTTTTTGGCAAAGTGTGTACAAGTCTTTTGGCATTTTTTAAACTGGACAGTTCATTTTCTAATTTACTTATTGTTGAGTTTTTAAAGTTCTTGGTCTATTTTGGATAATAATATTTTATTAGATATAATTTTTAATAAATATTTTCTCCCTGCCTGTAGTTTTTCTTCTCATTTTCAGATTTAATCTTCCACAGTAAAAACTTTTTCTATTCTAATGAGATTTAATTTACTTATTTCCAGTATGATTTCTTTCATAGATCATGCTTTTGCTATTGTATTTAAAAAGTCATCACCATTATGCTGTCCTCTAGGAGTTTTTGAGTTTTGCATTTTACATTTAGGTCTGTAATCAATTTTGAGTTCATTTTTGGGAGGAATATAAAGCCTGCATTTAGATGATTATTACTTTTTGTACATAGATGACCCAGTCATTTGTTGAAAAGACTATCTTTGCTCTCCTTTGTCAAAAAGCAGCCGGACACATTTATATGAGTCTGTTCTGGCCTCTCAGTCTGTTCCAGTGATTTGTTCTACAAATATCACGCTGTCTGATTCATTGTAGATTTACAGTAAGCTTAAAGTTGATTAGTGTTAGTCATCTTGCTCTTCTTCAATATTGAGTTTGTGATTTGAGGTATTTTTGTCACACCACATAAACTTCAGACTCACTTGTCAATGTCTACAATATAACTTCCTGGGATTTTAATTGGGATTGCATTAAATCTACAGATCAAGTTGAAAAGAACTTATAGCTGGTCCTATCAACTCTTCTCCCATGAGCATGGAATAATATGTATTTGGGCCACACCTGATGGTGCTCAGGGTTTGCTCCTGGCTTTGAGCTCAAGGGAACTATATGGGGCACCAGGGATCAAACCCAGGTTAGCTACATGCAAGGCAAGCACTGGAGTAGCTTCCCAAATCCCTCTTACAATATTTCAGGTTGTTATGACTTTTGTTTACTTTGGGCATTTTTTGTTTGTTTTTGTTTGGGAACCCAGTGGTGCTCAGGGTTGACTCATGGCTCTGTACTCAGGGATCACTCCTGATGCGCTCAGGGAACCATAGAGGATCAAACTCAGGTTGGCTGCATTTAAGGCAAGCTCCCTACACACTGTACTATCACTCCAGTCCTTCACTTTAGTCATTTTTACAAACATAATTATATCTCACATGGTTTTAATTTGCACTTCCTTTATGGTTAACAATGTTGACCATCTTTTCATGTCATAGACATAAAACAGGTTTGGTGTTTGTTTTTGTTTTTGTAAATACATGTCAGTTGTAAAAAATCCACCTGCATATTTTTTAATGGAGTTTTGAGAGTTTTTTTTTTTTTCAAATGTTTTTGGATTGGGCTATACCTGGTAGTGCTCAGGGTTTACTCTCTTTTTTTTTTTTTTTTTTTGGGCTACACCCGGTGACGCTCAGGGATTCCTCTTGGCTATGCGCTCAGAAATCACTCCTGGCTTGGGGGACCATATGGGACACCGGGGGATAGAGCCGTGGTCCGTCCTAGGCTAGTGTTGGCAAGGCAGACAGACACCTTCCCTCTAGCGCCACCATGCTGGCCCCAGGGTTTACTCTTGACTATGCTCAAGGACCACTCCTCCCTGTAATCATTTCTCCAAACCCAAGTTCTGTATGCTGTAATTACTAGTCCTTTGTTGCAAATATATTCTCTGTAGTTTTTAGCATACCTGAAACCTAGTAATATTAACCCCACAGTTTTATTATTCTTATTTAAGTAGCTTCTATAGTTCAAGGTTTTTTGACTTTAATATATACTTTATTTGTTTTGTTTTGTGCCACACATGGAGATGCTCAGGTGTTTTTCAACAAATGTGTCCATTTTAATGTAATTATTCAACTTTGACATTAAATTGTTTAACAACGTCTTAGAGCCATTAAAACATTCAAGAATATTTGTATACAGGTGTGGGTGGGGTAGGGAGGAGGGCGATCTGGGAAATTGATGGTGGGAATCATGCACTGGTGAAGGGGGGTGTTCTTTATATGACTGCTATCATACAATTACAATCATATTTGTAATCACGGTGTTTAAATAAAGATCATTAAAAAAGAATATTTGTAATGATATAATTACCCTGGTGTTGGTAATCTGTTTTTATTTTTTTATTTTTTTAAATTATCTTTATTTAAACACCGTGATTACAAATATAATTATAGTTGTATGATTACAGTCATGTAAAGAGCACCCCCTTCACCAGTGCAACATTCCCACCACCAATTTCCCAGATCTCCCTCCTCCCCACCCCACCCACACCTGTACTCAAGACAGGCTTTCTACTTCCCTCATTCATTCACATTGTTATGATAGTTTTCAGTGTAGTTATTTTTCTAACTGCACTCATCACTCTATGTGGTGACCTTCATGTCATGAGCTGCACCTACCAGCCCTCATCTCTCTTGTCTCTGAGATACTGTTAAAAATGTCTTTCATTTTTCTTAAAACCCATAGATGAGTGAAACCATTCTGTGTTTTTCTCTCTCACTCTGACTTACTTCACTCAGCATAATAAATTTCATGTACATCCTTATATAAGAAAATTTCATGACTTCATCTCTCCTGACGGCTGCATAGTATTCCATTGTGTATATGTACCACAGTTTCTTTAGCCACTCATCTGTTGAAGGGCATCTTGGTTGTTTTCAGAGTCTGGCTATTGTAAATAGTGCTGCAATGAATATAGGTGTGAAGAAGGGTTTTTGTATTGTATTTTTGTGTTCCTAGGGTATATTCCTAGGAGTGGTATAGCTGGATCGTATGGGAACTCAATTTCCAGTTTGTGAAGGAATCTCCATATCGCTTTCCATAAAGGTTGTACTAGACAGCATTCCCACCAGCAGTGAAAAAGAGTTCCTTTCTCTCCACGTTCCTGCCAGCACTGCTTGTTTTCCTTCTTTGTGTTGTGTGCCAATCTCAATGGCGTGAGGTGGTACCTCATAGTAGCTTTAATTTGCATCTCTCCGATGATTAGTGATGTGGAGCATCTTTTCATGTGCCTTTTGGCCATTTGCCTTTCTTCTTTTACAAAGTGTCTGTTCATTTCTTCTCCCCATTTTTTGATGGGGTTAGATGTTTTTTTCTTGTATAGTTCTGTCAGTACCTTGTATAATTTGGATATTAGTCCTTTATCTGATGAGTATTGGGTGAATAATTTCTCCCACTCAGTGGGTGGCTTTTGTATTCTGGGCACTATCGCCTTTGAGATGCAGAAGTTTCTCAGCTTAATATAGTCCCATCTGTTTATCTCTTCTTCCACTTGTTTGGAGAGTGCTGTTTCCTCCTTAAAGATGCCTTTAGTCTCAATGTCATAGAGTGTTTTTACCTACATGTTGTTCTATATACCTTATAGTTTCAGATCTGATATCAAGGTCTTTAATCCATTTGGATTTTATCTTAGTATATGGTGTTAGCTGGGGGTCTGAGTTCGCTTTTTTGCAAGTGGCTAACCAGTTGTGCCAACACCACTTGTTGAATAGGCTTTCCTTGCTCCATTTAGGATTTCTTGTTCCTTTATCAAAAACTAGGTGGTTATATGTCTGAGGAACATTCTCTGAGTACTCAAACCTATTCCACTGATCTTTATTCCAAAACCATGCTGTTTTTATAACTATTGCTTTGTAATACAGCTTAAAATTGGGGGAAGTAATGCATCCCATATCCCTTTTTTCAAGGAGTGCTTTAGCTATTCGAGGGTGTTTATTGTTCCAAATGAATTTCAGAAGTGTTTGATCCACTTATTTGAAGAATGTTATAGGTATCTTTAGAGGAATCGCGTTAAATCTGTATTGGAAGTATTGCCATTTTAATGATGTTGACCCTGCCAATCCATGAGCAGTGTTTCCATTTCCACGTGTCCTCTCTTATTTCTTGGAGCAATGTTTTATAGTTTTCTTTGTATAGATCCTTCACATCTTTAGTCAGGTTGACTCCAAGATATTTGAGTTTGTGTGGCACTAATGTGAATGGGATTGTTCTCTTAATGTCCATTTCTTCCCTATCATTATTGGTGTATAAAAAGGCCATTGATTTTTGTGTGTTAATTTTGTAGCCTGCCACTTTGTTATATGAATCTATTATTTCTAGAAGCTCTTTTTTTCTAAGTAGAGTATCATGTCATCTGCAGAGAGCTTGACTTCTTCCTTTCCTATCTGAATTCCTTTAATATCTTTTTCTTGCCTACTCGCTATAGCAAGTACTTCCAGTACTATGTTGAATAGGAGTGGTGAGAGAGTTCAGCCTTGTCTTGTACCATAATTTAGAGGGAAGGCTTTTAGTTTTTCTCCATTGAGGATAATATTTGCCATCGGTTTGTGGTAGATGACCTTAACTATATTGAGAAAGGTTCCTTTTATTCCTATCTTGTTGAGAGTTTTCATCAAGAATGGGTGTTGAACCTTATCAAATGCTTTTTCTGCGTCTATTGATATTATCATGTGATTTTTATTTTTCTTGTTGTTGATGTTGTGTATTATGTTGATAGATTTATAGATTTAAACCATCGTTGCATTCCTGGGATGAAACCTACTTGATCATAGTGAATGATCTTCTTAATGAGGCATTGGACCCTGTTTGCCAGGAGCTATTTCTGAGCAGACAGCCAGGAGTAACCCCTGACCACTGCCGGGTGTGGCCCCAAAACCAAAAAAAAAAAAAAAAAGTTATTTGGAGGTGTTCCTGTTTTTTCAATTTCATAAAAGAGCCTGGCCAGGATTGGTAGTAGTTCCTCTTGAAAGGTTTGAAAGAATTCATTCGTGAATCCATCAGGCGCTGGGCTTTTGTTTTTGGGCAAATTTTTGATTACAGTTTTAATTTCCTCAATAGTGATGGGGTGTTTAGATATGCTATATCTTCTTTATTCAACCATGGAAGGTTATATGAGTTCAGAAATTTATCCATTTCGTCCATGTTCTCATATTTAGTGGCATAGAGTTTCTCAAAGTATTCTCTGAATACCCTATGAATCTCTGCAGTATCTGTAGTGATCTCCCCCTTTTCATTTCTTCTTTTTTTTGTTTGTTTGTTTGGTTTTGGTTTTTGGGCCACACCCGTTTGATGCTCAGGGGTTACTTCTGGCTACGAGCTCAGGAATCGCCCCTGGCTAAATAAATACTTTTTTTTTTTTTTGGTTTTTGAGCCACACCTGATGGTGCTCAGGGGTTACTCCTGGCTGTCTGCTCAGAAATAGCTCCTGGCAGGCACGGGGGACCATATGGGACACCAGGATTTGAACCAACCACCTTTGGTCCTGGATCAACTGCTTGCAAGGCAAACACCACTGTGCTATCTCTCCAGCCCCTTTTCATTTCTAATATGCATTATCAAGTTTCTCTCTCTCTTTGTGAGTTTTGCCAATGGTCTAACAATCTTGTTTATTTTTTTAAAGAACCAACTTCTGCTTTCGTTGATCTTTCAGATTGTTTTTTTGGTTTTCGTTTTATTGATTTCTGCTCTCAGCTTTGTTGTTTCCTTCTGTCTCCCTATTTTTGGTTCCTTTTGTTGATCATTTTCTAATTCTATAAGCTGCATCATTAAGCTATTCATGCTGGGTTTCAATTTGGTTGACCTATCAAGTGTTGACAAGTTCGTGTTGAGGTCTCCCACAATTATTGTGTTATTATTGATATCCTTTTTCAGATTTGTCAACAATTGTATTAAATACTTTGCTGGTCCCTCATTGGGTGTGTATATGTTTAGGAGAGTAATTTCTTCCTGCTGTACATATCCCTTGATTTGTACATAATGTCCATCTTTGTCCCTTACAACTTTTCTGAGTATAAAGTTTGTGTCATCTGATATTAGTATGGCCACCCTCGCTTTTTTAAGGGTGTTGTTTGCTTGGATGATTTTCCTCCAGCCTTTGATTTTGAGTTTATGTTTATTCTGACTATTCAGGTGTGTTTCTTGTAGGCAGCAGAAGGTTGGGTTTAGTTTTTTGATCCATTTCGCCACTTTATGCCTCTTAATGGGTGCATTTAATCCATTGACATTGAGAGAGATAATTGTCATGGGATTTGCCATCTTTGTGTAGACGTTTGGTGTGTTTGTTGGTCTGTCTTGTCTTTAGAATAGATCTTCAGTTTTTCTTTTAAGGCTGGTTTTGAGTCTGTAAAGTTTTTGAGCTGTTGTTTATCTGTAAAGCCATGTATACCTCCTTCAAACCTGAAAGTGAGTTTTGCTGGGTGCAGTATTCTTGGCGAAGCATTTATTTCATTGAGTTTCGTCACTATATCTCACCACTGCCTTCTGGCCTTGAGTGTTTCTGGTGACAGGTCTGCTGGAAATTTCAAGGATGCTCCCTTGAATGTAATTTCTCTTTTTGATCTTGCTGCTTGCAGTATTCTATCTCTATCTGTGGGATTCATTATTGTGACTAGGATGTGTCTTGGGGTGTTTTTCCTGGGGTCTCTTTTAGCTGGTACTCTTCGGGCATGCAGGATTTGGTCACATGTTTTCTTTAGCTCTGGTAGTTTCTCTGTGATGATGTTCTTGACTGTTGATTCTTCCTGGAGATTTTCTTCTTGGGTCTCTGGGACTCCAATGATTCTAAGGTTGTTTCTGTTGAGCTTATCAAAGACTTCTATTTTCATCTGCTCATATTCTTTGAGTAATTTTTTCATTGTCTGATCATTTGATTTAAGGCTTTTTTCCAATCTCTTCTGCTGTGTGGAGTTGTTATGCATCGCATCTTCCAGTGCACTAATTCTATCCTCAGCTGCTGTTAACCTGTGGGAAAGCTCATCCATTATGTTCTTCAATTCATCTACTGAGTTTTTCAGACCTGTTATTTGACCTGATATTTCAGTTTGGAGTTTTCTGATTTCTATCTTCATATTCTCTTGATTCTTATTAGTGTTCTGATCTATACTTTCTTTGAGTTGTGAGCATCCTCCATATTTCTTCTCTAAACTCCATATCTAAAAGACTACTTAGGTGGTTGGCTGTTGTTGGGTCATCAGTTTCCATCTTCATTCTCTATGCATGATGTTGGTCTGCGTAGTTTCTCCATTGGCACGGTTGTGTTGTGGGTTTTTCTACCTGTTGGTGATATTCATTGGTTAGGTGGAGTGCGGGCCATGCTCCTCTGCTTTGACCCCTTATAGGTGGGCTTAAGGGGCCCAGCAGAGTCAGCTTTATCTGCAACTCTGGCCTGGAAAGACTCACCTCAGCCGAGGCAAGCCGTCAGGGGATGAATGCCAGAGAAGATCAAAGTTCCCAGGTTGAAGCAAGCCAGGGGAAGCCTCAAAATGTCTGCCGAGCCTGGTAATCTGTTTTTAAACATGCTCATTTAAAATATCCAGTCATTGATATTGTTAATTTTCAATTCCATTTTATGTATTCTATGCATTTATTTAAATTCCATGATTTGGGCCCGGAGAGATAGCACAGCGGTGTTTGCCTTGCAAGCAGCTGATCCAGGACCAAAGGTGGTTGGTTCGAATCCCGGTGTCCCATATGGTCCCCTGTGCCTGCCAGGAGCTATTTCTGAGCACACAGCCAGGAGTAACCCCTGAGCACCGCCGGGTGTGACCCAAAAACCAAAATAAAATAAATAAATAAATTCCATGGTTTACAAAATTATTCATAATGCACTTATTTTCTGGCATTCACTATTCAACACCAATCCCACCACAAGTATAACATTATTTCTACCATTGTCACCATTTCCCACCCACCCTCAAGCCTATCCCCTTTGGCAGGCACAAAATAATTTGCTTATATTGCTTGTTAGAAATAAATGGTAATAGAATTATCAAAAAAATTAAAGTTATTATGAAAATTGTTATATTTCACATATATCTTTCTCTGAAAGTCTACTAAGATGTTTATTACTAGTCAAATGGTCTGTGTTATTTTTCTTTGTTGAGCTTAGATGGCTTCTATTCTATTTTCCCATCTAATGTGGTGTGCTCTTACTGGGCTGTCAGTATTGAGAAATTTGTGATGTGGCCACACCACTCCAGAAACTCCAGGATCTGGATCTGTGGAGCTGGTTGCAGCTGTAGAATGTGGGTATGTCTGCTGGACTTTTGAACGTACAGGGATTAGGGGATGGCTACCTGCCTCCAATCTTGAGAAGAAGCCAGAGTTTTCAGTCCAAACATGGTTGTACCCGGAGTTTTTGTTGATCTGATGTCTCTGTAGAAATTAGTTGTAAAGTGGTGAGGTTGAGCTGTTGGCTAGGTGACCTGTGGGGTGTGGACATGAATGCTGGGGCTTGAGCAGGATGGGAACAGGGCCTGTCCCTGTCCTGAGAGTGCTCCCAAATTTTCAGCCCTAAGACTGGGGTACCCATAAATCTTAGAGGCTTGGCTTACCTCTCTTCTGAGAATAGTATGAATCTGTGGAGCTGGCTTATGAGTTGACATGGCAGTAGCTATGGGATGTGGGTGTGGCTGCTGGGGACTCAATTCTGTTTTAAATTAAAAATCTTTGTTTTGATCATCTTTTGCTACAATCAGAGGTCCGTGATGTGGGCTTTGTTTGCACTAGGATCAAAATTTGAACCCCAGGGGCTGGAGAGATAGTACAGTTGTAGAGAGTTTGCCTTGCATGCAGCCAACCTGGGAGGGATCCGATTTGATTCCCAGCATCCCATGTGGTCCCCAAGCCTGCCAAGGGCCATTTCTGAGTGCAGAGCAAGGAGTAACCCTTGAGTAACCCTTGAGGGCTGTGTGTGGTCCAACAATCAACCAATCAATCAATAAAGTTTTTTTTTTTAATTTAACCCCATTTCTTCATGACCACTGCTAGGTCAAGCCTTAGAGGCCCAAGCACCACTGGGGTGTGTGTTGGTCCCTCACACTGCAGGATCTAAGCATTCTTGAGCCCTAGCATTGAAGCATCTGCCAGGTTGTCTGAGTATTTCCAGAAGTGATCCCAGTCCCCCTGAGCACTACTTAGGAGGTCTCACCTACTCAGAAAAATATTCATGAGCCAGAGGAATAGTCCACTTAACACACTTGCCTTACATCTTGCTAATCTCAGCTCAAATTCCAGCACCACACATGGTCCTCTCCAAACACTGTCAGGGGCCACTCACTCCTGGCCATAAATCAAGATGTAGTCCAAAAAACCAAATACCTCTTTTCCCACAAAAAATCACGATTGGAATGTAACTCAGTGGTAGAGAGCTTGCTTTTCATATATGGTACTTTGAGTCCAGTCTCCAGCAGTGTTAAAAACAAACAAACAAACTTTTTAAGTAAAAATCAGACCAAACACTGATATGAAGGCCAGCTCCTGGCTACACCTAAGACTTCCCTCCCTCCCTCTCTCCCTTCCTCCCTCTCTTCCTCCATTTCCCCTCCCTCTCTTCCTTCTTCCCTTCCTCCCTTTCCCCTCCCTTTCCCCTCTCTCCCTCCCTTCCTCCATTTCTCCTCCCTCCCTTCCTCCATTCCCCTTTTCTTTCTTTATTCCTTTCTCCCTTTCTTTCTTTCTTTCTTTTTTTTTGTTTTGTTTTTGTTTTTGGGCCACACCCGTTTGACCTCAGGGGTTACTCCTGGCTATGCGCTCAGAAATCGCCCCTGGCTTGGGGGGACCAAGTGGCAGGATTTATTTAAATACCACTTTCTTCAACGTTGTAACCCTTCTGGAATCCACAAGCCGTTCAGGATGCTCCTGCCTCACTGGCCTTGTGCCCTCGCAGGCCAGAGATGAGCTGATCCTGGGCCATAAATGCAGGCATCACTGAGCTTCAGCTCCTGTCCCATGTCCCTGCTCTGTTTCTGCAAGAGAATGAATGTCTCTGCTTTCTTTAGGATCATCCATTTCTAAAGGTTTCCTTTTCAGGGTAGCTCTTTTAGATGTGTTGTGATGGGAATTTTTCAGTAGCTTTCCTGGGCTTTTTGCATGGGCTCTCCCCGCTTGGAATGCTTATTCCCTGCTCCCCATGGGGCATCATCATCTTCAGTGTTCCTGCAATGTTACTCATCACACTAACTTAGGTGTACAGCTTTATATTCCGATTCCAACAAATGCCACCTTGTGATCATTACCTAAAGACAGCCACCAGCAGTTTATCCTCCATACCATTCCCCTCCCTTCCCCCTGCCCCCATGGAAAGCCCATTCCCTTGTCTGCCCTGCCCTAAGAGCTCCTTTGATTTGCTTTATTCATTTGATTTGTTTCTTTACCTTTCACATATGAGTGAGATGAAAGGGCATCTTTATTCCTGAGGTTTTTTTGCATGATTCTTTCAAAGGCTGGCCATGTTGTCACAAATGACAAGATTGCCTTTTAGTTGGGTCCCTTTCACTTTATACACAGACCAGGTATTCTTCCCCTGTCTAAACAGACCGGATCCTATTTCACAGTCTATACAGCTTCTCTATCTATTCATCCACGTCTGGGCACTTTGACTCTTTTGCTCTCTAGTCTATTGAACTAATGTTGCACTAAGTATGCTGTTGAGTATATCTTTTCGAGTAGTGTTTTTGTGTACTAATTGTGGGGCCCTAGGTTCAGAACAAGGAGGAACGCCATTTTGTAAAGGACCACATGCTGAAAACCTCTTAGGCTTCTCTTTCTCAAGTCTAAGCTTTCATTAACACTGCCCTGAGATACCTGACCATATCAGGTAACCTATCTGGAAAGGACACCAGGGAGCGGTAGGAAGGTACCTTAGATAACAGCCAATTGTTTTAAAAATCACCAGAAGCTAGAACCTCCCTATATTCCTCCCCTCCCTATATAGACTGGCTTGCGACTCCTGGGAGACAGTCCTGACCGACAGTCAGTATGGTGTTTGTGGCTGATGTAATGAAGTTTGTTTTTTTTTGTTGTGTGTGTGTGTGCGTGCTTTGCTCCAATTATGTGGTCTCATCTTTGACTCCAGACCCCAACAGTAATAAATTTCCCAGTGGTTAAACAGCTGCACTGTATGCTATTTCTATTCTTGGTTTTAAAAAATAAATCTCCTTTTGCTTTCTAGGTGGTTACACCAAGTTACATTCCCTTCAGCAGGATACAGGATTTCCTTTTCACCATCTCCTTGTGAGCATATGTTCTTTTTTTTTTTTTTTTTTTTTTTGGTTTTTGGGCCACACCCGGTAACACTCAGGGGTTACTCCTGGCTATGCGCTCAGAAGTTGCTCCTGGCTTGGGGGACCATATGGGACACCGGGGGATCGAACCGCGGTCCGTCCAAGGCTAGCGCAGGCAAGGCAGGCGCACCTTACCTTTAGCGCCACCGCCCGGCCCCGAGCATATGTTCTTGATCATAGCCTAACTGGTGTGAGGTGTGGCTTTGATTTGCATTTCCCTAGTAATAAATGATGAGCCTCTTTTAAAGTGGTTCTTGGCCTTCTGTGTATCTTAAGTTAAATGTGTATTCACATCCTCTGCTCAGTTTTTAACCAGGTAGTTTGATTTTGTTTATGTTATGTTATGTTATGTTATGTTATGTTATGTTATGTTATGTTATGTTATGTTATGTATGTTATGTTATGTTATATTACGTATGTTATGGTATGGTACGGTACGCTATGCTATGCTATGTTATGGTATGCTATGTCATGTCTATTATGTTATGTTATGTTGAGTTATGGTCATTGTTTATATATCTGGGATATTAATCTTTTTTTTTTTTGGTTTTGGTTTTTGGGCCACACTCGGTGGTGCTCAGGGGTTACTCCTGGCTGTCTGCTCAGAAATAGCTCCTGGCAGGCACGGGGGACCATACGGGACACCGGGATTCGAACCAACCACCTTTGGTCCTGGATCGGCTGCTTGCAAGGCAAATACTGCTGTGCTATCTCTCCAGGCCCGAATATTAATCTTTCATTGGATTTATGAGTTGCAGATATCTTCTCCCACCCAGGATGGCTTTTTTTCACCATGCTAAAACTTGCTGGTTTGACGTCATTCTGTATATCTTTGGTTTTGTCCTTTGTGGTTCTTCCCTATTGAAAATCCTCTTACCCTATCTGCTTTTTCTTTTTTTTATTTGCAGGAATGATGATCATTTAATCAACTTTATAATTTTCTTTTTCCTTCTAGTTTCATTGAGAAATAATTGAGATCAGCCACTGTATATGTTTAAGGCATATGGTGCCATGGCTGATTGAAATATACTACAAAATAATGATTACCATCATAGGTTCAACTAACATCCATCTTCTCAAATTAATTTATTATGCTTTCTATTTATTGATCAGCTCTCTTTGGAAGCTGTAAGACTTAGGAAGGTCAGATCATTATTGTTTATGGCTTTTTAAGACACCCAAGTTCCCAGAACAGAGACTGGCACAAATTTAGTTCCCAGTTAACATTTCTTGAAGTGGATGGAATAAGGGAATTCTTTCAAAAACTGAGTCCCTTTTTATTAGATATGGAAATGAGATCCTAAGGAGGGCAAAGGATTTCCCCAAGATAACTAGGAGAGACGACAGGAGATCCAAGAGCAGAACAATGACTCTTGTCCTGTACCCAGCATGCTACAGTTCTGAAGTATGTTCCTTGTCTTCCTTGGATCCTTGTCCCAGGCCTTGGGGTTGTGGATGGAACTGTAAGATCTTCACTTCCTGATGCTAATAGCCACTTTCTCCTTCTGAGAGCATGGCTTCTACAACTCTCTTCTACAGAATTATTTGTTTTCCTTCAACATTATTTTTTGCTTCTTCTATTCAGCACATTACATGTGTAATTCCTTGCAGTTCAACTCAGGTGAATTCCTTGTTACTCTCAAAGTATGTTTTGTGAATGGTCTGCTCCTTCTGTGCCTTCCATCACTGTCCCGGATCCCAGTGACCCAGATTCCTGGAGCTTCCCTTCCAAGTCTGGAGATGGGGTTCTGGAGTGATAGCACAGTGGAATCTTGCCTTGCATGTGGCTGATCCAGGTTCAGTCTTCAGTATTTCATCTGGTCCCTGAGCCCTGCAGGAGTAATTTCTGAGTGCAGAGCCAGGAGTATTTCTGAGTGTGGCCCCAAACCAAACCAAAACCCCCCCCCAAAACCCACTACCACCATCGCCACTACAACAAGGAAGTCTGGGAATGAGGAGGGCAGGGTGGGTGGGGTGGGGGCCCCTGGATGTGGAACCAGAGAACCTCCTTCTATTTGCCTTCCTTGCTTGATAAATTTAGTCAATACTCACTGTTCTCAGAACCTTGAATTTTCTAAAGAAAATGGTGTTAACTCAGAGGTTGTTAGGAATGTGGCCTGACATCTTTGGTAAGGTGAAACATGATATTTCCAGGAGAAACTCAAGACTCCTGGCGGGTCTTCCTTTTTATTCCTCTCTTTGCCATTGGACTGGATTTTCCTTTCTTAAGGGTGCCCTGCCACACAGATCTCCCTCCTTTCCTGCCTTTGCTCCATTTCTGAATCCATCAACAACAGCCATTGATTCTGCCTCTTAGCTTTCTCTCATGATCCTCCTCACCTTCTCTCTTTCCATTGCCGCATCCTCTGCAGACCACTGCATCTCTCTTCTAGATGTGGTATTGGTCTGCCCAATAAACTCCCTGCCTTTTCTTGTACCCCTTCTTGACCACTATCCTCAATACTGACTGTCAGAGCAATTGTCATTAAACACTTATGCCTGATAGCATGTCCTTTGTGTGTTGAACCCCACCATTGCATTCCTTTTTCTTCCAGATGAAGGCCAAATTGTTGTGTGTGTGTGAACTCAAGGTTTATCCTGATCAAATTCCCTGCTCTGGTCTCAGCTCTGCCACTCTCCTATGCATTTTGTGCTCAGCTGTTTGCTTCTATCTGAATTCATTTTGCCTTCTTTTATTTTTTCATGCCAAACCCTCTGCCTGGAATGTCTTTCCTTTTTTTCTCTGCTAGCTGCAGGTAGCCACAGCTCTGTAAAAAACATTCCTGCTGCATGGAAACAGAAAAAGCATGATCTGTACCCACATGCAGTTTTTGATGTGACAGTGAACCCACTTTGGTCAGAAATCTTTAGAATTAGCCCTTCCTCTCCTATTCTTAGGCACCAGATGTGAGAATTGCTTCTCATACATTTTTTTTTTTTTTGTGGTTTTTGGGTCACACCCGGCTGTGCTCAAGGGTTTTTCCTGGCTCTGTGCTCAGAAACTGCTCCTGGCAGGCACGGGGGACCATATGGGACGCCAGGATTCGAACCGATGACCTTCTGCATGAAAGGTAAACACCTTACCTCCATGCCATCTCTCTGGCCCCTTCTCATACATTTTGAACTCACTGGATTGACCAGATGAATTTCTTGGGTTGGGTCAACATCGAAACATAAATGTCTTGAGTTGACCAGATGTCTATGAGGTGAGGAACATCTATGAGCTACTCTGAGACTCACTGGACAGGTGAAATTTGGTTATCCCACTGTTCAAGATGCCTGTACTCTGGTGATGTCTCATGGGAACTGGCTGAAGGGACTGGTCTCAGGCCATAGTGAAGCCTAAACTACTCCCTCCATGTCTTCCTCTCTACTGGGTCCCTAAGCTTCCTGCCGCCACCTTGGACAGTTCCAGCAGTGCTCTACACAGGTTGTCTGTGCCAACAGTTCTCTGCTGTGCTTGTAGCTTGTTTCTATCACTTGCTTGAATAATGAATTTACTTTGGAAAGCCCCAGCTTTCTCTCTAAAAGGGCTCTGAAATCTTGCTAACAGGGGTATGGGGAAGATCAACTGAAATGGTCCCTCTGAAGCCTCAGAAATTAGAAACAGTAACTTTTTCTTTCTTATATTTATTTATTGTTTTGGTTTGAGGCCACACCTGGCAGTGTTTGGGAGCTACATAAAGCAGTGCTCAGGCACACTCCCAGCAGTGCTTGGGAGACCGTGTGGCATCTGGAACAGAAAGCATCCAGTATGCAAAGTATGAACACTAGTTTGTCGAGTGTCTAGTCTCTCTCTGGCCCCTGCACAGTGGCTTTTAATCTGTTCTTCAGGACCTCCCTATCCACCACACCCACTTGAGTATTTCACTTCTATTTAATTCATACCTGAGACTCTCTTCCTATCCTGTGCCAGGTCCAGAGCTAAACGTACAACAGATGCTTCAAAGTCCTGAATGAGGACTGAGTGAGGAAAGGTGATGTGGGGAATGGGCAGTGTGCCATCAGAACATGGGACATTAGACTACTTACCAACACCTCATGCCACATAGGTGCTAATCATTGATTCCTACAGACCTGAGTTTAAATCCTGATTGTTTTTGCTTGCTGTGAGACCTGAGATACATGGTGGCAGGTCTTCTCATCTGAGACAGGGCTGGAGGCAAAGTCTTACAGCTTACAGATCTGTGAGGAGCATCCTCCCTGACACACAGTAGGGGTTCAGGAAATAGGATCCAACTTGTCTGTTCCTTTTCTCCTTCCCTTCCCTTCTTCCCTGTGAGAAATGTCTCCAAGGAAACAGGAGGAATTATTTTAAGAAAAGAGCTGAGGGCTTGGGTGGGAGCAGATGGCGACTTGGGCCTCACAGAGGTAGAGGAAGATAGCTTTGGCCCTTCCAAGAGAAAAAGGCACCCATATGCCTCCCCATCCCAGAAAGTATTCGGGCAGAACCTGGGGATTGAGCCACACAAGGGAACTGAGAAAAAATATTTCCAGCATATCAGATTAGGGACAGAGTATTTGACGTGGTGGTGCCTTTGTCTTGATTGGTGACCATCGAAAAGTGTCAGGGCAGGGCAAGCAGAAGGAGGTGAATCTAGGATGGACACTTGGAACAGTGTGAGAGCATATCCCAGAGTGCTCCTGAGCTGGTAGAAGCTCATTCACTTATTCTCACTCACTCACTCACTTGTACTCTTTTACTTATTCGCTCACTTATCTACTTATTATTCATTCATTCATTTAGTACTCATTTACTCATTTATTTACTTATTTACTCACTGACTTATTTACTCATCACTCACCCACACATCATTTACTCATTCTCTCATTCACAAACTCACTCACTCATTATTCATTCATTCATTCACTTACACATGCACTCACATGCTCACTACTGGGCACCTTCCCCAGCCAGGCAAGGAGCACACCTCACTTCAAGCTCCTTTCAAAATTATATGAGCTGGAGCTGGAGCAGTGGCGCAAGTGGTAAGGTGTTTGCCTTGCCCGCATTAGCCTAGGATGGACCGTGCTTCGATCCCCCGGCATCCCATATGGTCCCCCAAGCCAGGAGCAATTTCTGAGCACATAGTCAGGAATAAGCCCTGAGCATCGCCGGGTGTGGCCCAAAAACCAAACAAAAATTATGTGAACTATTCTCTCCATGGGACAGAGGAGAAAATTGAGGCTCTCAGAAGCAAAATAAGATTCCCTGGTTCCCAAAGAAAATAAAATTTACTTTATTTTGTCTTATCCCCTTAACAGATCCCTTTCTATTGAAGAGAAAATATGAATCTCAGAGATATCAGGGTGCTCAGGTCATATCTTGCTGGCCCTCTGGATCCCCTTGGAACACTTGAGACTTAGAAAACTGGGAGCTTCAGCCTTATTGGTCACCTAGAGTGACCTGTACAGACTTAATCTAGTCCCCAGGCCTGTATGCACACTTCTTGTCTTGCCCTTCGTTGTCCTTTTTGCCTTCCTTTGATCATTGGGCTCTGCACATTTAGGGCATTCCCTCTTCCCAGAAATCATCCCACATTCCCAGGGGGCTCCTTTTGGCATGGTGGGTGTCTTAGGTCTCCCTATAAAGTCCTATAATACCAGAATTATTCCTCCTGCAACTTCAGATCCCTATTGCTCAGCACAGGCTTGACATAAGCAAGTATCACTAACACTGGATAGATGGAGGAGTGGGTAGATGGGAGGATGGGTGAATAACTGGATGGATAGATGAATGTTTGGATTGAAAGGTGAGGATGAGGTGAATAGATGTATGGGTGGATGAGTGAATAGATGAAGGCTGGACTGAAGTGTAGATGAATGGATCAGTGGATGAGTGGATGAAAGAATGGTTGGGTTGGGCTGGAGCAATAGCACAGGTAGGACATTTGCCTTGCATGTGGCTGATCCAGGATGGACCTTGGTTCGATCCCCCTGTGTCCCATATGGTCCCCCAATCCAGGAGCCATTTCTGAATGCATAGCCAGGAGTAACCCCTGAGCGTCACAGGGTGTAGCCCAAAAAGCAAAAAAAAAATGGTTGGGTAAATAAGTTGATGGAAGGATGGTTGATGTATAGTTGGGTGGATTGGTAGATGAATGTATGGATAAGATGAATAAACAAAATAAAATAAAAATAAAAGAGTGGGGCTTCACTCTTTTTGTTCTCCAAATATTTATCAGGTCCTTCCCTGCATCTGCTGTTTTGCAAGTTTTCTGAAGCCCCTTGCTTTCTTTTTCCAGTGTAGAAGAAGAGAAGGTTTTGGAATGGACTGACCTGGGTTCTTCTCTAGATTCTACCTATTGCCTGTGACTGGATAAGTCACCCAAGTTCACAGTCCTCAGCTTCTGCATCTGGAAAATGGAAACAAGCATAAGGTCCTACTTTGCAGGGTGATTATAAATTGAACAAGAAGAATCTTGATTCAAAAAGAAGGTCTTGATAGACTAGAAGCAAAGGCATGCCACTGTTTCCCTACCTGGGATTAGTTTCAGGTATGGCATAGAGGAAGGATCATCTACCCAGCCAGCCTGCCATCCACCCTGCCCATCGTGGAATTGTTTGATGGGTGATCTGCCTGGGAACCACCTACAGATTTTTCTAAGCCTATGGCTACAAATAAGTGGCCTGGTCAAAATCACCCAGATGAAGACAATTGAGTGAACACTACCAAACTGCATCAGTGGAGAGCAAGTGAAGGACAAAAAACAGATGTGTCTTCATTTAACATATCTGCAGATGTGTCAGAATATCGGACCTTGATAAAGCAGACCCTGAAAGGGGGACTTTTGAGTGCAGGTCACTTTTTTGGAACATGGTCAAAGACCTGGGTCAGAGGGTGTGTGGGGAGCAAACCAGTAAAACGTGCTCCAGCAAACACTGGAGCTTCATCCCGCTAGGGATCTCAGGAGAGCAGACACACATCTCAGAACTCTCCCCATGAAAACTGAGAAGCTTGGCACGACTCCCTGCTTCCTGGTCCCCTGATTGAAGGTTGTGCCAGAGGATGTTTGCTTCCCTGCATCCCCAACTTGTCCTTCGTCCTGTCTGGAGCTCGGGCTGAGCCTGTTCTTGCCACATGAGAAAGCTCCAATAGGCAGAAAAGCAGGAGCTGTCCAGCACAAGAACCCAAATAACCCAAGGTGGGTGCTAAAAGCTAAAAGGTGTAAGAGATGGTGTGTCTTTGTCATCAGAAAACATTTTTGAAGTCTGGAGTTAGCAGTGCTGAGTTATAACTTTGAAATTTGCCAAGAGGGTAGATCTTAAATGTTCTTACCAAGAGGACAAAGGGTATAACTCTGTAAACTGAGGGCAATGTAAAGGAATGATTGCATTTATCATTCCACAATACACATGTACATTCAAGCATCAAGCAGTATCCTTAAGTATAGATCTATTAAGTATATTATTAAGTATAGATCTATTCCCTCTTTGTCAACTAGGTCTCAGTAAAGGTATACAAACAAAATGAATAAGGAAAGAAATGCTTGCTAATACTAGTAATGGGGAGTGAGACACAGAAGTCAGAATAGATTTTGCCAGTGTAGGTGACATCTGAGTTGAATGTGAAGATGCGAGTTTTTAATGGGGACAGGCATTTTGGGGAGCAGGATGGTCCTGAATTTGGAGGCTAGTACAGAAGGAAATTTGGGAAGGAGCATGAGAGGAAGCTGGAATGGGGGCCTAGGCTGAGCTAGGACAGTGAAAAAGGGATGAGGAGAAGCTCAGACCTCCAGATTGCTGAGGAAAGAGAAAGTTGGGTGGGTAAGGTAGGTGGGTATGAGAAGAGAAGAGGCCCATCTTCTGGTTGTAGGGGCTCTCACCCCCATCCCATTAAGTATGGACATATTTGGTTGACATGGTCATGGTGCTGGGCCAGAGACACCTCTCATTTGGTCTTGGTGGACTTGGTGGACATTTTATGGTTTGCTCTCATACCAAGTCTCATCATCAGTAGCTCGATGCATCACCACTCAAATGGAGTTGTTCTTACAACTGGTCATCATCCAAGGGGGTGGCTGACCAGTGGTCAAGCAGACACTTGTCATTAGAAGATGTGCTGATTTTAGCCATGCCATGCTTCTCCCTGAAGCCCCTGAATCACAGAAATGAGAGACAATCTGATGCCTTTTCCCCATGCCATTGAATCCCTCTTAGTCTTTGGACAGGTTAGACTGGCATCCCTAGGACCACCCTGCTGCTCCTGTGGGTCTGGCTCCCTTTTCTGTGCATAATAATTTAAATAACTCCTAATCAGTCTCCCTCTCTTTACCTCTCTTTTTCTCCCCTATGGGGCAATGAAAATGATGTAGGGCACATACATGTCTCAATCCCCAGGTTTTATCGTATGACTCATTGAGTACTCCCAGGTATAACCCTAGTGGCTCTGAGCACCCCTGGGATGAATCACTGAGTCCTAGTATTGAACCATTTAGCCTGATTGACTAAATGTCATAAGGGCGGTCCCCAGGCCATAGAAACTGCTTGAGACTTCCACTTTACAGTGTAGACTTTAGGTGGACATAGTGAATTAAAAGCAATTGCTAGCTGGACACCATGAATTAGAAGCATCTCTGGCTCATGACCTCTCAGTATTGATCCAGACATGACCCTATCGGTATGTTTTCACACCACACAGCATAAAACACAATATATACCCTGGTGAGCCACTGCCCACACTACAAGAACTTGAACAGAGCCTGTGCTCTACGCTTTACCCTTCCAATTCCCACTTCTCTGCTCGAGGTGACATAAGTGGAATTTTAATTCTATCCTTCCCTAGACACTCATGCAGGGCATTCTTGTATTACAGGATAAGTGTCTGTTTTCTTGTTTTAACTGTTGGTTGTTGTATTTTGGAAATTCCTGTGGGTAATTTGGGGCCACACCTGACAATGCTCAGGACCTACTCCTGGCTCTGATCTCCAGGATCATTCTTGGGTGTTGAGGATTAGACCCGCTATCCACAAGGCAAGTGCCTTATCTGCTGTAAAATCCGTCCAGCCCATATTAATTGTATTTTTTGAGGGATGGCACTCACAGGTTACTCCTGGCTCTGCACTCAGAAATTGCTCCTGGCAGGCATGGGGGACCATATAGGATGCCGGAAATCAAACCACCAAGCCTCCTCTGTCCTGAATCGGCTGCATGGAAGACAAAGCCCTGCCACTGTGCTATATCTCTGGCCCCTTAATTGTGTATTTTTTGAAGGTCTGCCATGCATAGTCTTTTTGATTTTGTTTTTAGATCATGCTTGGGGGCCTTTCCCAGGAGTGCTCAGGGAACCATGGAGCTGAAGATCAAAGCTGCATCATGCAAAGCATGAGCTCTACCCATTGAGCTTTCTCTCAGGCCCACAGACTTCTTTGTCAACTTGGCGCTTTATTGACCAGAACCTGACTGTGCTGTGTTTGTAATTGTGATTCATTCATTCTGAGGGCTGTGTGACTATCCCCTAATTTATGTGCTCATTCTCCTGTCAGCTGTTAATTGGGTTGTTTTCAGGTCTCCTGCTCTTACAAACAATACTGTTATGGATATCCCCATGCATTTCTCTGAATACACCACAAAAGTGATCTAGACCTCACCCGGACACTTATTGGAGAGACAGAAACGTATCTGAGGCCCTGCCCAGACCCTCTGGCTCCAAAGTTCCCTTTCCAGGCTTCTGGGATGCTCTTCCACACACATAGCTGTCAGGGAGCACTGGCCAAGCATCCACAAGCATGGGCTTCTCCGGGGCATGCATTCCAGAGTAGGGTCACTGGTTGCAGTTATGCCAGGGCACCCCACGCCCCACAGCCAAGAAGAACTGCTTTCAGCTACATCTTTGCTGATACCTACAAGTGTCAGACTTTTGTTTTTGCTATTAGAATGACATAACATCTCCATGGTCTGGTTTTTTTTTATTGGGAGGGGCTTCAGGGAGACTGAAGTCTCTCCAGTGATGCAGAGCTAATCAGAGGGTGGCTCAATGCTAATTCAGATCCTGCAGTTCTGGAGAGCCCCTTCTCCTGCTCCCCCAACAATACTTGAAGGATTTCAGGTCTATATATCTGGTGATACTTAGAGGGGCATATAGTGTCAGGGATTGAACCAGAGCCCCATACATGCACCCCACCTGCTCTATGTAGGCTTTATGTTGTGATATATAGGGACCATATCAAGTGTGGGGGAGGGGAATAAGGTGCAGCAGTTAGGGTGCTCAACTTGGCAGTGTATGGGGTCACCAAAGCTTAGCTAGCATTCAGCAGATCAGGTGGTGCCAGGACTAGAGGCCAGGGCATATGCTCTACCACTGCACAAGCAAGGCAACTCCTTATCCCTGGGCACATCCTGGCACATGACTTAAAGTCTGTTCTTTGAGTAGTGTGCATGCCTAACAATACTCCCAGCTTGGCCAATGCTCAGAAATTAGTCCTGTCAGTGCTCAGAGGACTGTGTGGTACCAGGCACTGCATCCAGGCATCTGGCACTCCTGAGTCTGGACTTATATTTCCCTGATACTAATGAGGTCAGGCACCCCTCATAGATTCACTGGCCATCTGGTCACCTTCTGTGAAATGCCCTGATTGGTGGCTTCTGCTTTTTTTCTTTTTTCTTTTGGACTCACTCAACTCCATCTCCACCTTTGGACTTGCTGTACCTTCCACCTGAATCACTTTCTCTCTTCACCCCCTAGTGTCAGTTTTTCCAAGAAACCCTCCACGACTGTCACTGGGTTGGTGGGTCTCTGTGGTCTTACAGGCAGGGAAATTTATTATCCTTTGCATCTAGGAGATACTAGAGACATCAGCAGCTTCTGGTGCTCCTTCCTCACGGAAAAATATTGCAAACCTGTACAGCTTGACCCCCGCAGAGGTTTGATTTTGTTTTTGTCTCCTAATTTAGTTGTCATCATTTAAAATTCAGGAGAATTTTGCATTTAAAAATATCTGAATTGCTAATTCCGCTTGGAAAAAAAAAGATGTGGCACCAGCTGCGCCTCCTTTCTGACTTGGCAGCAATCAGCAGGCACTGAGAGGGGCCGAGCGCTCCACACCAGGGGGGTCTGTGTCCAGGCCTGTAGAAATGACCTGCCCAGGGCTCGAGCACAGACTCAGAGTGTGGGAGCACATGCTTTTGCAGACCTTCTAACCCCCCACACTGCAGGGTCCCCCTGAGCACTGCTAGATGTGGCTTAGAAACCAAATATGATGATAATAGTGAAGATGATGATGATAATAATAATAATAATAGAAAAATGAGCTACCCAGGCCCTGTTTACATTTCACTTGATGAGCCCTGCTTAGACGTGACATTTATTCTTCTAAATCTCTCCTCTCTTCCCTATAATTCTAACTTTCATCCCTCTGGTCTTTTCACCCTAACCCGGGACCATCACACTAGCTTCCTTGGAAACACCTTTCCTTGTCTTGCCCCTTCCCATTACATCATAGTCCTGATAAGAACCAGCCAGGCCAGAGCAATGGCACAGTATGTTGGGTGTTTGTCTTGTACACAGCCAACCCAATTTGATCCCCAGCATCTTATATAGTTTCTCAGAACCAGGAGTAACCCCTGAGTACCACTTGGAGTGGTCCAGAAACCAAAAGCAAAATAAATAAATAAAAGGCACTGGGAACAAGAGAGTACAATGGGCAATGGGCAGGGCACTTGCCTCCCACATATCTGAATCCTTGATACCCTTTATGGTCTGCCCACCAAAGCACAGTCAGGAGGAATCCCTGACTGCAAAGCTAGGAGTAAACCCTGAGAACAGTCAGGTGTGACCTAAAACCAAAACAATGAACCAGCCCTGGTTCCTTATTGCTTCCCCAATTTTTCTTTTTCTTCCCCTCTCTCTTTTCTTTCTTTCTTTCTTTCTTTCTTTCTTTCTTTCTTTCTTTCTTTCTTTCTTTCTTTCTTTCTTTCCTTTCTTTTTCTTTCTTTCTTTCTAGTTTTTCTTTCCTTTATTCTTTCCTTTCTTCCTCTCTTCCTATCTCATTTTCTATTCTCTCATTTTCTTTCTCTTCTTTTTCTTTCTTTTTTCTCTCTTTTTTCTTTCCTCCTTTGTCTCTCTTCCTCCCTCTTTCCCTCCCTCCCTTCTTTCCGTCCTTCTCAAGGATGAGGTGCTGCTCAGGCAAAGAATTACTTGGGTCACCACGACAGTGCTGGATGCCACATGTGGCTCCAGATATTGACTGAATCAGGGTCCATTGCACCATGCAAGAAAGGCATATGCCTTAACCTCACCATTTTATTTTATTTATTCATTTTTTATTTTTGGTTTTTCTTTTTTGGGTCACACCCAGTAGCACTCAGGGGTTACTCCTGGCTCTATGCTCAGAAATCGCTCCTGGCAGGCTTGGGGGACCCTATGGGATACCGGGATTTGAACCAATGACCTTCGGCATGAAAGGCAAATGTCTTACCTCCATGCTATCTCTCCGGCTCCATTTTATTTTAAATAGGATTTTCATATTATGAGCATTTCAGAAAAATGTCTAGACAGCAGAAGGACAAACATCTATAGGCCCAGCCCAACCTAAAAAGTAAACCATTGCAAGTATATTTGGAGCCCTATTACATTCCTTCCTCACTCCTCTCACCTCTCAGATTGTGACTTCTTTGAATTTGCTGCTTATCATTCCCTTGCATGTTTTTTACACTTGAATGACATAGATATGTGTCCCTAAATAATTTATAGTATGCTGTATGACTTGAAACATTATCTAGCACAAAGTTGTATTCCCACTGTCATTTGTTTTGGTCATCCAATAGTGCATATTTTGTTTTATTTGTTTTTGTTTTTGGGTCACACCCATTGACACTCAGGGGTTACTCCTAGCTATGCGCTCAGAAATTGCTCCTGGCTTGAGGGGACCATATGGGACACCAAAGGATCGAACTCTGGTTCGTCCTAGGCTAGCGCTTGCAAGGAAAGACGCCTTACCTCTAGAGCCACCATTCTGCCGCCCCCCCCCCAAAAAAAACCCCAATAATGCATATTTTAAAGTGGTCTTACAGTACCAAAAAATCTGCACAGGCAGGCACAGATCACAAGTGTCCCACCCTAAATTTCTGTGCACTGAAATAAGAAGTTATTGAGATTCAGCTCCAGGAATGCAGGTGAGGCCTGCAGTCATCATTTGGTAGCCTGTGGCTGGAGCATTCTCCATTGTCTGACTCAATCACTTTTACCCAGTCTACAGTTGATGGGCAGTTTGGCTGCATCCAGTTCATCATCTTACAAATGATGCTGCCCGAGTCTCCTGAGTTCCTGTGAAAAGTGTCCCATCATCTACCTGACCACATGCTGCCATGTCCACGGCAGGCTCCCAGGTCAAACAGTGGGTCCTCATAGATACTCCAAGTGCGTCTTCTCCTCTTCACCCTGCCCCATCCTCCAGCTGTTTCTTTGTGGGCTCACATGCTCTCTTTCTGCCCCGGAGGGGCCAAACTCACCCTCCAGGCTCAGCTGCAGCCCAGCCCTATCTCCTCCTCTGGGGTGGCTTACCGGGCATTGAGAGACCACATGGCATTGTCTCCTCTTCGTGACTGCCTGCCTGACATAGAGGCCAGAGTCCACAATGACACACAAACCTAGACCAGTCTTGGGGAGTGGTGATGGGAAGCATAGGATGACTGGGAGGGGGCATAAGTAGTTGGAATCAGCATTGACTATCCCAGGCCCTGAGGGTAAGTAGGAAAAAGTTGGTGGGATACTGAAGGCTTGGAGGAGGCCTACCCGCAGCACAAAGACTTCCACTGGTGGAGATTTCTGGGTTGGGGACATGGACCAGCCAAGCAGTTAGGGGTGGGGGATGTGGCCAGAAAGGGGTTGTGTGGAGACTCGCATGCCACCCTGTCTCTATTGGCATTCATTGGCATACTTAGAAGATGACTGTAAATGGGAACCGGGGAGGGTTTTTATTTGTTTGTTTTTTGTTTGGGGGCCACACCAGGAGGCTCTCAGAGGCTACTCCTGGCAAGCGCGGGGACCCTATGGGATGCCGAGTAGAGTATGGAACCTGGGTCCGCCCTACCTGCTGTACTATCACTTCGGCCCAGAGGGTGCATATTTGACGCCTTTTTTGACACCTACTGATGCCAATGCCTGCGAGGAGCTTCATTCCATTCATTCATTCCTACTCTGCTTTCTGCAACCCAGTTTGGGCCCAGTATCCAGGGCTGCCCCCGCTTGACAGGTGGAGAAAGGTGGTGTGAATCCAGGAGGGGCTGTTTCTTGGATAGAATTCACATCCAGGTCAGGTACCCCGCTCGAGTCCATCGCACACCGGGATCGTCTTTAACCCCCGCGCTGCCTGCCACCAGGCATAGGGGAGAGGGCGCCGCAGTAAACGGGCCGCCTGGGGGGCACACGCTCCCCAGAGGCAGGGATTCAGGTTCGGAACCCGTGGCCTCCAGTTTTGAGTGCTGATCACCCGCACCCCACCCCACACAGCCCGGTCCGATCTCGGCCTGGGTGGGTCTCGGTCCCCTCCTCTCCGGGGTCACACTCCGCGGCCGGAGAGGGGCGCCCCCCCCCGAGCCCCCAGCCCTGGGCTGTGTGACCTTGTGCCAGGAGCCTGCTCTCTCTGGGCGGCCGATCGCGGATCTCCAAGCGCCCTTCGGCGGAGCGCGCGTCACGGCGGGCCGCGGGGCGTGGGTGGCCGGTGGGGTGGGCCGGGCTCGGGTGCCCCCACCCCCACGGACCGGCGCCGGATCCGCGCCTGGTTTTGGGCTCAGCCGGGCCCCCTCCCCCGCGCTCTCCCCGCCCCCGCCCCCTCCCCGCTCCCGGGGAACCGGGGCGCGCGGCTCCTCCTCCCGCAGCCGCATCTGGGGCGCCGCGCCGGCCGGAGGAGAGCATGGGGCGCCCGCGGGCCGGGGCCGGGGCCGGGGCCTAAGCGCGGAGGCGGCGGCGCAGCGAGGGGCCGGAGGAGCGCCGGGCGCAGGTGAGGCGCGGGGGCGGCACGCGGCTGCTGCCCCCCATCCCCTGCCCCGGCAGACCCCCAGCCCCAAGCCGGGGGGCGGTGCTGGCCTTGCGGTGGGAAGCCCCTTTTCTGGGTGCGGGCGAGCCTCCCGACCCAGGGCGATCTCCGCGGGCCCCGAGCTGGGAGACGGGGTCGGGGGTGGGCGAGGACGCCGTGGGGACTGGCCCCCCAGTCCGGGGCTGGGCTCGAACCCCATTCTTCCTGGCCAGCCCGGTTCCCACGTTGGGCTGTCGGCGCCGGGACGACCCCGCCGCCTCCAGCGCCACCCCCAAGGTGTCCGGGGTCCCGGCACAGCCCTGCGTGCGCTGCCCACCGGAGCGAGGAGAAAGGAGGAGGGGGCAGTGGCCGGCATTCCTCCATGCACCCCGCTGCCCAGCGCGCTCGCCCCGCCGGAGCCGGGTGCGGATCTGGCCTCTGGGGAGGGGGCCGGGGGCGACCCGCCAGCCCGGCACGGCACCCCCTTTCTGTCTCCCGGGTGCATCCCCGGAGGGGCCCCGCCGCCCGCCCGCCCGCCCGGGCACCTGGGCTGGGGGACCGAGCGCACGCTCACATGGCTCCGGGGGGCCCCCACGTGCGCAGAGCGGGTTCGCCTGGCAGCGGCCGCGGCAGGTGCACCAGGTGGCGGGGGAGGCTGGCCGGTGCGGATGTGCCAGCCCGCGGGCTGCCGACGGCGGCTCCGGCCCCTCGGCCAGCCCCTCGCTCCCGTCCCCCCGCCGCGCCCACCGCCCGCCGCCCCGCGCCCGCTCCCCTCGCCCGCTCCAGGCTGGCACCGCGCGTTGCTCCAGCCCGGCTCCCCCGTCCCCCCGCGCAGCGCCGCACCGTCTCCCCTGCTTCCTCCCGCCCTCCCTGCCGCCCCCCGCATGCTTCCACTGCTGATGTGGGGGGCGAGAAGCACCCACGGGCAGGGGGTTCCGTGTCCGGGGAAGGCCAGTGGCGGGGGTGGTGGTGGACGGGAAGTCCACCGGAGGGCAGCGCCCATGGGGAGCGGGTTCCTGCAGCCCTCCCTCCCCCTCCCCCTCCCTCTCCTGAGGGTGGGAATGACAGGGAGCTCGAGAGGGGTGCAGTCCCCCCCCCCGGGCCCCTCGCAGCCCCCCCACCCCGTGGCCCTGGCTGCCCCTCTCTCTCTCGGCCTGGCGCTCAGATGGCCTGGGGACGGTGGGATCAGGCTGTGCCTGGATCGTTTCCGGAGTCGCCCTGTTTCTGCCCCACTGTGGGGCCCATGAGCCCCAGAAGCTGGGCCAGGCTCCCCACGGACAGCAGGGCTGGGTGGGGCCGCCGAGCCAGCTGTTGGGTGACAGACACCTGGCAGCCACCGCTGCTGAAGGCTGGAGCTGTGCACGTGGGCAGGCGTGTGTGCGTGTGTGCGCGCGGGGGAAAGGGGTGGGGGGCACCCAAGCAGGGACACCAGAACCCCCTGTCCTCCTGGGAGCTGAGAGACATGGCTCAGCCTCTGGGAACGTGCCAAGGAGCAGCTGAGATGGGGCTGTGGCCTCTTCCCACATTCGTTCAGCAGTGGCCAGGTTAGACCTGTGCTGGGCTCTGGGACAGGGGGAGCACTGCTGTGTCCGCCTTAAGGAGCCCCTGTTTCAGAGGAGCCGTTCAGTGCTGGGCCCTGGGGATGGAGCACAGGCTGAAGAGGACTAGGGCCAGAGCTTAGGGCCTTTTGGGCCCCGCTTGAGATGGAGTCGCAGATTTGCGGGCAGCGCCCAGAACGCAGGCTGCCAGGCCTCCGAGCTGGGGTTTCTGAAGGGAGGCCATACACCCCCTGGATATGACGCTACAGACTCGGTACTTTGGAGTCTTCAGGAGACTCGGTGACGTACTGGCTATTGCGGGTGGGACTCACTGGTATCTCCTTCGGCTCTCTTGTGGTTTATGGGCCACTGACTTCATAGTTGCTTCCAGGGGACAGGGACACTGACGAATCAGGCTGGGCACTTGGTGTGACCAGAAGCAGGTGGCCTCAGCCCTCCAATACATCTGCAACCAAGAGATTCATTCATTCGAAGGTGGCAGGATCTGACTACAGTGCCTCTGCGCACTTCCATGTAGGCATTTGATTGTGGGCTGCCAGTCTCTCTCTACAAGCACACAGTAGGTGCTCAATGCCTGGCTCCTAGGACAAAGCCTGGTTTCCCACAGCCACATCTTGCATGTCCACACACACTCACACACCCTTGATCCCAGTCCCTGTGGCCTCTTTTATGCCCAGGGCTGGCCATGTTCCTGGGTCTCTCCTGCCTCAGTACCTTTGCACCTGTCACTTCTGCTTGAACTTCCCTTTCTCCTCCACTGCCTACAGACCTGCCTAACTTCCTCAGTGCCTCAGTTTAGGTGTCACTTTCAGAGCCGGCTTTCCCTGAAGTCTGGGTTCCTTTGGGTGCCTGTTAACCCTTTTCTTCCTGGTGTCTATGGGATCCCCTGTGAGATCTTTGAGCAGAGATAGGACTGGGATTGGATAGGTGCCTATTCTTTGGGGCATGACTGTGATGGCCTGTGAGTCCTTCCATTCTCAAGTCAATTCCTTTGCTCCTGTACCCTGGTTTATTAGATCACCTCTCTTTTTCTTTTCCTGGGCCACTGACTTGCTCATGCCTCCATTCTCAGGGCCTCCAGAGCTTCCAATGGCCTGTTCAGCACGTCCCCTGTGCCAGGCATGGGGATACAGAGTCAAGCCCTGAGGACTGGTCATCCTATATCCCCTCCCCAAGCTGAACTGGAGGCTGAGGACACTGTTGTAGACTTGCAGGAAGGTTGGCCTGGGGTCTGTGGTGGGTTTTAGCAGATGGGACAGACAGAGAATGGGAGAAAGGAAGTATAGTGGTGGCCGAGGGCACTACATGGGTCAAGGCACAGGGGCAGCCAAGTAAGCTGAGACAGTGGATGGAGATCACAGGACCCTCCAGGGAGTGTCGCCATTTCCCTGGGCCATCAGAGGGCAGGTCATGGGTTCAGGCCTGCAGGTGGTTGATGTCCAGACAGTCAGCTAGTCCCTTGCTACTTTGCTGTGTGCACTGAGCTGGGGCAAGTCCCCTTGGGTCACCCTGCGAAGAGAAGGCTCAGACCTGGTGATTGTCCCCTTCTCCGTGTATTCATGCCCCTAGTGGGGACCTCTGGCCCCTCATTTCTGGGCGACTATCCTGGCTCATGGGGCTTATTTGGTTCTGGGGGCGCTGGAGGGGAACACATCCTCATGCTGTTGGGTCCCCTGGGCACCAGTGAGCAGTTTCTTCTCTCAGATGGCCCTTAGGTTGATGGGAGTGCAGGAGGGAGAGAGATCCCCCCTTTATGCAGAGCCCTTCTGGAGCCTTTAGAGGAGAGGCATGCTGTGTGTTGGGGCCAGGTCCTCCCCTATCTTCATCTCATCACACACTTGAGGGGCCCTTCCAGACTCACAGGACAAGCTTCTTGTGGTCAGTGGGGGCCGCCTTTGCTGCTCCTATGGCCTCTGCACTTTTTCTCCTCGTGATTGTCCCAAGCCAGCCCAGAGCCTTTGAGGTATTCATAGCTCTCCAGAGTTTGTAGGATACACGCTCTTCATATCCTGCCACCCACTATATGGGGAGGAATGAGCAGAGATGTGCCCACTAGATAGGTGAGAACACTGAGGCTCAAGGTCATGCAGAGGTGGGGGCGGGTCCCCAGACCAGGAGCCCCATGGCACTGGGTCCCAGGGTTGGCAGGCAGCATGTAAGGGGCCTCTCTGCCCCCCCACACACACCTCATTTCCTGAGCTGAGGCACCCAGCTCCAAGCCCTCTGTGCTGGGTTTCGCAATGCCACCTCCTCCCCACCGAGCTGTGCTGTCTGACGTGGCCTTTTCAAAAACCCAAAATGAATGGAAGCAAATTTTGTTTGGAGAATTTCGCTACTCCCTTCAGCAGGGCTGGTTGCAAAACCAGGCTTGGGGATTGTTGCTGCTGCAGCTACAGCTGATGAGGATGAGGATGACGGGCCGTTGGCTGATGCCCCATTCCCAGGCACCAACCCCAGTTCTAAGCACCTTGGGCCAGCATCTCCCCAAGTCCCGCCTCACACTAGCGTCATTGTCCTCTTCTGGCAAATAAGGAGAGCAAGCCACAGAGTTTTAGTAAATTGTGTAACTCTCTCTCTGTCTCTCTCTCTCTCTGTCTTATCTGTCTGTCTCTCTCTGTCTCTCTCTGTCTCTTTCTCTGTCTCTCTCTCCCCCTCTCTCTCTGTCTCTGTCTCTCCCCCTTTCTCTCCCCCCTCTCCCCCCCCCCCCGGCTGTTGACGTTTCAATAGCCAGGGGTTGTGTTTTTGGTTGCAATGCTCACACACTTGTTTGTGCTACCTGCTGAGACTGCATTCTTTTAGGGGTGCTCCTCAAATAGACTTGTTTATGGTATGTGAGAGACGGCAGCACACTTGATTGTGGCTGGGGATCCTCCACTGCCGTGCCACCAGGAGTCCCTCTTGGCATGTGGGCTAGTGCCTCAATGGAGCTGGAGGCCTCACAGCTGAAGACAGATGCTCTGCCACTGTGTTGTGCCCAAGTCCCTGCTCTCTTGGCCCCATGGTCTAGAGATTCTGCTCAACAGAAGCCAAGGGAAAGGGTCTGGAGGGGGCAGGACAACAGACCCACCTCACTGATCCAGCTCCCGCCTGGCAACACCTAAACACACTCATGGGACAGAGCTCAGGACCTGCTGTGAGGATCCTCCAGTGCTCCCCCAAGAAACTTACCTGGCAGCTGGGGGTCAGGAGGAGGCTGCCTCCCACCTCCATGCTCTGAGCAAACATTCCATCCTGGGAGCCACACATGTCAGGCTGACTTTGAGTCCCACAAAGGATGAGGAGTGACCGTGACTGGCAGGACAGAGGTTGGTCCTGGTTCTGGAGAACGTCTCCTAAAGGGGCAGCGTGTCCTTTGGTACTCAGGGTTCATGTGCAGATCGCCCAGAAGGTGGGTGGACTCTGCATTGATTGGAGTAATGGGGCAGGTGACCCAGTGTATAAATAGAGTCCAGGTCTGCTTAGTGAGCACCTGCTGTTTACTGCACAGGCACGCGGTGCCACAGCCTGGAGCTGGGAACCACACCCGGAGGAGGGAGGTGTTCATGACTGCGCAGGGAGCAGCTCTGAGCTCTGAATGCTGAGGTTGGGGGTGCAAAGAGCTCATTCCTCATTCCTTGGGGCACTGTGAGTCTAGGCGGCTGGAGTGAGAGCTGGAAGCTTCTTTTCTCTAGACTGTCCCTTCTTTGGGCTACCTGGTGTCTGTCTTTTGTGTCAGGGGCTTGAGCTTTGGTTCTTGAGTGATACCAGCTGCTTTTTCATAGGTGAACTGGGAGGTGCTTCCCTCTAGGAGTGTGCTGGATCAGGGACCCTCCTTTTCATCTGCAGACCCTCTGCCTGACTCCATCCCCCCAGTCCCCACTCGAGGCGGGAAGCCTTTCCATCTGCCCACTGCAGGCTGACTCTGCGCTGTGACGCAGCAGCCAAGGACTCTGGAGCGCAGCTTGGAAACGGGAATTGGGGTTTGCTAAGACGGAGGGGTGGGGGAGAAACGGCCCTTCCCACCACCCCCAGCTGCCTGCCTGCCTCTTTCTTTCCTTGGCTGCTGCCGCCAGGCCCCAGTTTCTCTGCAACTCTGCCAGGTCTACTTTGGGAGTGGGAGGCTTGGACTGCAGGCTGCGCTGAATGAGGCCCAAGTTCAAGTGCCCACCCACCCACCGAGGGGCCTGGCTGTGTGTCAGGTCACTTACCAGTTTGGGCTTGGTTTTCAGGGCTACAGGGCATGGAGGAAGGCCCAGTCTCTGAGGAGACCACCTGTTCCTGGGGAGGGGCTCCTGGCTAGACTCGCCTGTTCTTGGGTGGGAAGTCAGGGTGATCATCCAAGGCCAGTGGACTGGAAGAGCCCTGTGATGCTGTAATCAATCCGACCTGAGGTCGTATGGGTAGCAGGTGAAAGAGCAAAGAGGGTACCAGGATCTGTGATTTGGGTTCAGGGGCAATGAGGCATTAGTGGGTTGACCCCCTTATACCCTTATCTGGGTCTTAGTTTCTCGGTCCACATGGTGGGGAGAAGAGGTGGTTTCTCGGTCTGTTTCGGCTCCACCCGACCCTGCTGGGGATTGTCTGAGCTTTATGTCACAGCAACAGCCAGAGGTGTGGGAGACCTCACCTTCTGCGACCTGCCACCTCTGGGTGGCAGAGATTTCCTGGAGGACCAGCCGTTCGTGTGCAGTCCTTCCAGGAATGGCAGGTCAAAGGCAGGCACCTGTGGGCCAGCCACACTGCCTACCAGGCACCAAGTTATATGAAGGGCCAGTTTGACATAACTGTAGGTCCTATGGGCCTGCTGCTGGCCAGTAGGTGGGTGGACACAGATACCAGACACATGTGTGCCCACCTCCCCAATCTCCTTCCCTGTTTCTTGTAGCCATTCATTCAGCAAATATTCATTAATATTCCCAGACAGGTGCTGAGCAGGTGTCAGACACTCTCTCATTCCTGAATTGGGGGTCCAGAATCTTGTGGGGAGGGGAGGGTCTGGGACTTCACCTCTCAGAGGAAATGCCACTCACCTCAGTGACAGGTGGTGCTGTCAGGGTCCAGACCTAGTATGGGAAGTCAAGGAGCGCTGCCTAAAGGAGGTGGCCCTAGAGCTGAAATTGAGTGAGGAGAAATGACCAATTGAGTGGCAGGACTGGGTGAAAAGACCTGGGATTGGGGCTGAACTGGCTCTAAGCTTCGAGAACCTGGGAAGAGTGAGAAGGGCACTGGTGAAAGGAGAAATCAGGGTTTAGTGGACCAGGGTTTGGTGGACCAACATTGGGCGTACTTCCTGTTGGGAAGAGACTCAGAGAGGTTTGAACTGGCTCTGGGGTTCAACCTCTAGAGGGGTTCTACCCAGAAGGAGTCACTGGCTGCCACTGAGCCCTACCTGAGCAGCTTGCCTGATGTCCTGCATCAGGTCAAAGTGGCCCTGGGCCTCCTCTACCTCTCTCTCTCTCTTGTAGCCTCCACTCACCTGCACAAGGTGTTTTGAATGGAAAGAATCTGGGGCATCCTAAACGGTTCTAGAGCAGAGCAGACCATGCACTTTCCTACAGGCATGCCCCGGGCCTTCCAGGAGCCAACTGGTCTCTGCAGGCCAGTGCCAATTCTCCTGAGCTGTCTATAGAACAGAAGCAGAGAGACTGGTCCCTGCCTACATGGGGCCACAGCCCTGGGGCTTCTAGGAGTCATTTGTCAAGTTGGGCTGAGTAAATGACAAAGATAGACCTGGAAGTGTGCAGGAAGGCTGCCTGGACCCTTCAGAACAATCTGGCTTCTTTCTCATGAAACTTTCTGCTTCTGCCTCCAAATTTCTCCAGTTGTTCAGAAACCCAGCTGCAGATACCTCCAGGGCCCAGAACCCAGAGCAGTGCACTGCACATTCCTGAACCTCCTCCTGTGCCCTCATAACCTCACTTGAGCTCAGCCGAAGGGCAAGACTCTTAGAGCACAGTGGGGTCTCATCGGGCCACCTGGGTCATTCCTATGCCCTCTTCTCCCCATAGTGCATGCTTGCCCCTGACCAGACTCCGGCCTGGCCTTGGGAGCTCTGTTTAGCTTCTGCTTCCCCTCCAAGTTGATGTTTCTGGAGGCCCAGCTGGTGCCTGGCATGGAGTGAGCTGGGGAGCCCCGCCATCTCCTCTCCCACCTCAAAGTTAGACCCCAAGCAGCCACTTCAGACACAACTCAGCCTGCATCTCCCCTAGATGCCCCGCCAGCCCCTGGAGTGGGCACAGTGGTGCCCGTATCTTTTGCTTAGCTTCCTATCAGAGTCCCCAGGAAAGAAACTCTCGCCTTAACCCTTGACCTAGTTTTGTGTCTTATTTCTGACTGCCACCTGGCCCATACTTAACTAGTTTTAGTACTGACTGGTGGAGGGTGAAACCTGCCCCATCCCATCCCCCATTCCCATCCCAAGGCTGCAGTGAGCATCTCACAGAGTGACCACAGAGCCCTGGTCTTCAGTGGGGTGCATGGCGGCTCTATGGGGTACCAACTCTTTCACATCTGTTTGTGGTATCTGCAAACAGCCCTCATCACTCTTAGCCACCCAAAAACATGAGTAGTGTAGACTTTCATATTAAGCCTCACTCAGTGCCTCTTCAGAGAGCCCAGTTTAGATGCCTCAGCAAAGGGGGCAGGCAGAGGGGATGCCCTTTGTCCTGAGGGGCCTGAGCTAGAACTTGACCTCTGTTGAAGGCATTACCTGTCCCTCCCGGGTGAGGTAATGCAGCACAGAGAGAGCAGCTGCAGAGCCAGAGTCAGAACCTTATATGGGTGTGGGCCCCAACTCTGACCATTGCCCTGTCTTACCTGAGATCCGAGAGAGTATCTCCCTGCTGAGGGGCTGCCGTGCCTTTTGGAAATGAGGGGTGAAGGGTTGAAGAATGGGGATGTAGCTCATCAGTAAAGTACTTGCCTTATATGTGTGAGGCCCTGATGGGTTAAAGTTCTGATATGGAGGGGGGGAGGGGAGGGGAACTAAGTATAAAGACCTAACTAAGCTAGGAATATTTTGTGTTTAGTTTTTAGCTGAAAGATCAAAATAGAGTGAAAAGTGGTCCCATCATGCCCAGGGTCCTGGGAACATTTTTCTGTTTGTTTTGTTTTCATGGAGCCACAGTGGGCAGTGCTGGGAGGCTCTCAGAGGTCTCGTCCAACATTACTCAGGGGACCCAGGGTGCAGCGGAGGGAGCCCAGGCCTTCTGCATGCAGTCTATGCAGCCCATTGAGCCATCTCCCAAGCCACTGCCTCGCCACAGGCTTGCCTGGCCAAGCTAGGCCCCCAGAGGAGAGAGAAGCTGATGCTGAAGGCTGAGTCGGGCCCAGATCCTGTGTGTAGCTAGAGCTCAAGAGAGGGAGGTGCCAGCACCCCCTGAGCTCCAAACCCCATTCCCCTGCCTCCTCACACTTCAGCTTAGCTCATGGGAGATCAGCTGGGAATACACAGAAGGATAGGCTCATTTCCCAATAGTGTCCACCAGTGTCTTGTTTAAGGCTCTCCCTGGAGAGAAGGAATCTCCAGCCTCTTGGCTGTTTTACTCTGAAGGGTCCAGGAAGATCCTCACAGAGATGGAAAGAATTTTAATAGCTGAGGAGTCAGCAAGAACTCTGGAAAGCCCAGGATGTTGGGGACGCAACATGACTACCTCCCCACTCTCTGATTACCCCCAGAGCCCTATGGGACTTCGTGGTGTTGCCTTTGTACCATGTTTATCAAGGCAGACCTTCTCATTCCAGTCTACTCTAGAGGTCCCCCTTGTTTAGGTACCTCCCCCAGACCTTCCTCTTAATCACCCTTCCCCAACTCTGCCTTTGCTTCTCAACTCCCCCACACTCTGCTTCCATGTCCCCTCCCCCAGGCCTCACTCTGTCCCTTCCTCTGCTGGCCTGGTTTACAGTGACCCACATTCAAGGCCCCACATTCAAGGCGCAGGTCTGGTGTGTGTGTGTGTGTGTGTGTGTGTCTTTGGAGTGTGTGTGTGGTGTGTGTGTGTGTGTGTGTGTGTGTGTGTGTGTGTGTGTGTGTGTGTGTGGTGGGGACAGGAATAACATCAGGTAGTTCAAGGCGCAGGTCTGGGGTGTGTGTGGGGGGTGTGGGTGTGTGTGGGGGGTGTGTGTGTGTGGGGGGTGGGGACAGGAATAACATCAGGTAGTGGGGACCCCCTACCGGGCTCACTCAGGCCCGGCCCGACCCCAGACCTAGTGGTGGACAGCGGTATTCTCCCAAGGCTTCAGGTCTGCATGGCCCCTGCTGGGTCCATTTCCTACCAACATGCCTGATGTCAGGAAGCAGACACATGGATCAGCAGGACACTCCTGTGGAATCCAGCGCCCTTGTGCTGGTTGGGTTCTGAGGTTCTGGCTGCCAACGGCTGCTCCTAGGGACCACTAGAAGAAGGAGGTCACTGGAAAACCCTGCTTGTCACTGTTGATTGTGGAAGGTCCACCCCCTGGATGCTGCCCAGGATCCCTCTCTGAGTGTCTGTGAAGGTGTGAGCTACTGGCCATGCAAAACCCAGGACTGGGTGAAGACCCAGCTACTGGGGACAGAGAGTGGGACGCTGAGCCTTGAGAACAAGGCTGGGGGTATAGTCCCCATTTTCCCCTGTGCCGAGGCCTGGACAGCTGGGAGAGTATTCTCAGCTGGACAGTGCCAGGCCTGGGGTGAGTGTGGAGGGGCGGCCCCTGCACCACTCTCCCTGGGGCTGGCTCAGGCTCCCGCAGCAGATGCGGGAGTCAGAAATAGCTCACACGTGCTCCGCACTGGAAAGCTGCTCCCCCGCCTCGGTGCGTTTCATCGGCACCGAGGCAAGGACAGTGGGTACCGTGCGGTGACCTTCTCCCTCCAGTTATTAATACACTACCCACTGGGGCTGCCCGCATCTCTGAGAGAGTGGGCGACAGGGCTTGAGAAGGGGGCTGCCGGGGTCCTCCTCCCAGACCAGAGAAACTAGAAAGCCACACCTGCTCACCAGAACCCTATCCAGCTAGATAAGGCCCCAACTGCCGCTGTGAGGGTGAATATTGTGGCACTCCACCTTCATGCCCTGGCAGATAGAGTGCTCATTCTTTTCTTTTTCTTTTCCTTTTTTATTCTTTATTTTGTTTGTTTGTTTGTTTGTTTTTTGACACACAGGCACACAATGAGGGATCATGAGTGCCGTGTATTAATAAATGGAATAGACAGTCTACTTTATGAGTCTTAACTGACCGAAAGAATGACTGGGTCAGAGCAACAGTACAGCAGGTAGGGCACTTGCCTTGCATATTACTGACCTGTGTCTCCTCGCCCTCGCCCCATTTGTCCCCATCCCACCAGGAATGATCCCTAAGCAAAGATCCAGTAGTAAGTTCTGAGCACTGTCAGGTATGCCCCCACCCCCACCCCCCCAAAAAAGAAAGACTCATGTGGATGAAATACTATGATATTTCAAGAACCACACACCTGGAGTTTAGCATTTCCTTAAATGGGTTGTCTACCCATCTACCTATCTTAGGTGAGTGAGGTATGTAGATGATGATGGAGTTGCCCAAGTGGGATCATATTAATCCTGTTCATCTAGGACTGTCTTGCTAGCACCCTCGTCTGAGTTTCTTACTCCAAGTATTATATTTCACTTTTTTTTTCTTTTTTTTTTGGTTTTTGGGCCACACCCGGCAGTGCTCAGGGGTTACTCCTGGCTGTCTGCTCAGAAATAGCTCCTGGCAGGCACGGGGGACCATATGGGACACCGAGATTCGAACCAACCACCTTTGGTCCTGGGTCGGCTGCTTGCAAGGCAAACGCCGCTGTGCTATCTCACCGGGCCCATATTTCACTTTTTTTTGTTTGGTTTTGGTTTTGGTTTTTGGGTCACACCCGGAGGCACTCAGGGGTTCCTTCTGGCTCTACGCTCAGAAATCGCTGCCGGCAGGCTCAGGGGACCATATGGGATGCCGGGATTTGAACCACTGACCTTCTGCATGCAAGGCAAACACCTTACCTCCATGCTATCTCTCCGGCCCCATATTTCAAATTTTTTTGTACTCAGGTGTGATGTTATTTTTGTTTGTTTGTTTTGGTTTTGGGGTCACACACAGCACCACTCAGGAGTTACTTCTGGTTCTGCACTCAGAAATCACTCCTGGCAGGATCAGACCATATGGGATGCCGGGATTCAAACCGGGTTCGTCTTGTGTTGGCCATATACAAGGCAAATGTCTTAGCGCTGTGCTATCGCTCTGGTCCAAGATGTGATATGTTTTGGGATGCACAGATCTTAAACATATGGCATAACTTATATTGTATATATTTGTGTATCTCTCATGTGTTTCATATAAAGTACATGGGTATACTTATGGCTTATGTATCTATGTATACACAAATACACTCACAAATCCTGGTAACACCATTGAGATCAAAAAATCTATTTTCAATGGTCTTTGGTGATTCTGCCATGTCTTTTCTCTTTTAATTGCCCTCCCTGCACCCCTGGAGTTGAACCTAGGTCAGTACTCTTGACTTTTAAAGCCATAGCTGAGTTTTTGGGGTTTAATTTGGAGAAGGGCTTTTGGTGACACCCGATGACATTCAGGGTTTACTCCTGGCTATGCACTCAGAAATCGCTCCTGGCTTGGGGGACCATATGGGACGCTGGGGGATCGAACCTCGGTCTGTCCTAGGTCAGTTGCATGCAAGGCAAATGTCCTACCACTGCACCACAGCTCAGGCCCCTTAGCTGAGTTTTCCTGTTGAGAACCTTCATACAAATAGAATTATGCAGGATATCTCTTGTGCCTAGCCTCTTTTGCTCGTCATCTTTCTGTGGGATTTAGCCATCTAACTGTGGATTGTTTGATTTCATTCTGTTACATCTGCCTGGTATTCCACTGAGTGAATATTTCACACTTCATTCTGTTGTTTTTGTTTTGTTTGGAAGCACACTTGCTGGTGCTCAGGGAGAACTCTTGGCTCAGTGCTCTAGGGGGATTTGCTCTAGGGGTCAATCCCAGAAGTTCTGGGGGACCACATACAGTACCGTGGAAGGGTCTGTGTTCCAGCCCTTGTGCCCCTTCCCCAGCCCATGTCTTCTACTGTGGATAGAAACTTAGATGCATAGATGGTGCTGCTCTGAACTTTCTCACGCATCTTTTGGAAAACTTAGAAGTTATTTCTCTTGACTCTGTACCCAGGTTTGTAGTTTCTGGGTCACGGACGATGAATATGTTTAACTGGAGTGGATTCTGCCAAACATTCTTTCGGAGTGGTTGTGCTCATTTGCACCCCGCTCCCGGCAGCGTGGGCATTTATTTCAGCTGCTCCATGTTCTCAACGACACGCTGACACAGCTCTTCTTGGGGAGCTGCTGGGAATCTGCTCTCGAGTCAGACCATCTCACACTGGCCCTGTGCTGGGGGCATTCTGGTTACTGTCAGGATTTACAGAATCTTTTATTTATTTGTTTTGATTTGGTATGCCTGTGGTCTACTCTTTGTTGAGTTTGCTTCAGTGGTTACTCGAGGCTGCTTGGCACCAGGGATTGAACCGGCACCCACACGCATGTGTAAAATAAGTCTTCAGCCCACTGAGCTCTCTCAGGGCCCATTATAGTTGTAAATTATTATTTTTCAGTTTTTGTTTTTGGACCACACTCAGCAATGCTTGGGGATTATTCCTGGCAGGCTCAGGGAACCATATGTAGAGTCTGGTATCAAACCTGACTGGGTCCAGCCACATGCAAGGTAAACACTCTACCTGCTGTTCTATTGCTCTAGCCCCTGCCTTATTACTATTTTGTTGTTGTTGTTGTTGTTGATTTTGGGACCACATCTGACTGCACTCAGGGGTTACTCCTGGCTCTGTGCTCAGAAATCACTCCTGGTAGGTTCAGGGAACCATATGGGATGCCGGGGATCTAACCCAGGTCAGTCCCAGGTCAGCAGCATGCTGTGCTATCACTCCGGCCCCCTATAACTATTATTTTTAATGGAAAAAAAAAACAGGGACTGGAAATGTAGTTTAGTGGTTAGACATAAGCCTGGCATGTATAAGGCCCTGGGTTCTATCCCATCTCCTCATATCACCCTGCCTCCCTTCACCAGCACCACTGATCATGACCCTGGTGTCCTCACACACACACACACACACACACACACACACACACACACACACACACACACAGAGCAACTACTACTTAAAAAAATATAAAGTAATGAGGGGCTGGAGTGTTGGCGCAGGGCATAAGACGTCAGCCTTACGTGCATCAGCCTAAGTTTACGGACTGCAGTTCGATCCCCTGGCGTCCCATATTGTCCCCCAAGCCAGGAGTGATTTATGAGCATATAGCCAGGAGTAACCCCTGAGCGTCATCGGGTGTGGCCCAAAACCCAAAAAAAATTATATATATATATATATATATATAGAGAGAGAGAGAGAGAGAGAGAGAGAGAGAGAGAGAGAGAAGAGAGTAAAGCAACCAAATACCCTTCAGTAGATGAATAGAAAAACTATGATAATATGTTTAATGGAATATTATTTAGCCATAAAATGAAATGAGCTTGAGCTTTCAACTTGCCAAAAACAACGTGGAGAACTTCAACACAATTACCAAGTGGAAGACGACAGCCTGAAAAGATCACATAGTGTGTGATTCCAACTATATGACATTTTGGAAAAGGCAAAAGTATCAAGACGGTAGAGAGATGAGTGGTTGCCAGGGATCTGGGGCGGGTGTGGGAATAAGCAAGCAGGTGGAGCACGGGCACTCTTGATGTGCTGACACTTCCTGGGACTTTTCAACACAGTGACCACAGGTCCCAGGACCTGATCACTCAGAGGCTTATGGGAGCCCCATCCTCAGGCACTATACAGCCCCCAGGACTGCCCTAATGCAAACCAGGAGCTTTTGCTCATGCTCATGGATCACTGTGGGTCCCTCCTTGGTAACCAAGACACCTTACTAATGCGCCATGCTAATCATAAGGGAGGAGGGAGTTAATCATGAGTGGGGAGAAGGGACTGGGGGAGCTCCGAGTCTCTGCTCAATTTTCCTGAAAACCTAAAATGACTTGGAAAACAAGGTCGACTCATTGAAAGATAAGAATTAAAATGTGGGGCTGGCAAGGTGGCACTAGAGGTAATGTGTCTGCCTTGCAAGCACCAGCCAAGGAAGGTTCTATCCCCCGGTGTCCCATATGGTCCCCCCAAGCCAGGGGCAATTTCTAAGCACTTAGCTAGGAGTAACCCCTGAGCACCAAATGAGTGTGGCCCCCCCAAAAAAAAAGAATTAAAATGTATGAAGCCAGAGCAATAGTACAGAGGGTAGGATGCTTGCTGACCCCAACTCAATCCCCAGCACCCCTGTGGTTCCCCAAGCTCTTCCAGGGGTAATCCCTAAGTGCAGAGCCAGGAGTGTGACCTGAACACCACCAGGGCAAACAAACAAAAGCAGAACTATTCAAGGAGAAGGGCAACAGAATAGGTTACAGGGATGTTGAGGTGCCTTTAGGGATCTTTTCTTTTTTTGAGGTTGGGGTTCCTTTAGACACTTATGCATTTTACTCTTGCCCCCCTTTCTCCCTCACCTTCGGGTGGAGGTACCTCATCCCTAGTTGTTACTTAAAACTCTTTTTTTTTTTTGGTTTCTGAGTCACACCTGGCAGCACTCGGGGGTTACTCCTGGCTCTATGCTCAGAAATTGCTCCTGGCAGGCTCGGGGGATCATATGGGATGCTGGGATTTGAACCTCTGTCCTTGTACATGCAAGGCAAACGTCCTGCCTCCATGCTATCTCCACCCCATCATTTTTTTTCCTGCTTGGGCCACATCTGGTGATGCTCAGGGGTTATTCCTGGCTATGCACTTGGGGGAACCATATGGGGCACCGGGGATCCTAGGTTAGCGTGTGCAAGGCAAATGCCCTACCACTTGAGCCATTGCTCCAGCTCTTTAAACTCTTCTTAAACATGATGTTTAATAGCTCCCTAAAGGGAGGTTGTTGATTTAAATTCTGATGATGAAATCAGAGTCTTTGTGTTGGGAGGGGAAAAATGGAGATTGATGAGGTGATGAATTGCAGTTTATGGGCGTTGTATTTTAGGAGAAATGATTTAGAATGATAGCATCTTCCTTGGTACCAGTGAAGCCCAGAATCTCAGTACAGTTATCTTCAAATGACAGAATGAGGTGTGTTTACATTCTGGAAATAAACTATTATGGATTTTAGAACAGATAAGACAGAATGTTTTAAGACTAAAATAACTTTAGAACCTCTCAATTGAATGAACCAATCGAGTATTCTAATTTAACTTGTTTTCCCTAGAGTAGCTTTGATTTATTTTTCTTCTAAACTTTGCTTTTATTGAGGTACAATTGACATACTATAAATCATGCATATTTCAAGTGCTTGTTTGACCCTTTGTTTGTTTGTTTGTTAGTTTGGGGGCCATATTCAGCCCTGCTCACTCTTAACTCTGTACTCCTGAGAGAATTAGCCTGGGAGGGACTCAGGATTATAGTGGTGCCTTGGATTGAACCTGGATCAACCACATGCAAGCCAAACTCCCTACCAGCTATACTATCACTCTGGACCCTCAATTGAATAATTCTCTAATGAGGGTTTGGGGTCCTCAAACTTTTTAAACAGGGGGCCAGTTCACTGTCCCTCAGACCATTGGAGGGTCTGACTATAGTAAAAACAAAACTTATGAACAAATTCTTATGTACGCTGCATATATCTTATTTTGCAATGAAGAAACAAAACAGATACAAATACAATATGTGGCCCGCAGGCCATAGTTTGAGGACCACTGGTAGAGCGATAATACAGTAGGTAGGCCACTTTCCTTACTTGTGGCAGACACAGGTTTGATTCTCTAGATCCCATATGACCTTCTGAACACCAACAGGAGTAATTTCTGAGTACAGAGCCAGGAGTCACTCCTGAATATCACCAGTGTGACCTCAAAACAAAACCAAAAAAAAAAAAAAAAAAAAGATAGTCCTTTGACAAGTGTATACAACCAGGAAGCCACAACACCATAACAATAGTAAATGTGCCCTTCACCTCCCAAAGCTCCCTTGTGTAAGTAAGGGAAGTGTAGTAAGTGAAGACCCACATCCTTACTCCCACTTTGCTGCTTCTCCAGCCTCTTTCTGCCCTCTCTGCTCTTGCCCATTCTCACTCCTCAGCAGTCACTTGTGTTTTCTAGAATTATGCATAATCTCTTTTTTATTTTGCTTCTTTAACTATGCATGATTACTTGAAGATTCACCCATGTGGTAGCAAGTATCATTGGTTCATTTTTTTTATGGTTACTTATTTCATAGTAATTGGATCAATCACTTTACTTGTTGGTATACTTGTGGGCTTGTCTTTTGGTTTGTTGTTGTTCTTGTTTGTTTTTGGGCCACACCCAGTGATACTCAGGGATTATTTGAGGCTCTGCACTCAGGAATCACTTTTGGTGGTGTTTGGGGAACCATATGGATGTCAGAGATTGGACTTAGGTCAACTGCGTACAAGGCAAATGCACTACCCATTGTGCTATGCTTCCACCTATTGTGGGTTTGATGTTATCACTTTGGGTCTATGATGAACCAAGGTCCTACGACTGTGTACAAGTCTTTCAGCATATGCCCTAATTTCTTTTGGGTTAATATCTAGGATAAAGGACTTGACAGTAAGCAAAGTGTTGAACTATTTTACTTTTGGACCACATCTGGAGATGCTTGAAGTGGCCCTTTGGTGGTATTCCAGAGAACATACAGTGCTAGGGATCATATCCATGTGTCCTGTATGCAAAGCTTATATTTCAGTCATTTGTTCTATTCCCCCAGCCTTATAGTTTTTTGTTTGTTTGTTTGTTTGGTTTTTTGGTTTTTGGGTCATACCCAGCAGCACTCAGGGGTTATTCCTGGCTCTACACTCAGAAATTGTTCCTGGCAGGCTCAGGGGACCATATGGGATGCCGCGATTCAAACCACTGTCCTTCCGCATGCAAGGCAAATGACTTATCTCCATGCTATCTCTCGGGCCCCTTAGGTTTAACTTTTAATCCTTCTTTTATTACTTATTACCTGGCACTACTCTGGAGCTATTACTCAGCTTGGTACATGGCAATTGCTCCTGGTGGTGCTCAGGGGATTCAATCATGGCCGCTTGCTTGCAAAGCATGTACTCAACCCTTTGAGCCCCATCTCTTGCTCTCTTATGTCTAAATTATTTTACTAAATTGCTTTTGTTTTAAAAAAAACATTACTGTTTTCATTGTCAACAACACTTGGCATAGTGGATCTTTCTAATACTGAACATTCTAATAGCTCTGACAACTCATTGTGGAGTTAATTTGCAGTTAATGACCAAGAACGTTTGAACATCTTTTCATGGGCTCATTTGCTATGTAAAGTTGTTTTCTTGAAAAGTGTCTGCTCAAATCTGTTGCCCATTTTTGTTTGGGGGCTATATCTGGCAGTACTCAGGGACTATGGTCAAAGGTCATTCTGGGTAGTGTTGAGGGGGCCATGCAGTGCTGGGGATTGAACCTAGACCTCTTGGATGCAAAGCATCCACTCAGCTCATTGAATTATCTCTCATTTCTGTTGACCATTCTTAATCATTTTGGGATTTCGGGCCATACTGGTGGCACTTGTGTTTACTTCAGGCTCTGTGCTTGGAGATCTCCCTGGAGAGTGCTTAGGGATCTGTATGTGATGTCAGGGATAAATGAGTTAGCCACATGCAAGGCAAATACCAAAAAATCCTGTATTGTTTCTTCCTCGTCTGTTCATCCCTCCCCCCACCCTTTTTTTGGAGGAGGTATTTTGGACTGCACCCAGTGATGTTCAGGAATTACTTCTGACTTTGCACTCAGAAATTATTCCTGAAGGTGCTCAGGAGACCAGATGGGATTCTGGGGATTAGAACCAGGTCAGCCATGTGCTAGACAAGTGCCCTACCTGTTATACTATTGCTCTGGCCCTGCCCTGCTCATTTTTAACTGGGGTTATTTCCTTGTTACTGAGTTTCAGTGATGCATTTTGCATACAAATCCTATGAATGAAACATATTTGCAATCATTTCTCCCATTCTGTGGTTATCTTTTCATTTCCTAAAGAGAGGGTTTCAAAGTACAAGTGTTGGGGCCGGAGAGATAGCATGGAGGTAAAGCGTTTGCCTTTCATGCAGGAGGTCATCGGTTCGAATCCCGGCGTCCCATATGGTCCCCCGTGCCTGCCAGGAGCAATTTCTGAGCCTGGAGCCAGGAATAACCCCTGAGCACTGCCTGGTGTGACCCAAAAACAAAAAAAAAAAAAAAACAAAGTACAAGTGTTTTAAATTTTGATTAGATTCAATTTATCAATTTGTTCTTTTTATGATTATCTTTAGTGTTGTCATATGTAAGAAATCTTTTCCTAATCTAAGATTATAATAGTTTAGTGTATATTTTTTGTGGATTCGGGCCACACCTGGCAAAGCTCAGGACTTACTTCTGCCTCTGTGCACTGCCACTTTCCTGGCAGTGCTTGGGGGACCATATGCAATGCCATATGATCATATAGCCATATGATCAAACAGGTCAGTTGCGTCCAAAATAAGTACCTTAATCTTTTGGGTTGGCTTTCTGTTTTGTTTTTGTTTTTTGCTTTTTTTTTTTTTTTTTGCTTTTAGGGTAGTCCTCAGCATAATTCCTGGTTCTACACCCCAAGATCATTTCTGGCTGTGTTGGGGGACCATATGTGATGTTGGGAATTGAACCCTAGTCAACAATTTGCAAGGCAAGCTCCTTACGCACTGTAGTATTTTTCTGGTTCCCAAGGCAAACACCTTAACCTCTGTATTATCTCTCCAATCCTCTACATAGAGCTTTATAGATATGGATTTCATATTTAGAACTAGGATTTATTTTGAGTTAATTTTTGTCTGAGTGTAGGATATGAATTACATTTCACTCTCTGCTTCTAAAGATCCATTCATTCTAGCACCATTTGTTGGAAAGGGGAAAAATCTCCTGTCTCTATTTCATCGTCTGTGCTCCTTTGTCAAAAATCAGTTAACCATGTATGTGTGTGTCTGTTGCTGGACTCACACACTCTCTCTTTAGTCCATTAATCTATTTGTCTTCCTTTATTTCAGTATCACACTGCTTTGAAATTAGACCCTTTAATTTTTCTCTTTTTTATAAAGCTGTTTTGATGATTATTAATCATTTGCATTTCCACATAACCTTAGGATCAGCTTATCACTTTTTATAAACATTCCTGTGGGTTTATTTGGAATGTGGCATGGTGGTCAGGAGGACACTTCACTGATTCCTGACCTTCTGGGCCTGTCATTTCAGTGCAATGACCTGAAGATGTGGTGCTGATCAGGCCAGTGGTGCTGCAGTTTACCAGGGCTACCATGTCTAGTGGTGCAGTGGGTTGGGCCTCCAGAGCTGCATCCTCCATCCTTAGGGGACCATATGGAACCAGCAATTGAACCCAGGACTGGCCTCATGCAAGGCAAACACCTTATTCTTTGCACCATCTCTCCAGTCGCTTGTTGAGATTTATTTAAATATGTTGATAAGTATGGGCAGCGTGAAAATCCTTACAATACTGAGTCTTCTCACCTATGAACCAATATAGCTCTACATTTGTTGCTTTTGTTTTGGGGGTCACACCTGGATATGCTCAGGGGTTACTCCTGCTCTGTACTCAGGAATTACCTCTGGCAGTGCTTAGGGGACCATCTGAGATACCAGGGATTGAATCTAGGTTGGCTGCATGCAAGGCAAGCACCCTACCCACTGTACTATCTTTCTGGCACCCAAGATATCTCTACACTTATTTAGAATTATAAAGAATTTTCTGGGGCTGGAGAGATAGCATGGAGGTAGGGCATTTGCCTTGAATGCAGAAGGTCGATGGTTTGAATCCCAGCATCCCATATGGTCCCCGAGCCTGCCAGGAGCAATTTCTGAGCATAGAGCCAGGAGAAACCCCTGAGAGCTGCCGGGTGTGATCCAAAAAACAAAAAAAGGAAAAAAAAAGAATTTTCTCAGGGATGGGATGGAGATAGTTCAGAGGTATGCACACGTTTGACCTCTAGCACTGCATGGCCCCTGAGTGCTGCTGCGTATAACCCTTGTGGTCCCCAGTACTTCTGGGCCTGAGCAGCACCACCTCCCACCAGACCTGAGCACTGAACCGTTCTGCCTGCTTGGCCCAGGATTGTAGGAAGTGATTTCTGGGGTCTCCTGAGCACTGCTTGGGAGAACTCCCAACTAAGCCATTGTCGCAGCAGTAATTTCATGTTTATATTCAGGTTTTTAACATTAATACCTACCATTTTAACTATGGTTATTTCTAACTGGTATATAAAAATGCAGTTGTGGATTTTTATTTTATTTTTTTATTTGGGGCCATGCCTGGTGATAGACTCTCAGCCTGGTTCTCAGGAGACCATGCAGTGCTGGGGATCTAATCCAATGAGTGTGTGAAGCGTGCTCTGAGTCCACTAGGCCACCGTCTCCCAAGGCCAAAACTAAACTGTCTATTGCTCTTGTATCTTGACCATGGTAAACTCACATGTTAGTTAGCTTTGTTTTGGGGGTTCTGTTGGGTTTGCTATAGATGTGAGCAGTTCAATCTGGTAATAAAGAGAAAATTTATTTATTTTCAGTCTGAGAGCATTTTGCTTTGTTTTGGGATCTAAGTGCCCTGGCTAGAGCCCTCAGCACCATGAAGAGTAGGGCTGGAGAGGGTGACCAGTCCCTGGTCTTCAGTAGGAAGTTTTCTAATCTTCATCATTGAGTTTAAACTTTTGTTGTTGCCCTTGGTTGGTTGAGGAAGATTTCTTCTATTCATTTTCTGGGAATTTTAAAATCAGGAGTGGAGATTAGACTGTCATGCACTTTTTCTGGTCTTTTGAGATGATCCATGTTCTTTTTTTCTCCTGATTAATTAATATAGCCAATATGATTTGATTAGTCTTCAAATGTTTGACTAATTGTATCATCCTAAAAAGAGCTGACCTGACCAAATTCGATGTGTTACAAGACTGTTACAGATTTTGGCTATTGTGTTAGTGATGTGAGGAATGTATGTAGGTCTGTCATTTTTCCTTTATTGTATTTGCTCCATCTGGCTTTGATATCAGTGCCCGAAGGTGTAGTGGGAATCATTTCCTTCTCCCCAGACTCTTGTAAGAGTTTGTACTGACAAATTATGACTCTTTCAAAAATGTCTCACTTGTAGACTCACTAGTATAGCCATCCGAGCTATGGTTTTCCCTAGCAGGAACATCTTCTCTACTAGTCCAGTACCTTAAGTAAATACAAGATTTCTCAGGTTCTCTCATCCTGCTTGGGTTTGATAATTTGTTATCTTTGGGGGGGGGTGTTGGGTCATACCCCACAGCGCTCAGGGTTTACTCCTGGCTCTGTGCTCAGAAATCGCTCCTGGCAGGCTCAGGGGACCATATAAAATGCCAGAATTCAAACCACCATCGTTCCTAGATCAGCTGCATTCAAGGAAAACATCCTACTGCTGTGCTATCTCTTCAGCCCTGGTAATTTGTTATTTTAAAGGAATTTTTACCCAATGAATCTGAGTGTCAAATTTATTGGCAGAAAGTTATTCACAACATACCTTTCAAGAAAAAGATCCCAGGAGTTTTCTGTTGGAGTTGTGGATTGTGCTGGTTTCTTTGCTTGGCAGACACTTGGGGGCCTCCCCAGGCATCCCCTGACGGCTTGCCTCGGCTGAGGCGTGTCTCGCTGGGGCTGTGAGTTTTCTGTTGGAGTTGTGGATTGTGCTGGTTTCTTTGCTTGGCAGACACTTGGGGGCCTCCCCAGGCATCCCCTGACGGCTTGCCTCGGCTGAGGTGAGTGTTTGGGGGCCGGAGTTGCAGATCAGGCTGACTGCTGGACCCCTAGGCCCGGCAGACATTTTGGGACCTCCCCCAGCCTGCATCAACCTGGGAACTTTGACCTGATTCAGCATTAATCTCTTCAAGGCGTGTCTCGCTGGGGCTGTGAGTTTTCTGTTGGAGTTGTGGATTGTGCTGGTTTCTTTGCTTGGCAGACACTTGGGGGCCTCCCCAGGCATCCCCTGACGGCTTGCCTCGGCTGAGGTGAGTGTTTGGGGGCCGGAGCGCGGCCGCTCCGCTGCGCTTCGCGGCCGCGCACTCCACCTCGCCAATGAGTACCACCACAACACGTAGAAAAACCCACAGCGTAAGCGAGACAATGGGGAGACTACGCAGACCAACTTCAACCATAGAGAATGAAGATGGAAACTCTGATGACCCAACAACGACCAACTACCTAAGCAGTCTTTCAGAAATGGAGTTTAGAGACGAAATATGGAGGTTGCTATCAGATATCAAAGAAAGTATAAATCAGAGCACTAATAAAAATCAAGAGAATATGAAGACAGAAATCAGAAAACTCCAAACTGAAATATCAGATCAGATAACAGGTCTGAAAAACTCAATAGACGAATTGAAGAACATAATGGATGAGTTTTCCAACAGGTTAACAGCAGCTGAGGATAGAATTAGTGCTTTAGAAGATGAGATGCATAACAACTTTACACAGCAGAAGAGATTAGAAAAAAACCTCAAATCAAATGATCAGACAATGGAAAATTTACTCAAAGAATATGAGAAGATGAAAATAGAAGTCTTTGATAAGCTCAACAGAAACAACTTCAGAATCATTGGAGTTCCAGAGACCCAAGAAGAAAATCTTCAGGAAGAATCAATGGTTAAGAACATCATCACAGAGAAACTACCAGAGCTAAAGAAAACATGTGACCAAATCCTGCATGCCCGAAGAGTACCAGCTAAAAAAGACCCCAGTAGAAACACCCCAAGACACATCCTAGTCACCATGATGAAACCCACCGATAGAGATAGAATACTGCAAGCAGCAAGATCGAAAAGGGAAATTACATTCCACGGAGCATCCTTGAAATTTACAGCAGACCTGTCACCAGAAACACTCAAGGCCAGAAGGCAGTGGTGGGACGTAGTGGCAAAACTCAATGAAATAAATGCTTCGCCAAGAATATTGCACCCAGCAAAACTAAGTTTCAGGTTTGACGGATGTATACACGGCTTCACAGATAAACAACAGCTCAAAATCTTTGCAGACTCAAAACCAGCCTTAAAAGAAAAACTGAAAGATCTACTCTAAAAACAAGACAGAACAAAAAACACACCAAACTTCTACACAAAGATGGCAATAAATCCCATGACAATTATTTCTCTCAATGTCAATGGACTAAATGCACCAGTTAAGAGGCACAGAGTGGCGAAATGGATCAAAAAACTGAAGCCAACCTTCTGCTGTCTACAAGAAACACACCTGAATAGTCAGAATAAACATAGACTCAAAATCAAAGGCTGGAGGAAAATCATTCAAGCAAACAACACCCTTAAAAAAGCGGGGGTGGCCATACTAATATCAGATGACACAAACTTTATACTCAGAAAAATTGTAAGGGACAAAGATGGATATTATGTACTAATCAAGGGATTTGTACAGCAAGAAGAAATCACTCTCCTAAACATATACGCACCGAATGAGGGTCCAGCAAAGTATTTAATACAATTGTTGACAAATCTGAAGAAGGATATCAATAATAACACAATAATTGTGGGAGACCTCAACACAGGCTTGTCAACACTTGATAGGTCAACCAAATGGAAACCCAACAAAAATATACTAGACCTGCAAAAAGAAATGGATGAAAGAGGCCTAGTAGATATATATAGGGCACTCTATCCTCAGAAACCTGGATACACATTCTTTTCCAATGTACATGGATCATTCTCCAGGATAGATCATGTGCTGGCACATAAAACATACCTCCATAAAATAAAAAAGATAGACATTTTGCAGGCTGCCTTTGCTGACCACAAGGCTCTGAAGTTAGATGTGAACTGCAAAGGGACACAGAAGAAAAAATTTAACACCTGGAAGTTAAACAGCCTCATACTCAATAACCAGTGGGTCCGAGATGAAATCAAGGAGGAAATCAAAAGGTTCCTGGAAACAAATGACAATAAAGACACAAACTATCAGAACTTATGGGACACAGCAAAAGCAGTACTGAGAGGAAAATTTATAGCTTTGCAAGCACACATCAGGAAGGAAGAAGGAGCTTACCTGAGTAGCTTAATGACACAGCTAATAGAACTAGAAAGTGCTCAACAAAAGGACCCAAAAATAGGGAGACAGAAAGAAATAACAAAGCTGAGAGCAGAAATCAACGAAGTGGAAACCCAAAAAACAATCCGAAAGATCAACGAAAGCAGAAGTTGGTTCTTTGAAAAAATAAACAAGATTGATAGACCATTGGCAAAACTCACAAAGCAAAAGAAAGAGAGAAACTTGATAACGCGTATTAGAAATGAGAAGGGGGAGATCACTACAGATACTGCAGAGATTCAAAGGGTATTCAGAGAATACTTTGAGAAACTCTATGCCACTAAATATGAGAACCTGGAAGAAATGGATAAATTTCTGAACTCATATAACCTTCCACGGTTGAATAAAGAAGAGGTAGCATATCTAAACACCCCCATCACTATTGAGGAAATTAAAACTGTAATCAAAAATTTACCCAAAAACAAAAGCCCAGGCCCTGATGGATTCACGAATGAATTCTTTCAAACCTTTCAAGAGGAACTACTACCAATTCTGGCCAGGCTCTTTTATGAAATCGAAAAAACAGGAATACTTCCAAATAGCTTTTATGAAGCCAACATCACCTTAATACCAAAACCTGATAGAGATGCTGCCAAAAAAGAAAATTACAGACCAATATCCCTGATGAACACAGATGCAAAGATCCTCAACAAAATCCTGGCGAACAGGATCCAGTGCCTCATCAAGAAGATCATTCACTTTGATCAAGTAGGTTTCATCCCAGGAATGCAAGGATGGTTTAACATCCGTAAATCTATTAATATAATACACAACATAAACAACAACAAAAATAAAAATCACATGGTCATATCAATAGATGCAGAAAAAGCATTTGATAAGGTTCAACACCCATTCTTGATTAAAACTCTCAGCAAGATAGGAATAAAAGGAACCTTTCTCAATATAGTCAAAGCCATCTACCAGAAGCCAGTGGCAAATATTATCCTCAATGGAGAAAAACTAAAATCCTTTCCTCTAAATTCTGGTACAAGACAAGGCTGTCCTCTCTCACCACTCCTATTCAACATAGCACTGGAAGTACTTGCTATAGCGATTAGGCAAGAAAAAGATATCAAGGGAATTCAGATAGGAAAGGAAGAAGTCAAGCTCTCACTGTTTGCAGATGACATGATACTCTACTTAGAAAACCCTAAAGACTCTACCAAAAAGCTTCTAGAAATAATAGATTTGTATAGCAAAGTGGCAGGATACAAAATTAACACACAAAAATCAATGGCCTTTTTATACACGAATAATGATAGGGAAGAAATGGACATTAAGAGAACAATCCCATTCACATTAGTTCCACACAAACTCAAATATCTTGGAGTCAACCTGACTAAAGATGTGAAGGATCTATACAAAGAAAACTACAAAACACTGCTCCAAGAAATAAGAGAGGACACGCGGAAATGGAAACACATACCATGCTCATGGATTGGCAGGATCAACATCATTAAAATGGCAATACTTCCAAAAGCATTGTACAGATTTAACGCGATTCCTCTAAAGATACCCATGACATTTTTCAAAGAAGTGGATCAAATACTTCTGAAATTCATCTGGAACAACAAACAACCTCGAATAGCTAAAGCACTCCTTGGGAAAAGGAATATGGGAGGCATTACTTTCCCCAATTTTAAGTTGTATTACAAAGCAACAGTTATAAAAACAGCATGGTATTGGAATAAAAACAGACCCTCAGATCAGTGGAATAGGCTTGAGTACTCAGAGAAGGTTCCTCAGACATATAACCACCTTGTTTTTGATAAAGGAGCAAAAAATCCTAAATGGAGCAGGGAAAGCCTATTCAACAAGTGGTGTTGGCACAACTGGTTAACCACTTGCAAAAAAGCGAACTCAGACCCCCAGCTAACACCATATACAAAGGTAAAATCCAAATGGATTAAAGACCTTGATATCAGAACTGAAACTATAAGGTATATAGAACAACATGTAGGTGAAACACTCCAGGACATTGAGACTAAAGGCATCTTTAAGGAGGAGACAGCACTTTCCAAGCAAGTGGAAGCAGAGATAAACAGATGGGACTATATTAAGCTGAAAAGCTTCTGCATCTCAAAGGAAATAGCGCCCAGAATACAAAGGCCACCCACTGAGTGGGAGAAATTATTCACCCAATACACATCAGATAAAGGGCTAATATCCAAAATTTACAAGGTACTGACAGAACTATACAAGAAAAAAACAACTAACCCCATCAAAAAATGGGGAGAAGAAATGAACAGACACTTTGAAAAAGAAGAAAGGCAAATGGCCAAAAGGCACATGAAAAGATGTTCAACATCACTAATCGTCAGGGAGATGCAAATCAAAACTACTATGAGGTACCACCTCACGCCACTGAGATTGGCACACATCACAAGAAAGGAAAACAAGCAGTGCTGGCGGGGATGTGGAGAGAAAGGAACTCTTTTTCACTGCTGGTGGGAATGCCGTCTAGTACAACCTTTATGGAAAGCGATATGGAGATTCCTTCACAAACTGGAAATTGAGCTTCCATACGATCCAGCTATACCACTCCTAGGAATATACCCAAGAAACACAAAAATACAATACAAAAAACCCTTCCTTACTCCTATATTCATTGCAGCGCTATTTACAATAGCCAGACTCTGGAAACAACCAAGATGCCCTTCAACAGATGAGTGGCTGAAGAAACTGTGGTACATATACACAATGGAATACTATGCAGCCATCAGGAGAGATGAAGTCATGAAATTTTCCAATACATGGATGTACATGGAATCTATTATGCTGAGTGAAGTAAGTCAGAGGGAGAGAGAAAGACGCAGAATGGTTTCACTCATCTATGGGCTTTAAGAAAAATGAAGGACATTTTTAACAATATCTCAGAGACAAGAGAGATGAGGGCTGGTAGGTGCAGCTCAGGACATGCAGCTCATCACATAGAGTGATGAGTGCAGTTGCAGAGATGACTACACTGAAAACTATCATAAAATGTGAATGAATGAGGGAAGTAGAAAGCCTGTCTCGAGTACAGGTGTAGGGGGGTGGGGAGGAGGGAGATCTGGGAAATTGGTGGTGGGAATGTTACACCGGTGAAGGGGGGGTGCTCTTTACATGACTGTAATCATACAACTATAATCATGTTTGTAATCACGGTGTTTAAATAAAGATAAAAAATAAAAAAAAAAAAAAAAAAAAAAAAAAAAGAAAAAGATCCCAGCTTTTTGAGTTATTGATAATTTATATATCCTACAATTCACAAATTTAAAGTGTACAAATTACTGGGGCGGGAAGGCTGCAGGTAATTCTCAGGTAACTGGGCCATGATTCAGTGTGGGGCCCAAAAGTGTGATGCTGCCTGGCCCTGCAGATCTTTTTTGGGGGGTAGGGAGTGGGGTATATGTATTCTTTTTCTTTTTGTGTTTGTGTGTGTGTGTGTGTGTGTGTATGTGTGTGGTTTTTGGGTCACACCTGGCAGTGCTCAGGGATTATTCCTGGCTCTAGGCTCAGAAATTGCTCCTGGCAGGCATGGGGGACCATATGGGATGCCGGGATTCGAACCAATGACCCCCTGCATGAAAGGCAAATGCCTTACCTCCATGCTATCTCTCTGGCCCCTGTATTCTTTTTCTCTTAATAGAGTCAGAAACTTGTTAAGATTTACAATATTTTCTTTCTTTCTTTCTTTTTTTTTTTTTTAAATAAATTACTTCTTTTTGGAGGGGGGGGGTTTGGGTCACACAGGCAGCGCTCAGGGGTTACTCTTAGCTCTACACTCAGAAATCACTCCTGGCAGGCTCAGGGAACCATATGGGATGCTGGGATTCGAACCACCGTCCTTCTGCATGCAAGGCAAATGCCTTACCTCCATGCTATCTCTCTGGCCCCATATTTTCAATGAAAATTTTTGTCTTTTTTTCTTTGGGGGCCATGCCCAAAGATTCCTAAAGGTTATTCCTGGGTCTGTACTCAGGAATCACTTTTGGCAGGGCTCAAGGAACCATGTGGATGCCGGGGTTGGATGCATGCAAGGCAAGTGCCCTACCCACTGTACTATCTTTTGCCCATCTGAAAATTGGACTTATCTTTTTATGATTGAGTTATCAGAGTTTTTTTGTTTACTTTAGATACAGGTCTGTTACTAGAGATATGACGATCTACAAATGTTTTATGCCATCCTATGAGCTTTCTCTTTGTGTTCTTTTTTTTTTTTTTGCCTTTTGGACTACACCCGCTCAGGGGTTACTCCTGACTATGCGCTCAGAAATCGCTCCTGGCTTGGGGGACCATGTGAAACGCCGGGGGATCAAACCACAATTCGTCCTAGGTTAGTGCGTATAAGACAAACACCCTGCCGCTTGTGCCACCACCCTTGCCCCATTCTTTTTGTGTTCTTGATAGTGTTCGTTGGGGACAAAAATAGTATTTTTTATAAGGCTTTCATATTGCTGAAGTCCAATTCTGCTTTGGTGCCCTTCCTAGGAACCCATTGCCGAATTAAGGCTATACAGATTGACACCAATTAGACAGGGATGTGGCTCAGTGATAGCTCACTTGCCTTGCATATTTGAGACCCTGAGTTTGAGTTCCAGCACCATATAATTTAACTTTTGCATTTAGGCCTGGAATTCATTTGAGTTAATTTTATACTTGATGTGAAGTGAGGTCCCTGTCATTCTTTGGCATGTGGATACTTAGTTATGCCAGTCCCATTTGTTGACAAGATTATTATTTCCCAATTGAGTGATCTTGGCATCCTTGTTGAATAACAGCAAGTGTCTGTGTGAGGGTTGTTTTTTTCTTGAGCTCTCAATTCTGTTCCCTTGATCTATCCTTCTGATAGTATCACAGATCCAATACTGTACCTTGGTAGGATATTTTGAATCTTACTATCTGTCTTATAGTTTCCTTTTAATATCTTTTTTGGGAGGATCACATCCAGTGGTGCTCAGGGGTTACTTCTGGCTCTGAATTCAGGGATCACTCCTAGGGGGGCCAGGTGACCATATGGGGTGCTGGGGATCAAGCCTGGGTCACCCACATGCAAGTCAAGCACCCAAGCCACTGTATTATCACTCCAGCCCTGTTAATATTGGTTTATAATTCTCACGATGTTACTTACCGCTTTCATTCCTGATATTGATTAGTATGCTTTCTCTTTTATAGAATTTTGTTCTTTCAAATCTGTCCAGGTCAAGATTTATCAATTTTATCTATCTTTGAAAATAGTCCATTTTGGTGTCACTTAATATTTTCTCTATTGTTTTCCTATGTTCTCTTTTACTGGTTTTGGTTCTAACCTTTTTATTTCCTTTCTTTTATTTAGTTTGAATAACTCATTGTTCTAGCTTTATTTATTTTTTTTTCAGGTGAAAGCTGAGTCATTGATTTGAAACCTTCCTTCGTTAATATAGGTGTATAGTACATGAAGTCCCCCCTAAGTTCTGCGTTGAGTACAGCTGGGTGTGATCCCAAGACTCCTCCCACAAAGGAAATAAAAATAAAAGGAATTCGCATTGCATTCTGCCGTATGGGTATAGAGTGCTACAGATGTTCCATTACAAATTGATAGTATCAAGTCTTCTATATCTTTATTTATTTTCTCTTTACTTGTTTACTCATTCTATCAGTTATTAAGACATGGATATAAAAATATCTGTCTATAATTGGGAATTTGCCTAATTTTTTTTCCATTTCTCATAGTTTTTTTTTGGGGGGGGGGAGGGGTCACACCCGGCAGCGCTCAGGGGTTACTCCTGGTTCTATGCTCAGAAATCGCTCCTGGCAGGCTCAGGGGACCATATGGGATGCCGGGATTTGAACCACCAACCTTCTGCATGAAAGGCAAATGCCTTATCTCCATGCTATCTCTCCGGCCCTCATTTCTCATAGTTTTTTAAATGTTTTGCAAGGTTAGTTACTAACTGCAGATGTGAGATATTATTTCTTATGATGGCCTTTTTATCACTATTAATTGGCTTTCTTTTCTTTTCTTCCCCCCTTTTATTTTTGGGCCACATCAAGTATGCTCAAGGCTGTGCTCAGGGATCACTCCTGGTGGAGCTCAGGGGACCATCTGGGATGCTATGGATCGAAATCATATTGGCTGTGTGCAAAGCAAGTACCCTACTCACTGTACTATGTCTGCAGCCCCTGAAATGGCTTTCTTTTTTTTTCTTTTTTTTTTCTTTTTAATTATGAGAACAAAGATGCAAAGAAAGAGGACAAGGTAAACTTATATTGGAAGGACAATCACCCATAACATAATTCTCAGATGAAGTCTCCTTACTGATATCTTAACTTTGAACTTTCAGCCAAAGAACATTAAGGTAAATAAAACAGAATCCATGTACAATTACTTTGTCCCTCAAGTCCCCAGATTGTAACACATTATAATATTTCTTAACAGCACACAAGAAATGGCTTTCTTTATTCCCAAAGTTTTCTAATATAAAGATAATCTTCCAGATTAATTTTGTTCAGAGTTAAAATGCTGTATAGTGTTTTTAGTACCTTATGATCAGTGTATTTGTATACATATAAAGTGCAACCTTTTTTTTTTTTTTTTTTTGGTTTTTCGGGCCACACCCATTTGATGCTCAGGGCTAAGCACTCAGAAATTGCCCCTGGCTTGGGGGGACCATATGGGACGCTGGGGATCGAACCAAGGTCCTTCCTTGACTAGCACTTGCAAGGCAGACACCTTACCTCTAGCGCCACCTCGCCGGCCCCACAGTGCAACCTTTTTATTTTCCTTGATAAGGTTGACACATCCTGTACTACTTGTGGGACTATTCACTTCCAGGGATAAAACCTGGGTCTCCTTGGGACTAGAGTGATAATACAGTGTTTAGGGTTCTTGCTTTGTTGCATCAAACCTGGATTCAATCTCTGGAACTTTATATTGTTCCTTGAACCCTACCAGAGGTGATCCCAAAGTGCAGACCCAGGAGTAAGCCCTGAGCACAGCCAAGTGTGACCTCTAAAATGAAAAACTTGAAGGAAAAAAAAAAGAGCCTGTGATTTTTTTTTAATTTTTTATTTAAACAACTTTATTACATACATGATTGTGTTTGGGTTTCAGTCATGTAAAGAACACCACCCATCACCAGTACAACATTCCCATCACCAATGTCCCAAATCTCCCTCCTCCCCACCCAACCCCCGCCTGTACTCTAGACAGGCTTTCTATTTCCCTCGTACATTCTCATTATTAGGATAGTTCAAAATGTAGTTATTTCTCTAACTAAACTCATCCCTGATTGTGGTGAGCTTCATGAGGTGAGCTGTAACTTCCAGCTCTTTTCTCTTTTGTATATGAAAGTTATTATTGCAAGAATGTCTTTCATTTTTCTTAAAACCATAGATAAGTGAGACCATTCTGCATCTTTCTCTCTGTCTCTGACTTATTTCACTAAGCATAATAGATTCCATGTACATCCATGTATAGGAAAATTTCATGACTTCATCTCTCCTGACAGCTGCATAATATTCCATTGTGTATATGTACCACAGTTTCTTTAGCCATTCATCTGTTGAAGGGTATCTTGGCTGTTTCCAGAGTCTGGCTATGGTAAATAGTGCTGCAATGAATATAGGTGTAAGGAAGGGATTTTTGTATTGTATTTTTGTGTTCCTAGGGTATATTCTTAGGAGTGGTATAGCTGGGTCGTATGGGAGCTCGATTTCCAGTTTTTGGAGGAATCTCCATATTGCTTTCCATAAAGGTTAACTAGACGGCATTCCCACCAGCATTGGATAAGAGTTCCTTTCTCTCCACATCCCCACCAACACTGCTTGTTCTCATTCTTTGTGATGTGTGCCAATCTCTGGGGTGTGAGGTGGTACCTCATAGTTGTTTTGATTTGCATCTCCCTGATGATTAGTGATGTGGAGCATTTTTTCATGTGTCTATTGGCCATTTGTATTTCTTCTTTGTCAAAGTGCCTGTCCATTTCTTCTCTCCATTTTTTGATGGAATTAGATGTTTTTTTCTTGTAAATTTCTGTCAGTGCCTTGTATATTTTGGAGATTAGCCCCTTGTCTGATGGATATTGGGTGAATAGTTTCTCCCACTCAGTGGGGGGCTCTTGTATCCTGGGCGCTATTTCTTTTGAGGTGCAGAAGCTTCTCGGTTTAATATATTCCCATCTGTTAATCTCTGCTTTTACTTGCTTGGGGAGTGCAGTTTCCTCTTTGAAGATGTCTTTAGTCTCAATGTCCTGGAGTGTTTTACTTATGTGTTGTTCTATGTATCTTATGGTTTCGGGTCTGATATCGAGGTCTTTCATCCATTTGGATTTAACCTTCGTACATGATGTTAGCTGGGGGTCTAAGTTCAATTTTTTGCAAGTGGCTAGCCAGTTGTGCCAACACCACTTGCTGAAGAGGCTTTCTTTGCTCCTTTTAGGATTTCTTGCTCCTTTATCAAAAACTAGGAGATTGTATGTCTGGGGAACATTCTCTGAGTATTCAAGCCTATTCCACTGACTTGAGGGCCTGTCTTTATTTCAATACCATGCTGTTTTGATAACTATTGCTTTGTAGTACAGTTTAAAGTTGGGGAAAGTAATTCCTCCTATATTCTTTTTCCCAATGATTGCTTTAGCTATTCTAGGGTATTTATTGTTCCATATGAATTTCAAAAGTGCCTGATCCACTTCTTTGAAGAATGTCATGGGTATCTTTAGAGGGATCGCATTAAATCTGTACAATGCTTTGGGGAGTGTTGCCATTTTAATGATGTTAATTCTGCCAATCCATGAGCAGGGTATGTGCTTCCATTTCTGCATGTCCTCTCTTATTTCTCACAGCAGAGTTTTATAGTTTCCTTTGTATAGGTCCTTCACATTTTTAGTCAAGTTGATTCCAAGATATTTGAGTATGTGTGGCACTATTGTGAATGGGGTTGTTTTCTTAATGTCCATTTCTTCCTTATTACTATTGGTGTATAGAAAGGCCATTGATTTTTGTGTGTTAATTTTGTAGCCTGTCACCTTGCTATATGAGTCTATTGTTTCTAGAAGCTTTTTCATAGAGACTTTAGGATTTTTTAGGTAGAGTATCATGTCATCTGCAAACAACAAGAGCTTGACTTCTTCCTTTCCTATCTGGATTCCCTTGATATCTTTTTCTTGCCTAATCGCTATAGCAAGTACTTCCAGTGCTATGTTGAATAGGAATGGTGAGAGAGGACAGCCTTGTCTTGTGCCAGAATTTAGAGGAAAGCTTTCAGTTTTTCTCCATTGAGGACAATATTTGACTCTGGCTTGTGGTAGATGGCCTTAACTATATTGAGAAAGGTTCCTTTCATTCCCATCTTGCTGAGAGTTTTGACCAAGAATGGGTGTTGGACCTTATCAAATGCTTTATCTGCATCTATTGATATGATTATGTGATTTCTATTTTTCTTGTTGTTGATGTTGTGTATTATGTTGATAGATTTACAGATGTTAAACCAGCCTTGCATTCCTGGGATGAATCCTACTTGATCGTAGTGGATGATCTTCTTAATGAGGCATTGAATTCTATTTGCTAGGATTTTGTTGAAGATCTTTGCATCTGTATTCATCAGCAATATTGGTCTGTAATTTTCTTTTTTGGTAGCATCTCTGTCTGGTTTAGGTATCAAGTGATGTTGGCTTCATAAAAGCTATTTGGAAGTGTTCCTGTTTTTTGATTTCATGAAAGAGTCTTGCCAGGATTGGTAGAAGTTCCTCTTGAAAGGTTTGAAAGAATTCATTAGTAAATCCATCTGGGCCTGGACTTTTGTTTTTGGGCAGACATTTGATTACTGTCTTAATTTCCTCAATAGTGATGGGTGTGTTTAGATATGCTACATCCTCTTCATTCAACCGCGGAAAATTATAAGAGTCCAAAAATTTATTCATTTCTTCCAGGTCTTCATTTTTAGTGGCATAGAGTTTCTCAAAGTAGTTTCTGATTACCCTTTGGATCTCTACCATATCAGTAGTTATCTCTCCTTTTTCATTCCTAATACGAGTTATCAAGTTTCTCTCTCTTTCTTTCTTTGTTAGTTTTGCCAGTGGTCTATCAATCTTGTTTATTTTTTCAAAGAACCAACTTCTGCTTTCGTTGATCTTTTGGATTGTTTTTCAGGTTTCCACTTCATTGATTTCTGTTCTCAGCTTTGTTATTTCCTTCTGTCTCCCTATTTTTGGATCCTTTTGTTGAGTACTTTCTAATTCTTTGAGCTGCGTCATTAAGCTATTCAGGTATGCCCCTTCTTCTTTCCTGATGTGTGCTTGCAAAGCTATAAATTTTCCTCTCAGTACCGCTTTTGCTGTGTCCCATAGGTTCTGATAGTTTGTGTCTCCATGTCATTTGTTTCTAGGAAGGTTTTGATTTCCACTTTGATTTCATCTTGGACCCACTGGTTATTCAGTATTGGGCTGTTTAACTTCCAGGTATTAAAGTTTTTCTTCTGTGTCCCTTTGTAGTTCACATATAATTTCAGGGCCTTGTGGTCAGCGAAGGTAGCCTGCAAAATTTCTATCCTCTTGATATTATGGAGGTATTTTTTTTGGGGGGGCCACACCCAGTAACACTCAGGGGTTACTCCTGGCTATGTGCTCAGAAGTTGCTCCTGGCTTGGGGGACCGTATGGGACACCGGGGGATCGAACTGCGGTCCGTCCAAGGCTAGTGCAGGCAAGGCAGGTACCTTACCTTTAGCGCCACCGCCCGGCCCCCAGGAGGTATGTTTTATGTGCTAGCATATAGTCTATCCTGGAGAATGTCCCATGTACATTAGAGAAGAATGTGTATCCAGGTGTCTGGGGGTGGAGTGTCCTGTATATATCTACTAGGCCTCTTTCTTCCATTTCTCTTTTCAGGTCTAGTATATTCTTGTTGGGTTTTAGTCTGGTTGAACTGTCAAGTGTTGACAATGCCGTGTTGAGGTCTCCCACAATTATTGTGTTGTTATTGATATGATTTTTCAGATTTGTCAACAATTTTATTAAATATTTTACTGGCCCCTCATTCGGTGCATATATATTTAGGAGAGTGATTTCTTCCTGCTGTACGTATCCCTTGATTAATACAAAAAGTCTATCTTTGTCCCTTACAACTTTCCTAAGTATAAAGTTTGCATCATCTGATATTAGTATGGCCACTCCAGCTTTTTTATGGGTGTTGTTTGCTTGGATGATTTTCCTCCAGCCTTTTATTTTGAGTCTATGTTTGTTCTGACTATCCAGGTGCGTTTCTTGTAGGCAGCAGAAGGTTGGATTGAGTTTTTTGATCCATTTAGTCACTCTGTGTCTCTCAACTGTTGCATTTAGTCCATTGACATTGAGAGAAAGAATTGTCCTGGGAGTTGTGCCATCTTTATATCAAAGTTTGGTGTGTCTGTTGGTCAGTCTTGTCTTAAAGTAGGCCATTCAGTTTTTCTTTTAAGAATGCTTTTGAGGGCCTGGAGAGATAGCACAGCAGCGTTTGCCTTGCAAACAGCCGATCCAGGACCAAAGGTGGTTGGTTCAAATCCCGGTGTCCCCGTGCCTGCCAGGAGCTATTTCTGAGCAGACAGCCAGGAGTAACCCCTGAGCACCACCGGGTGTGGCCCATAAAAACAAAACAAAAAAAAAAGAATGGTTTTGAGGGGCCCGGAGAGATAGCACAGCGGTGTTTGCCTTGCAAGCAGCCGATCCAGGACCTAAGGTGGTTGGTTCAAATCCCGGTGTCCCATATGGTCCCCCGTGCCTGCCAGGAGCTATTTCTGAGCAGACAGCCAGGAGTAACCCCTGAGCACCGCCAGGTGTGGCCCAAAAACAAAACAAAAAAAAAGAATGGTTTTGAGTCTGTAAAGTTTCTGAGCTGTTGTTTGTCTGTGAAACCATGTATTGTTCCTTCAAACCTGAAAGTGAGTTTTGCTGGGTGCAGTATTCTAGGCGAAGCATTTATTTCATTGAGTTTTGTCACTATATCCCACCACTGCCTTCTGGCCTTGAGTGTTTCTGGTGACAGGTCTGCAGTAAATCTCAAGGATGTTCCTTTGAATGTAATTTCTCTTTTGGATTTTGCTGCTTTCAGAATTCTGTCTCTATCTGTGGGATTCGTCATTGTGACTAGGATGTGTTTTTTCTGGGGTTTCTTTTAGCTGGTACTCTTTGGGCATGCAGGATTTGATCGCATGTATTCATTAGCTCTGGTAGTTTCTCTTTAATGATGTTCTTGTCCATTGATTCTTCCTGGAGATTTTCTTCCTGGGTCTCTGGGACTCCAATGATTCTTAAGTTGTTTCTGTTGAGCTTATCATAGACTTCTATTTTCATCTGTTCCCATTCTTTGAGTAATTTTTCCATTGTTTGATCATTTGCTTTAAGGCTTTTTTCCGATTTTTTCTGCTGTATGGAATTATTATTCATCTCATCTTCCAGTGTACTAATTCTATCCTCAGCTGCTGTTAACCTGTGGGCAAGCTCAACCATGTTTTTCTTCAATTCATCTACTGAGTTTTTCAGACCTGTTATTTGACCTGAAATTTCAGTTTGGAGTTTTCTGATTTCTATCTTCATATTCTCTTGATTCTTATTACTGTTCTCTTCTATACTTACTTTGAGTTCTTTGAACATCTTCCATATTTCGACTCTAAACTCCTTATCTGAGAGACTGACTAGTTGCTTGGTCATGTTCAAGTCATCAGAGTTGCCATCGTCATTCTCTATGTCTGGCGCTGGCCTGCGTTGTTTTCCCATTGTCACACTTATATTGTGGGTTTTTCTACGTATTGTGGTTGTATTCATTAGCTAAATGATGTGCACAGCCAGGAAGCGAATCGGAATGGCCATGCTTCTCTGGCTCCACCCTTTCTGGACTTGTAAAGTCACCTCCAGGGAAGGCTTCAGGGAAGGCGAGCCGTCCACAGATGAGCCACACACAGGATGAAATCAGGCCAAAAATGGAGCACAACACAGAGGACAGGCAGATAGGGGTGCTGGCATCTGAGTTCCAGCAGAGTTCAGTGGCTTCCCCTTTCTGGGCTTGTAAATTTACCTCCAGGGAAGTGTCCAGGGAAGGCGAGTTGTCCGCAGATGAGCCACACACAGGATGAAATCAGGCCAAAAATGGAGCACAGCACAGAAGACAGGCAGATAGGGGTGCTGGCATCTGAGTTCCAGCAGAGTTCAGCGGCTTCCCCTTTCTCAGCCTGTGATTTCTTTCTAACTTTTTTTTGGTGGGGGGGGTCACACCCGGCAGCACTCAGGGGTTACTCCTGGCTCTATGCTCAGAAATCGCCCCTGGCAGGCACGGGGGACCAGATGGGATGGCGGGATTTTAACCACTGTCCTTCTGCATGAAAGGCAAACGCCTTACCTCCATGCTCTCTCCGGCCCCGAGCCTGTGATTTCTATGTGGTACAAGCACTCAGCCCTTTGAGTATCTCAGTAGCTCCAAAATGGTTTTTAATAAAATGGTGGGCCACACCCAGCAGTGCTCAGGGCTTACTCTGGCTCTGAGATCAGGATCAGTCTTGGTGGGGCTCAAGAAAGCATATGGGGTGCCAGGGATCTAAACCAGATCGGTGAGTGCAAGGCAAGTGCTAATCTACTTAGTATCAAACCCCTGAAGTGCATTTATTATGGGCAGCATATAACTTAGTCTATTTTTCATGTATCTGAACATTTCAGCCCTTTGATTAGAATAGTTAGACCAAATGACAAGTAAAGTGATTGATCAGATAGTTCAGTTTACCTCATTTTATTGCTCTTTGTTTTCTATTGACTTGGTCAATCTTTTAGGTTTTTTTATTATTATTATTTTGTTTGGGATCACCACAAGCAGTAATGGTTAGGGCTTACCCCTAGCTCTATGTTCAGGAATCATCCCTGGCTGGGCTCAGGGGACCACATGGAGTACCAGGGATCGAACCTGGATCAACCATGAGCAAGACACGTGCCCTGCCTACTGTACTATCTCTTTAGCCCCTGGTTCTATCAAACTTTTGTTTTTCTTTTTCTGTGTTTAGGATAAGTAAAATATTTTTTCTGATTCCATTTAATTATTAGCAATGCTTCTTTCATTTGTTATTCTAGTGATTAGTATATGGATTATGTTATACATCTTTGACTTATCACAGTCTGCTTCCCAGTATTCTTATAAATGCTTGATAGTATAACAATGTTACTTTCTTGTACTAGTAAACCTTTTATTTTTATTTAGTAATTTGGGGGCTCTGAGATCAGAAATCACTCAAGTTGGGTCTCTGGGGTCCATATGGAGTGCAATATCAGCTGCCTGCAAGGCAAGCATCTTACCCACCATGCAATCTTCCTGGCCCCTATTGTATTTAAAGAGTTATCCTTCAAAGAGATATAAAGGATGAGAAAAAAGACACTATTTAGCCATCTATCCTTTCTTTCCATGCTCTTGACCCATTATGGAGCTCAGTAGTTCCAATACCATTTTCCCTGGGCCTGAAGAGTTTGATCTCTTCCTATAGTGTGATTTGCTGTAGATAAATTCTTCCCATTTTTCTATCTCTGAAAAACTTTATTTTGCCTCTCACTTTTGAAAGTTGCTTTTTGCTGGACATAGAAGATTAAATTGACAGCTTATTTTTTTCTTTCATCACTTTAAAGATGTTGTTTCTGTCTTCTTGCTTGTGTTGGCTTTGACAAGAAATGTGCTGTCATTATCTTTGTTCACCTTTGTTCCTCACTGTTTCTACGTGGTTATTTTTCCCACCTGACTTTTAAAGGTCATTTTTCTTTATTCTTGGTTTGGAACAATAAAGTTATGATTTATTTGGGGATAGTTTTATTCATGATTCTATTTAATTTTATCTAAAAATTTAAAAAGATATGGGAGTGAGACTCCCAGGCAGTGCTAAAGGGGCCTGGAGATCACTCCTGATGCTGCTGAGCCTGGCTGTGCAGATTGCACTCCTCAAAGCTTGGGCCCAGCATTATGGTGCTGTGCAGAATCACCAGTGCTGGATGCCACCAGAGTTATTCATGGCAGTGCCTAGGAAGCCACATAGTGCTGGAGAACTGCCTTATATAAAGTGTGGTCTCTTTCTTTGAGCTGTTTTTCTCATATCTCTTCGTATTTCTTCTCAGAAATTCACCCCTCGAATCTGAAGTTTTTTTTATTAATAATTTATCACGTGGCAGAGTAAAAATCAGGGTCAGGCTGGAAGCTTGGAGGCCACTCTACCAGCCAGGCTGATATTCTGCTGCATTCCCGCTGATGTTTTTCTGGTAGGAGTTTCTTGTAAGGTCTGGTATCCAGAGAGAATATGGCAAGGTGTCAGGAGGCTGGTTATGACCCTTCACTTTGTGCCTTGGTTCCTTCTAGCCACCTCCTGTTCTGAGACAAGAGGTAGGAGGACACCCAGCTGGGCGATATCGGGTCACTGGGGCCTCAGCCACACAGAGGCTGAAATCCCTGAATTCAGAAACTGTCTCAGACATAGAAGCTATTACATCTTACTTATATAAGAAACTGGCAGGTTTTAAATAATAATAACATAATCTTGATTTTGACAAGGCTATGGAGAAATGGGCCTTTATGGACCCATTAGCAAGGGAGTATAAATTGTTACTCTACTTTCTAAGCTCAGCATTTTAGGATCTTAGGGTTTTTTTCTATGCTCAATCTGGCCATTCCCGCTTCAGTGATAAGTACAAAGTTAGAAGTGAACAATTTGGATTATTGGAGCTGAAAGATTCTGCTTGATTCTGACTCTCCTGTGACTTGCCCTGTGACCTTGAGTAAATTCACTCAATTCTCCTGTGGGGTTAGATGAGGGTAGTGAGGATAGAATGAGACCACCGAAGGTTTAAAAGTGATCACTTGCAAGTGGCTACACACAAGGAGCCCTCAGCAAATCTTGTGCTGCTGGAAAGAGAGGTCTTTGTGAAGAATGTATAGAAACAGATTCAAGAGACCAGAGGGATAGTACAATAGATTAGAAGCTTGCCTTGCATGCAGCCAACCTAGGCAGGTTCTATCCTTGGCATCCCATATGTGCTTGCCAGGGTGATTCCTGAGTGCTGAGCTGGAAATAACCTCTGAGCATTGCTGGGTGTAGCCAAGATAGATATAGATATAAAGATAGTCCGAGGTAAGATGCATGCATCCAGCCTCTATTTGATCCCGAGCTCCATGTTTCTCTAAGCAACACAGAATGTTACCTTGGAGACCCTCAGCACTGCCAGGGTCAGCACTGCCCAGGTACCCCCATCACTGCAGGGCACCAACAGTACCATATCCTCAGGCCCTTTCAGTGAATCACTAGTCTAGTTGGCTGCAAATAGCCTTTGGGGACTTTTAAAGCCTCTTAAACCACTTGAGAAGCCCTATTCCCTAAGAAACAAACAAGATGCTCTTAATTAATAGAAAAAAAGAATAGAAAGACATGCTATGTGATACCAGAGTGATATTCCTTTCTCTGGAAGAGGAATCTATCCCCTCCTCTACTCTCCCCATTCTTTTTTTTTTTTCCCTATTTTTTTATTTCTCTTTTTATTGTTTTTTATTTTCTTTTGCGGCCACATCTGGTGACGCTCAGGAATTATTCCTGGCTCTGTGCTCAGAAATTGCTCCTGGCTTGGGGGACCATATGGGATGCTGGGGATCTAACCAGATCTGTACTGGATCTGCCGTGTGCAAGGCAAATGCCCCACCACTATGCTATTGCTCCGGCCCTTATTTTTTTCTTTCTCTTAATACATTTTATTTATTTGGTGTTGTTTGTTTGTATTGTTTTGTTTTAGTTTTGGGGCCACACCCGGTGATGCTCAGGAATTACTCCTGACTATGTGCTCAGAAATCACTCCTGGCTTGGGAGACCATCTGGGATGCCAGGGGATCGAACTGTAGTTTGTCTTGGGTCAGCCGTGTGCAAGGCAAATGCCCTACTGCTGTGTTATTGCTCTGGTTATTTGGTTTTTTGGAACACCCAGCAATGCTCAGGAGTCACTCCTGGCTCTGCATTCAGGAATCATTCCTAGCAGTGCTGATGGGACCATTTGGGATAGTTTCCAGTCCCATGTTTTCTTCCCATTTTCTACAGGGAACAGATACTGCTTTTGTAATGAGAAAACAGAAAAAGACCAAGAAGGGTCAGAGAGATATAGCACAGCAGGTAAGGCACTTGCCTTGCACGCGTTAAATCTTCCACATCTCCTGAGCACAGAGTTAGAGCTAAGAGTAAGTGAGTACTGCTGGATATGGCCCATAAACTGAAAATAAAAGTGGAGGGTGGGGCTGGAGTGGTGATGCAAGCAGTAGGGCATTTGCCTTGTGCTAACCTAGAAGAACTTCGGTTCCATCCCCTGGCGTCCCATTGGTCCCCCAAGCCAGGAGTGATTTCTGAGCACAGAGCCGGAAGAACCCCTGAGGGTCACCGGGTGTGGTCCAGAATGCAAAAAAAATTTTAGAAAGTGGAGGGTGCTTAGATTAGGATCTATCTCAAGACCAGGATCACATACGCAGGAAACTTGCTCCTTTACTTCGAAGTTGCCTGAGAGCTGTCGCCTCTGCTCGCCTCTGCTCTTCTCATTTCCGCCCTTAAAACTGTCAGTTGCCTGGTGGCCCGTTCCCGCACAGGCCGCCAGGGGTAGAGCAGAGCAGGGCACCAGTCCTCACCAGACTGCTCCTCCCTAGGTCCCTCTGTGAGCTCCCCCCCCCCCCATCTCTTCACCTCCTCTGTCCAATGCTTCCTTCTTCCACCCTCTCCTTGGGGTGGAGGGAAGAAAGAAGAGGCCATGAGGCCACGTTGGCTTGTGGTCAGACACCCCAGCCGCCCAAAGGCCTGTCCCCTCCAAGTCCTAGGATGCCCCCACCTCAACTTCCTGGTAACTGAGGAGAAAACGAGCATAACAGGGAGACATTAATCCGCCTCATTAATTCCCTTTGCTTCGAGTTGTCCCAATTAGCCCTGAAGTCCAGGCAACATGAGGGGTTAGCCAGGGGTCCCCCAGCCTGCTGGGCCCTTACCCAGACACCCCTGTTAGTTACTTACTCTGTTTCCAGAGAAAGGGGCCCACAAGGGGCTTCTAGCACCAGGGCTCCTTCTGTCCACTGGTGACTCCTCTCAATCCAAAGTGGCTTATTAAGCACCTACTGTGTACTAAGGAAAATGCCTGCTGAGTTCAGAGGGGCTGGAAAAATGCTGGGTGTGGTGCAAGATGAGGTCCAGAAACAAGGGGGCTGTAGCTATTGGCAGGACTGGGCTTCTCCAGTCAAGCCAGAGTTATTGGAGAAATTCGCTTGTGAAGTTCACCTGATCCTTTGCATTTCAGGTTGTCTTCTTTTCTTTGGTGGTGGTCGTGGTGGTGCTCCCAAGCAGTGCTCAGGATGGCTGGCAGACACTCTGTAATCTTTTTCGGCAATCCCATGGCTCAGTGCTCAAACCTCGAGTTGCAATGCTACTCAGTGGCACTGGGGCTCACCTGGCCACACCTGGTACCACAGGGGGTTGGAGGGTGGGCTTTTCTGTGCTGACTATCAATACTCTCCCCGCCACCCTTTCTTGGAGCCTCATCTTCCTCATCACGAAATGATTGAGGGTGAGCAGGAGTCACTTCCTGTCTGCCTACTCCTGGCTGAACTACAGCCAGTAGCCAAGTATGCAAGAGCCTGTGCCTCAAGAACAGATACTTGCTTTGTAGGTTAGTGTGGCAAAAGGTTTGCATTTATCTTCACTCATTTCATTCTGTACAGCACCAGGAGGTCTTCCCAGTTTGGTGATGGGAAAACTGAGATACCAAAGGGGCTGGGCATGCCCAGGGACACAGAACTAATGGGAGAGAGCAGGGCTTTGAACCCAGGTCGGAAGGCTTGCTAAGCCCATCTTTCTCCACCACTGAGCTCAGCCCTCCTTCCCTGCCTGCTTTTTTGTCCATTGGGTGAGGTCTGCCTTGCACCAGGAGCTGGCTGGTCCCTCTCTTCATTTTATCAGTCGGTCCCTGCAACCTCAGGCATTCAGATCCTCATTTTTCAGGGGAGATTGGAGGCCAAGGAGGCAACAGAGAGTCAGAGCGGGGTTGGCCACTCTCCAGTCTGTCTAGCCACCTCTTCCACCACAGCACCTCCCCCACGCCCACCCCCAGCACCAGTGAAGACCCCCTTCAAGCCTGTGACCTCAATTTCGGAAGGTAAAGCAGCTTTTTAGCATCTCAAAGAACACTCTGCCCACAGCCATGTATATTCATGGAGCTTCAAAGAGGAAGCCCAGACAGGGGACTCTTTCTTTTCTTCCCGAAGCAAATTTTCACCCTCTCCCAAGCAGGAAATGTCGTCTGGCTGGGAAAAAGACTTAATTTTCTTTTTCTGCGAGTTAGTGAGCAAAAGCAGCTCCCTCCAGCTCTGGTGCCTGCACTCAGTGGGTTCAGACACTGCCTGGTTGGTTATAGAAGATGAGAAGGGGGGTTTCTGGGGGAGAGTTTCATAGTGCTGGTCTTTCTGCAAGCTCCCAGGCTATCTGATCTCACCTTAGAGGCACAAAGAATAGGGGCCACAGTATAGAGAGGACGCAAGTACGCCCAGGGTTTTCAGGGCATCGCAGTGAACTGCACCCCAACTTGTCCTGCTTGAAATGTACCAGGTAAAAGCTGTTTCTCCCTGAAAAGGTGCATGTTTGAGATCTTTTTATTGGAAGTTAGTGCCAGGGATGTGGCTCTGAAGCAAAGTGCGTGCTTGGCATATGCATGAGACCTGGGTTCCAGCCCCAGCAGGAAAAGGGAAAGGTGGGAGGAAAAAGTTAATCAAGGGTGTTTTACCATACAGTAGAATTCAAAACCTCTCTGCAGGCTGGTGTCCTGAGTGTGGGCTGTACCCAGACTTTCCCAAGAGCTGTGACATCTGCTCTCTGGCCTCCAGGCGCCTCACACCACCCATGTTCTCTCCTCGCGTCACATGGATTCTGCCTGGTTCATTCCTCAAGGCTTAGTTCTCATATCGCCACTTCTCAGAAGCCTTCCCTGATTCCCTCCGCCAGCCCATCCACCCTTCTCCCTGAGCTCCCTGTCCATCTTCCTTTCACTAGTTACCCCTCCCCATATCCCCAACAGTGCTCAGCTCTGGGCTCTGTTCCTGGCTGTCTGTGAGGCTGGATTATCCCTCTGTTCCTAAGGAAAGGAATGCTTCCAGAGGGGACAGTGGGGGATACTTGCCAAGGTCACACAGCGGGTGAGGGTAGGTAAGGGGTTGTCATCCTTCAGGGAGGGGCTACAGGCTCTGAATCCTGTTTCCAGCTCAGACTTGGTACTAAAAGAAGTACTGAGGACAATTTACCAAGTGGCACAAGAGGAACTGGGCAATTTCTGGGGCTTTTTCCAGTACTGCCACTGATTGAGGGCTGAGAGGCTCCAGGCTCAGGGTCCTATCTGTGGAGATCTGGGATGCAGAAGCCCAGGGGAGCTTAAAAATCCTGGCTCCCACTGACCATGGGGGTGACTGGGTATTTGGGGGAGCAGCAGTTCCTTCAGCTTGAGCAGTAGGGAGGTTGTGTTTGCTAGACTTCAACTTGCATGGCCAGCTGGTATGCACTGGGTGCCGGCAACCTCTGCGCCAGGCTCCTGGCGGCAGCACTGCCATGCCCAAAGGAAGTCGGCTCTTGCCCTCATGGTGCTGGAGGATGAAGGGTAGAAGGTCGACAGAAAACAAGTAAAAGTGCTGCAGCATGGAAAAATCGAGATGGGAGTGATCTAGGGGCGGGGAGTGCTTGGGGCTGAGCTCCATGGGGTTTCAGGGAGCAAGTAAGAAAATGCTCTAGGTAAACTGTGCCAAGGCCCAAGGGGAGAAAGGGCTCATTCAGGAAGCAAATGAGGGTGACCCAGGCCAGGGGAGGAGATGCGTGGGTGGGGTGGGCAGATGCATTGGAGGCTGGTTTTGCACGTAGCCAGGGGCCAGCATGAACACAGAGCCCCCCTGTAGGAGTCCCGGTGTTTTCTCTGGGAGATGGAAGTGGAGGGGATTGGGACTTGAGGACACGCAGATGAGGAGCTGTGATTCTTGTGGCAGGCATGTGAGTTGGCCTTTCTTCCAGCCAGCTGAGCTCTGAGTTGAGGGGGGCACTGGCTCTGTCACCCCTCCAGGGTTCTACTCAATTGATCCCCCAAATGGCCCGAGGGCAGCTGGGTTCCTGGAGTGGAAGAGGGCTTCCCTTTCCTTTCTCCCAGCCTGCATCAGGGACTGGCCTGTCTACTGGAGGTGAAAATCATGCCTCCCGCCTGCACCCAAAATTGCCCCCTGGGGGTGACAGAGCACCAGGTGCCCATTTTCTTTCTCTGACAGTCATACTGTTTTATTGTTCCTATTTGGGGCTTTATTTTTATTGCTGCTAATCGGCTGGCTGAGAAGGCCTTTTAATTAAAGCTGCAGGTTGAGCCCCTGGGGTAGGTGGGAGGCAGCCTGCAGAACCTCCTCCAGGCCTGACGGAGTAGGGGGCTGCTGCTCTGTGTGAGGGGACAGTAACCCCTTCCAGAGAGGTGGGGTGGGGGAGAGAGGCCCTGTCTGCTCTCTGGCTGTCACTGCCATCTTGTCTCAGTCTTCCTCCAGGGCAGCAGAAGATTCTTCTGGATCAGATCCCATCACTATAGTCTCTCACCCAACCCTGGAGTCCACTTGGCTGGAGGCTGGGGACCCAAACCTGGCTCTGGGTCTTGCCCCATACCAGATGCCGGAGGATCATGAGCCATGAGCCTGGCTCCGTTTGCTCCTCTGAGAAATGCAGCTCACCGGTTTAGCAGTTCAGAGAAGCTGGTTCAAAGAAGGTGGAGCACCAGCTGGGTGGGGAGTGCAGTGGGAGTTTGTGGATGTGGCTGGGGTCTGTGGGGACCTCATGAAGCTGCATGTCAGCCTACCCCACCATGACTGTGACTGTCACTTGTTCTTTCTGTGTATGACTCGGGGATTTTAGCAGGGCTGCCAGGTTCTCACTTGCCACCTATGGGGCACCAGGGATTTGAACTCATGTCCTTGGGCTCTCAAGGTGCCACAGCAGGCACACTTGGGGCCCAGCAATTACCAACTGTGCTGAGCATGGCGGTGGCACTGCCTTCTCCTGCCCTCTACTGCCCTGTCTCCTCACACCATCTGGGTCCCCATCTGCAGTGCCTCCTCTCATCTGGGAGCTTCCACATCTCCTCCAGCCACCTGGGGCCCCAGGGCTGCCTCAGTCTCCCCCGGTTTCCTGCCTGCTGGTGTTGGTGTACTATTGGTGTACTATTGGTCACACCCAGCAGAGGACAGTGACGGAGAACGGTGCAGGGTGAGGGAAATGGGGTGGAATCTTCTGGACCATCTCTCTTCTGTGGCTAGGCTCCCCACCTCTTCTCTGGATCCCCATGGATAATGGCCCCAGCCAATCGGTCAGCGTCTATTGAAGTCTGTTGTGAATTGCCGAGTTCCAAGGCAGCCTGTATTTCCTTCTTCCGCCCTCCCAGAATAGGACCCCCTGCCCATCTGATAGAGGAGACAGTCCCGGGGGAAGGCCAGCTCAGGCAGTGACTCATCTCTGCACCTGGGCCTTTGCTCTTACTGATCCTTTGCCTGGAACTTCCTCTGCATTCATGTAGCACAGGGTTTAGACTTTACCTCCTCAAAGTGCCCCAGTTCTAACTCTTACTCTGTGGTGCCTCCCAGCAGTGCTCACCTCCTGCACATCATTCTCTGCAGGAGTCCCTTCTTCGAGCCTGGGAGAGTGGCTGTCTTTCAGCAGTGATGGTGCTGCAAGATTCTTCACGCAGCTGGGACTAGTATGAAGAGTTGCAGGCCAGTGGGCCCGGGGCAGGGGAGCTGCTCTGTCCTGAGCCTCCTTGCATCTGACCTGACCTGACATGGACCCCTTGTCCAAACAGTACTGGGTTATGCTTTTCTGGCCCCAGGCTGCCCCAGCTCCTTAACTCTTAGCAGTGCCCATCTCTGCCAATGCCTGCTCCTGGGCCCCCACATCCTGACCTCTCTGCCTTCACCCTGACTTCTCTGAAGAATGATCCAGTAGAAGTTGTTGGCTGTAAGTAAAAGAAAGGCAGCTCCAGCTGTGGGTTTGGGTGAGGAGGATCAGGGAGGAGACTCAGCAGGAAAATTGCCTCCCTCTTTCCAGACAGGCACTCCTTAGCCCATTTTGCAGTTCAGAACTGGGGCTCAGAGAGGTACATTTTGTGTCTAAGGGTCAGAGCCAGAGAAACAGCCCCTCCCCTTATTCACACTCCCACATGAAATCAGACCTACCCCAGCTCTGAGAGCAAAGCTCCAACCTACAGTGTTTTAAGGGCTCCTGCCCACTCACCCCAACATTCACTCTGGTGACGTTCACATCCAGCACTCTGCTGAGTGTGGGGATGGGAAGGGAGTTTGTGGAATGGGGGTAGGGGGCTCCCAGAGGTCGTCTGAGTTCGGGGCTTACCCCCCAGCAGTGGGGGAAAAAGTAGTAGGTGATGGGGAAGCTTAAGCCACTCATTACTGGATTGAGGCACCCTCCCTACAGGGAAGGGCTCATGGTACTGTCTCCAGAAGGGTGGAGGAGGACATCAGCCCCTGTGGGGCTCTCCTGGGTGAACTGCTGAGCTCTCAGAGTTACCCCTATCATAGAGGAGGTGTTTCCACTCACTCCTTCCTGGATATTTGCTCGGTTTTGGTGACTGAACCTAGCAGCACTAGAGTGGGGGTGGGGAACCAGCTATTGCTCTTGGCAGTGCTCTGTGCTGAGGGTTCAGGCATAGCTTGGATGTGAGCCCTTGGATGGAGCCATGCAGTTTCCCTTGAAGCCCAAATCTACCATCTGTCTCTGCAAGGGCTCATACATGCACCTACACATGCACCCACACATATACTCACCCATGAACTCACCCAAGTACCCAAATGTGCGCATGCAAACACATGCATGTGTGTCCACCCATGTACTCACTCCAGCACTCACTATGTTATCACCCATGGACTCACACTAGCACCCACAAGCACCCACATATGTACCCATACAAGCGTACATGTACCCACCCAAGTCCCCATGCATACATTAACACATCCATGCAAGCACTCACACCTGTATTCACAATACACACATAGACCTACACATTCACCCACCCAAGTGCCCATTCAGGCACTGCTGGGCCCTGCGGCCCCCAAGGGAAGAAGGCCTAGGCAGGCACTTGCTTGCCCCTTGGGCCGGGAAGGGGGAATGGTGGTGATGGCCAGAGGGTGCCCTCTTGTGGGACATCCCAGGCCTTGAATCACCCCATCTCCTTCCTTCTCATCATTGTACCTACAGGGATCAGGGATCAACTTATTTATTCCAGGAGGAAGCTAGGGTCCTACAGAGAAAACTTAGTGCTCAGCAGCCTATGTCTGCATATGGTTCTGAACCTCTGGGCTGCTCAGAATGAGGGTGAAGCTGCAGCTGCATGGTGGGTGGGACATGCACTGGCTCGGCATCAGCCACGTGTGCAGGGAGGCACCAAAGACTGCCTGGAATCTGCTGGAACCATAGTAAAACCATCCAAATTCCTTTGGGTAAACTTGCAGTGAGCACCACCTGTATGCAAGGGCCTACACAGCTGACAGCGGTGCCTTGGGAAGCTTCAGGCCTCTGGCACGGCAAGTTGGGGAGATGGTTATCAAACGAGCCCAAGAAAGCATCCATCTTACTGTGCAATAAAGGGGAGGCTCCTGCTTCCAGCCTAGCAAGGGGAGAGAGAGTCATCTGTGGTAAAGGGTCATTTGAGCCAGGAGTGAGGACCATTGGTGGAGAGGGAACATGGGACACAATTTGGTCTACACTTTGGTAGGCAGGAGCAAGGCCAACTGAAATTCCTGAGACAAAGCTGGGAGGCTGCTCCAGGTGAGCCCCAGGAGACCAGGAGAGCAACTGAGTTGAGCCCCATCTAGATTTTATATCAAGAATAGGGGGGCCACAGCTTTGATGCACTCACTCTGACCACCCTGTGAGAGGGACTCCTGGGGGGCCACAAAGTCTGGCCAGGGGATAGCTTGAGGATGTCTACAAGCAGTCTCTTGGTGGAATTAGAGGGAGGATGTCTTCCCATGGAGAGACGTTAATGGCTGGTTTTGCTGAGGGTAGGGTAGGGTACAGCTCATGAGAGAGGTGAAGGCAGGAAGGCAGAGGAGGGAAGAACCCGCTGGAATGGGCTGTTGAGGCTGAAAGTGAGGAGGAGGGAGCTGTGGCAATAGCAGCAGAGCTGGAGGCCTGTGTAGCCAGAGGTGCCTGTTTAGCATATTCATGAGTACACAGATACCCCTCCTAAATATGCTAATGAGTCCAGGTCCTTGGCTGGGTGGTATCTTTCCTGACAGACCTGACTTTCTAGAACCTTTTTTTTTTTTTTTTAATCCAACTGGGCTACAGGTAATACATGGGAAGGAGGGGCCGGAGCGAAAGTACAGTAGTAAGACGTTTGCCTTGCACACAGCCAACACAGGATGGACCCTGGTTTGAGTCCTGTCATCCCATATAATCCCCCGAGCCTGCCTGGAATGGCTTTTTATTTTGTTCTGTTTTTTTTTTTTTTTTTTTTTTTTTTTGGAGGGGGGTCACACCTGGCAGCACTCAGGGGTTACTCCTGGCTCTATGCTCAGAAATCACTCCTGGCAGGCTCAGGGGACCATATGGGATGCCAGGGATTTGAACCACTGACCTTCTGCATGCAAGGCAAACACCTTACCTCCATGCTATCCAAGGAGAGACTTCTGAGCGCAAAGCCAGGAGTAAACCCTAAGCAATGCTGGGTGTGGCCCAAAAACAAAAACAAAAACAAAAAAAAAAAAGGGAAGGAGCGGTGCCCCATTATCGATGGTCAGCTCCTCCATTCTCCTGAATGCCAGTCAGGAAACTGGCGGCTCCAGAAAAGGGGATGGATATCATCTAGACACCCCCATACTTAGACTGGGCCTCAGCTTGGGTCAGAGCAGACGTCCTGTGAGCAGGGTTTTGTGACAGCCTCCAGGGCCACATGGGGAAGCGGGGAGGCTACATTCGGTCACCAGCTGCCTCCCTGAATCTCCAATCACTCTTTCCTGGTTTCTCTCAATGTCCTCACCACCCTCAGTGCAGCTGAGGTCCCTGTGAACAGAGAATAGCCCCTCCAGATGAGATCTCCCCAGGGAGATGCCAGTCACCACCCTGATGGGATGAGGCTGCAGTGTCAGGGCTGGGGAAGGGGAGAAGCCGAGGAGAAGCTGCTTCCTCAGGCCTCCATTTGATATCGGCCCACGGGCCGCAGTCAGCCCTTCGTACAACATTTTGTGGCCCTGCCCTAGAGGAATCTTTTTTTGTTTTGTTTTGTTTCAGTTGTTTGGGACCCCCACCCCAATGTTCAAGGCTTACTACTGACTTTGCACTCAAGGATCACCCCGACTTTGCCTCCTGCGGCCCCCAGGTAAATTGATTTTGAGACCCCTGCCTTAAGGGGTCTGGCCCAGGGGGCTGTCAGAAAACTGTGGGGGGCAGGTCAGGAATCTGAGAAGCCGGTGTTGGAGAGGATGGTATAATGAGCTGTCACCAAGGCCATGAGTCAGGCACTCTGGGAGCTTTGAGTCAGCACCAGGGGGTAAGTGGGTCACACCAAGGTCACACAGGAATAATCTGGGTCCAGTATGCCTGGTGCCTCCCACTGTTCCCCCAAGCTCCTTCTGGGCCCCCGGAGCTCTGCAGAGAGTTTTCAGGCATTTCTGCACTCCTTTTTGCCTAAACAAGGAGATGATGACACCCTGCCTACATAACTGCTGCTGGATGCTTGGAATCTCAGGCCCAGGCTTAGGTATGCATGCATTCATGTGTGCATGTCTGTGTCCTCTGACCCTCCCCTTCCACAGCTCTTTGTACAGCTAGCTAGGTGCTCAGTTTGCTGTCCTTTAATAAAAGGCATCCTGGGACTCTGTACTGACCTCTGGCATGCTCTGTCCCAGGCCTTAGGGACATGTATGGGAATGACTATATTGTTAGGTTTGTCCCTTTCTTACTGGGAGGTCAGCCTTGAGCTCAGAGTCCACGTCCATCTTGTCAAGTGCTCTCATCTGGCCCCTGGCTCTTTGCCTGGCATAGGCAAGGACAGTAAAATTGCCTGGCACTTACTGAACTTTGTTAAGTGCCAAGCCCAATGAAACTGCCTTCATAGGCCTTTGATCTGAAGTAAAACCTTTCCAAAGAGGCACTTTCCATCTGTCCCATTTAGAGATCAGGAACTAAGCTGTCTTGTAGAGAGGCAGGTAGGGCAGCCTCTCCTGTCGGGCTGATTTTCTCCACACCAAAGCATGCAGTAGGCACATGTAAAACACAGTAGGCATATGCATATGCAGTAGGAGCACACAGAAGGTGTGTAGTAGGCACACACAGTAGGGGCATTTATTTTGAGCATGCAGTAGGTGCTTTCCATGGTAGCACCCAGTAGGAACATGTGGGAGCAGTTGTAGGTGCACACAATAGTGGGAGCACACAGTGGGGCATTCAGTGGGAATGCACGGTAGGCATGTTCATTGGGGGTGCACAGTAGGATATTCAGTGGGGGTACACAATAGGGGCAGTCAGTGAAAACTATAGGCATGTTCAGTACACAGTATGCAGTAAGGTTTTCAAGGGAGCACAGTAGGTGCATTCATGGAAACCTGTAGTGAGAGCACAGAGTATGTGTCTTCAGTGGGAGCACAGTAGGCACATTCAGAAAGTGCACATACCGGGAGTAGTCACTAGTAGTTGGCACACACAGTAGATATTTCAGTCAGTGCACCACATAGCAGCAGTTCAATAGTTGGTTAAGCTGATAGAGGCCAGGTTTCTTCCCAGATCTTCGGACATAGGGGGAGCCTTGCCACCTCAGCTTAGGTCTCCTATTGTCCTGGATGCTTCAGGTCCTCAGCCTGAGTACCCAGTGGGCACCACAGCAGCTTCCTCCTTCCCCTCAGCTGGCAGTACAGGCTCTGCTCCCAGAAACACCATTTGATTTTTTTCCTCATTTTTGTGAGTAGATGAAAATGGGAGTGGAGGGGACTTGTCGGACTGAGTATGGAGACTTGAGACTTCATTTCCCGGGAGCCCTGAGGGCCAGAGAGGGGCTAGGAGCAAGGATACCAGCCCAGGAGGTCTCCACAATTCTTTCCCTGTGATCTTGGGTAGATCTTTCCTCCCTGAGTGTCTCAAGCTTTCCTTTGATTATAGGGTGCATGTGGGTTTTCTACACTGTACAGACCCGAGAAACTTCAGGAGTGTCCCCAAAGAGAACAGTGGGACCTTTCTCTGGTGCAGTGCTGGAGTGAGGAGAGTGGAATAGGCAGATTGGTATGACTTGGGGGACAGGTCAGGGTGAAAGGAGTTTGTGCAGTCAGTTTTTCCCATCTTGTTGGCCTGGCCCAGCTCTTCCAAAGCTAATTTGCACAGTGGCCTTTGCTCACCCTAGTCCATGGAATAAAACGTAATTTATGGATTGCGAGACCTTCAAGAAAGTAAGCATTTGAACTCATAGGCCAAGATAGTGGAATAGTGCAGGGTGGGACCCCAGTGAACTAAAGGGCCTCAGAGACCAACTGACTGGGAAGTCGAAGCCTATGGCAGATGACTTACCCAAGGCCTCTTGGTAGAAGAATATCTCACTGCAGGAGACTGCTGCAGACAGCCCCACATCCATACATTGTATGGACAGAAGCTAACAGAAGCTTTGTCAGTAGAAACCCAAAGTCTGAGCCATGTGCTGTACCCAGGGCTACTTTAGATTCCGGGGCGGCCAGAAGAGGCTTCTCAGAATGGTGTCACTTATGCTAAGCCCTGAGGGATAGGAAGGAGTCAGCAGCTGGAGGGTGGGGAGTGTGTGGGGGGACCAGCTGGGGCCTTGCTGGGGAAGAATAAGGACAAGGTGTCTCTGTCGGGACTCAGAGGTAGAGGGGGTGCATATGAAGGGAGCCAAAGTTGCTTAGGTCTTATCTGAATGCAGCCAGGGGGTGTACCTGGGAAAACTCAAAGTGTGGAGGCACACGCACCTTCCCTTGATACATCCCCCTCATGCCTCTGTAAATGTGGACTGGAGAGGTGCAGAGAAATGAGGCATGACAAGGAGGCAAGCCTGGCACTGGAACTTACCCCTGGAGGGACACACTTCCCATGCTTGATATCTCAGTGACCCCACACCAGAGCCCTGGATCCCCTTCTGTAGGACAGCATCTCCAACCCTCTTGGTGACATGCTCAAGCTCATGCAGTCCCATAGGCATGGAAGGCAGGTCTCTGCACTCCTCACCTGCCCTGGGCCCCCTCACAAGAGATGCAAGCTGTGCTTCCTCTAGGGGAAAATTGGGCTGTTACAGAACCCCCAAGTCGCCATCATGTGGATCTGAACTCTAGGCATGTGAAAGCAGGCACTCCCCTTGGCAGGTTGTCAGGGCGGAAGCAGCTGGGTGCATGTCCAGCTGGAAAGGCCCTGGTGCCTGGTCCAGCCCCTCCCCCTTCCTGGGACCCAGATGCCTGCCAGCAAGGGCACTTGTGGGTCCTAGGTAGCTGCTGGCACGTGACTGCAGCTGACATGCATCTGACAGAGGACTCTCAGCAGGCTGAGAGCCCCGTGGACCGAGCTGCCTACTCACAGTCTCAGCTCACACAGGCCTGGGCAGTTATCTTCACATTGAGGGCCAGTGACTCAGAGCTGAGTCGTGGTCTGCACAGGGAGGGAATCTGGGTTTCCTAGACGATGTGGGAAGTTGGTGGTCCTCTCTGGGCCTTAGTTTCCCCATCTGGGTAGTGGGGGTGGGTGGATTCTGTGCTTTCAGCAGCTCCCCACCTTTTTAATAGTGTGACCTTGGGCGGCTGACGCCTCCTCTTGAAGCCTCAAGATTCTTGTCCCCATTTTAGAGGACTTCTGTGAATGGAAGCACGTCGAATTCTTGGAAGACCAGGCACATGGAAGGCAGCAAATCAAAACAGCCTCTCCAAATGCTGGTACCAGCGGCTCTCACAGCTCATACCCGCTGAGCCTCCTCAGCCCAGTTCTGCCTGCACCTTCACGATCCCCCTACACTGGCCATGTCGGCATGGCGACTGTCTGCCTTGTATATAAGGGCAGGGGAGAGAAGTGATGAGTGGGGGGGACAGCTCAAGATCATATTGCTATGAAGTGTAGCATCCAGCTGGCTTTGGCTGCTGGCTCGACTTCCTTCTGGAAGTCCCTGCCTCCCCAACTCCCCCAGCTGCTCTTGGATGAATTTGGCCAAGAGTCTCCAACCTGGGGTGGCCAGCTGAGTTTTTAGTACCGTGGATAGTGCTCAGTGGCCACCTGGTTTGGTGTGGGGTTCCCTAGGGCAGCTCCTGTCCAAGGTGAGCTCCTTGCCCAGTGAGCTGGCAGAATCAGGGGTCCACCTCCCCACTTCCCCAGCTCAGTAATTTTTCTGGGGACAGAGCCCTTCCAGGAAGGAACCAGGGTGTTCCCACCTATATCACCAGTCTCTGTTGTCTCCGTGGCAACAGATGGAGGCAGCACTTCTCAAGACCTGGCTCCAGGGTCTAGGCTAACTCGACCTTGGGAAGAAAGGTCTGGGAGCCTGGATTTGGAAAGGTCCTAGGGTCATTGTTGACGCTTCTCTCTCTGCTGCCAAATGTATAAAGGGGAAACTAAGGCATAGGGAAAAGGAAGGCTGGATTTCTGGCACAACCCAGCTGCAAAAGCTGCAATGCTCAGCTATGTAGATGAGAAAAACAGAAGCAAGGGGGAGCAGCAATAAGGAGCCCCTCCAGAAGTCTTCTACCAGGACCGCATCTCTCCTCACATGCCATCAACTGAACGCACACATTGTCCTTATGACTGTCTCCAGGCTCGTGGATGAGTAACAGCCAGGTCTGTGTCCACAGCCACATCCAGGAACAGGTCACAGCACAGTGTGTGGACTTAAGGCCCTTCTGACTTGAGGGTGGGTTGACAGAATCTGTGAGACTTTCAGGCATCCTTACTCTTCCTGAACCTCTGGTTTTCTGCTGGGGAGATGAGCATGATGGTACCTGCCTCCTGGGGGTTGTTTTGAAGAATGATCAGATGGTTCGAGCACAGAACTTCTGTGCCAACCCATAGAGCACTGTTCATTTCTAGTTGGTGGGAACTTGGTCAGCAGTAAGCCAATGAGCAGAACCCCCTGAGCCCAATCAGTTGTGCCTGCCTATAGAATATCAGGGCCTTCCAGCTGCTTCAGAGAGCCTGGGACTTCAGTATTTGGCTCCTCTGAAGATCCAGGGAACATGTCTTGTCTCTTCTGGATCCAGACCTCTGTGGGCTGAGTCCAGGGTCCTGTGTCTCAATAGTTATCCCAGGCCTGTGGTCCAGGGCTGTCTGGAGCACTCGGACACAGATTGCTTTGTACCCCAGGGGCTAATGGCCAAGGAGACACCTCAGTTGAACAATTTCTGCTCTTACTCTCCAGAACCAGAAACCTGAGGAGAAAATGTTGGGCCCTAGGGAGAGAGGGGCTGCCCCTAGAGGCAGGGGGAGGGGCGTGCTTCAGGAGGGTCTTGAGGAACAGGGAGGGTTTGCTCAGCTGAGCTGGGCAGATGGCATGAGGATGGGGAAGCGGCGGGCAGAGTGGTGGAGGCAGAGACAAGCTGTGCATGGTGTGCGGTGTGGGAAGCGCCTGCGGTGGATCTATTCGGAGAAGTAGGTGGGGTTTATCTGGGTCGTCAAAGGCCTCCCAGGCAGCTTCTTGTACCAGCACCTTCATCTCCTTTCTCTGTTTGCTGCTGTTACTTAAAAGCTTGGCACTCATTTGTTCCACCCCCTGACCCTATTCCCTCCTCCCAGCTCCCTAGTCTTTCCCCACCCACCTCTCCTCCCTTTTTTTGGTTATACCTAGTGGTGCTCAGGATTACTCCTGGCTCTGCATCAGGAATCACTTCTGGCATGCTTGGGAAACTATATAGGGTGCTGGGGATGGAACCTGGAGCAGCCACAGGCAATGTAAACACCTTGTACTATCTCTCCAGTCCATTTCCTCTCCTCTAAAAGTTCATTTCCACTTGATCTTGGAATCTCTTCCCAGAAATTAACCCATGTAGAGATTTCAGTGACCACCCCCAACAGGTTGGTTTATGGTGCAGATAGTATCTTGGAGGATGAAGGGAGGGTTTCCTTGTAACAGTTTTCCTTGGTCCAGGTAGAGAATGCAGTGGGGGATTGTCAGGATGAGGGGAGAGTTGGGGTCCTCATAATGACCCAGGGGGTGGAGAGAGCTTTAGAGAAAGAGCACAGCTTAGCTCAGCCCTGGGTAGAACCGCTGGTGCCACACAGCCTCCCAAGCACTGCCCGATGTGACTTGGCTAGGACCCAGGCCTACCTCTAAGGGTATGGCCCCCTATAAAGAAGCCTCTGTCCAGTGCCTGGGATGCATTCAGTGCCAGTGCCTGACAGGCACACCGTGACTAGTCAGCACTTCCCGTGACTTTTTGTTGTTGTTTTTTGGTTTTTGAGTCACACCCAGCAACTCTCAGGGGTTACTCCTGGCTCTGTGCTCAGAAATTGCTCCTGGCAGGCATAGGGACCATATGGGATGCCGAGATTAGAACCACCATTCTTCCTGGATTGGCTGTGTGCAGAGCAAATGCCCTACCACTGTGCTATCTCTCCGGCTCCTTCCCTTGAAGTTTTTAAGTCTCTTGCTCTGTAGGGAAAAGACCACAGTCCCATGGCCTGAGTAGCAGCTGGTTCTAGGGGATTCAGAGCTGTGTTCTCCACAACAGTGTCCTTTATGAGGGAGCAGAATCAGGGTCAGGGCAAGGTCTACACCAGCCCCTCACCCCCTCGGACTCTATCCAACAAGTATGTGAGCTCAGGGCCTAGGGACAGGAAATCATGTGCCTTGAGAGTGGCTAGACCTCCTTGGTCCCCCTGGCCAAGTTTGACCTTGGAGTTGGCTGGCCCCACCTGTCCCTGTATGTTTCTGTTGTCTGGGAGGCCCACACACCAGGGGGAGTCAGCGATCCTGGCTTGTTTCAGAAGTGGGGAGAGTGTCCTGCCGTGGGAGGTCTCCTGTGAGCTCATTCATCCTTGTAACCCCTGGGGACAGTCAGCACCTGCTTCATTCTGCCCCTCTGAGTTCAGCTGCTGTGGATACCTGGGTGCATAGGTGCCCCAAAGAGAAATGTGCCTCTATAGGGCTGGGGAAATGCCCGAAGAGCTGGAGCAGACAGGATCCCCGAGTTCATTTCCCAGTGTTGCAGGGTCCCCCAAGTACCCATTGCAGTGACTTTCAGGCACCACTCTAGAAGCCCCCTCAAGCCACATCACTAGTAGTGACCCCAAAATAAAAGAAAGACCATGTCTTTTTTTCTGGGATTACTCAGAACTGGGGTGCATGCATCTCCCAAACTAGCCTGTGGACACAGAGTGAGAGAGGATGGGGGTCAGGATCCAGGTTGGATGAGGTGACATTTGGTATTTGACCAAAGCGTTGAGGAAACTAGGAGGGCCCAGACCACCGCATGCATGACCAGAGGAAATAACACACAGGCAGTGCCCGCCCACGGAGGGCCTGAGTGGGAGCAGTTCGGGTGAAAGCAGCTGTGAGATCAGAGTGGAGGGAGTTGGGGGGAATGACGGCCAACTCTTATGAGCAAGGGGAGAGGCCACAACCATGACCCCAGGGAGAGACTGTCCTTCAGGCCCTTGTGGCTACTGAGTGCAGAGTACTCAGGGCTCTGATGCTACTGAGCAGCAGGCTGCTGGATTCTGAAGATATTTGGAGCAGCACAGCAGCCTCTTTTGAAGGATGAAAGGGGAGAGGAGAGGAACAGACTCTAGTCAGTGTGCCCTTGGCCTAAGGAGGGCTGAGGTCACTGTGTTGGCAGGAAGGAAACAGTCTTGACCCTCGGGGTCACTTCAGGGAGTTGGGTTGAGTGGAAATGTGTTTGTGACATGGGCAGCAGGATGTAGGGCTGAGCTTGGGCAGAGCACCACAACTTAAAGAAGCCAGGGTTGGTCTGGAGATGCTTCAATAGGCCATGGGCTATCCCCCAAGCTGCCCAGCATTTCAGGACCTCTGCTGTCTTGGGAAGATCTCGCCTCACCGACTGACGGTGCCCTTATGAGGGGTGCTGGGAAAGTGAGGAAAGTCCCAGTTATGGCAGATAGGTGAGATCTGGGGGCAGATGAGAAAACCTGGTGAGATCTGATCTGGGGTGAAGAGAAAGCTGCCTTTCTGGCCTTGCAGACAGGGGTGTTTACATGGTTGAGAGCGAGGGAGCTAGGAGTTTTTGTGCTCCTGTGAAAGGTGCTATAACCTCAGACCCGTCCTTTGTCCCAGCAGGTGGCCAAGCTGACTGGGACTGGGGAGGACAGAGGCGCTCCCTTTTTCTTTCTCACTGACACCCCAGAGCTGCTGGAAGATGCACCTTTACAATGTTTATTCCCTGCTCTCCCCCAAAGGAAGGAGGTCATAGAACCCAGTGGGCACAAGTTGTGCTCAGCAGAGATGGGGCACCCAACTGCGAGCCCTGGCCTGGGGATCTGGGGACAATGAGAGGGCCAGTACCAGGCCTGTGCTTTTGCCACTCAGAACTCCACCCCCTTCTGCCCCTCTCCTTCACCACCCACACTCTTTGTTAAGGGTCAGTGGGGAGAAGGAAGCAACTTGGCCTAGGTGCCACACACTCTGCCTTCCTGTACTGTGTGGTCTTTGGTGAGACTCAGCCTCCCTGATTCTCTCTGCCTGTCAGATGATTGCAGCCCTGGCAGCCTGCCTGGGCTGGGAAGAGGAGGAGGAGCAAAGCAGATGCTGTTTGTAGAACTGGGCCCATAGGAGGCCCCTGACAGGTGCCAGTCCCTTACCCGTTAGGCTGACAGGCCTCTGGGTTACCCATTGGATCCTGGAGCTACCCAGAGTATAAGGGAAGGTAACACTGAGTGTGTTCCCTCTTGACTCTATTCACAAACTTCATGCTTGTTTCGGGTTTGTACCCAGGGATACAAAAGTAGCTCAGTGGCTGCTCCTTCTGTGCTGGACATCACTCCTGGTGGTTCTCGAGAGAACCATGCAGTGCCTGGACAGACCTGGGCCTCCTGCCTGCCAAGCCTGTGCTAGACCACCGAGCCCCCAGGCCCTGTGCTCTGATGGCCCTGCTTTAAAGGGGTTGAAGAGAGGTCTGGAAGGGTCAACACAACCCTTTGCTCCACTCACTGCCTCAACCTGTGCCCAGCAATGACCAGGATGGTGTCAGCTCCAGTCCCAGCAGGAACTATGTCTCCAGTGCAAGCATGGCAGAGGCAAATATGGAATGAGGGTAGTGGCCTCTGCTGCTCTCTCTCTCTCTCTGCTCTCTCCAACTCCCCAATCCTTCATTCTTCACCCTGAGGGCCTGAGATCATCAGGGACTTGGAGCATCAGGACCTGTTTTCCCTGGTGCTACCCCCAAGTCCTCCTGACCCAGGGATCATCTACTCAGATCTTGAGCTGTCCCTTCAGGCTCTAGGAACGGCTTCTCTGCCACCACATCTCTGCCTGGGTCTCTGCTCAGGCCATGCCTCCCGTGGAGACTCCTCACCTGTCTCACAGTTCAGGGTCCCTTTGGACTTGAACCCGGTCCTCTGGCTTCTGCACAGCTCTGTTCCCAATTGACATAAGTCTCTCCCGGAATTACCTCTGTCCCAACTGACTTGGCACTTGCCCCTGCCACTGATGACAACATTGTCCTCTGGAGTTCCCCACCTCCATCCCACCCCCCACCCCACCCCTGCAATGCCTTGCACCTCAGCAGCCTTTTGTTTTGTGTTGTTTTGGCAATACCCTGGATTTATTCTTGGCTCTGCACCCTGGAATCATTCATGGTGGGCTATGGGGAGCATATGAGGTGTCCTGGATTGAATCTAGGTCAGCCACATGTAAGGCATGCATACTACCCTCTGTACTATCTCTCCAACCCCCTCATCAGCCTTTTCTTTTAACAAAGCAGATTTTTGTTTATTTGTTTGTTTGTTTTTGGACCACACCCGGCGGTGCTCAGGGGTTACTCCTGGTTATCTGCTCAGAAATAGCTCCTGGCAGGCACGGGGGACCATTTGGGACGCCGGGATTCGAACCAATCACCTTAGGTCCTGGATCCGCTGCTTGCAAGGCAAACACTGCTGTGCTATCTCTCCGGCCCAAACAAAGCAGATTTTTAAGGTATTACTCTCAGACCTCAGTTCTCTTCTTCAAGTCTTTGCACATTTGGATGTTTTTGGTTTTGGTTTTGGTTTTTGGGCCACACCCAGTGACACTCAGGGGTTACTCCTGGCTATGAGCTCAGAAATCACTCCTAGCATGGGGGACCATTTGGGACACTGGGAATCGAACCCAGGTCCATCCTGGGTCAGATGCTTCCAAGGCAAATGCCCTACCGCTGCGCTATTGCTCCAGCACCGTTTGGATGGGTTTTAATGCATGTGGACAGCACTCCAATATGCCAGAACCAAGCTTCCCCATGTACATTTGCAGTCAGTTCTCACCCCACCCCAGCTTCCATGACCTACTGACTTGTTCACTGTCTGTAGTTTTATCTTTTCTAGAAGGTTCATGGAAGTGGAAACATTCACTATGCAGGATCTCAGGGTAGTTTCTTCCTCTCAGTGCAATGCGTTTGCTGTTCTTTTCTTTGCCCCATTCCTTTTGTGAAACTGAGTGAACCTTTGGATTCTGTGGCACTTGGTTTATCTCTCTGGCTGCTGGGAGCTGGATATGAAGTGACTAAGAATAATGCTGCTGTGAACGTTCAGAGATAAGCTGGGGGTGAGGGACTTATGCTTTTATTTTCCTTGCATTCCTTTTTTTTTTCCTAGCAATCACAGACCCTAATTTTTGTTTGAGATTTTTGGGTTACCACAGAAACTCACTCTATGTCCCCTATTCAAGAATAGGAAAGTAGTGTAGGCTAAACTCATCAGTGTGTCCCATGTCTTGGGCACAGTGACAGAGTCCCCATGGGTTCATGACATAAAGAACTCTTGTCTTGAGCTGGAGAAGAAGGCCCTTGTGCTTTGATGGGGTGATGTCTCTGGGACATGTATGAAAAGGGGAAGGTGGTCTTCAGATGAAGCTGTCATCTGGAGAAGGATTGGATTAAGAAAATATCAGGAAAACAGCAAGGACCCTCATTCAAACCATTCCTGAAGTCCACAAGAATGCTGAACTTTTTTAGGCTATGTGTAACCCAACCCCTCATTATTCCTGTGAAACCTTAACTCCAAGAAAGACCTCCCATTTCTGGGAGGGGTCTTTGGTAGGTAACAAAAAGGTTTGGTTTGAGGAGCAAAGGGATTTGCATGAATGGAGGTTGGAGGAGAGATGGCTGAAAGAAGCTAGACGCAGGGCAAGCTGACAAGACCATGCTTAAATAGGTTTAAGATTATAGGCCACACATGTTGGCCAGGGCAAATAAAGCTGATATTTCCAGAAGCCTGTCTAAGAATGAGCTTTCGACCTGCCGCTTTCCTGAACCCAGATACCCGCAAGTTGCAGGAGTTGGAGCCACATGGTCCTGGGCTGGAGGAGAAAGGCCTCCATCACCATCCATCTCCATCCAATCCCATCCAAAGGGCTTAATGCAACAGTTATGTGGTTTAATCCATTTACTTTTCCTTTTAATCAAAAACAGCTTAAAATGCCTTTTGTTTGTATTTGTTATTCTTGTTCCTAACTCTAGGATTGGCAAACCAATGGCCATGACCAGCCTGCTCTTGTGATGAAATTTTGTTTTGTTTTTGGGCCACACATAGTGATACTCAGGGCTTTCTCCTGGCTTTGAGCTCAGGAATTACTCCAGACAGGGTGCTGGGAATCATATGGGATGCCAGGAATCAAATGTGGGTCAGCCACATGAGGCTGCATGTAAGGCAAGTGCTCTACCCACTGTGCTATCACTTCAGTCCCAGGATGAATATTTTTGAAGCACAACCACATCTATTCACTCTTATCTATGACTGCTTTGGAGCAGCTAGTGGCCCTTAAGCCTAAAGTCTTTACCATTGAGCAATGAGCAATGTTGCCAACCCCATCAATCAGTACGTATACATCTAAACATCAAGATGGACCGAGACCAGGGAGTCATTCCTAACCCCTTCCTCTCCCTCCCTCATCCTCTGCTACCAGTTCCAAGTGGTATGGATTTGTAGAATATATCCAGCTCCTGACTCTGCTACCCTTCACCCTGTGGCCCAGGTAGGTCACTACTAGCCATTCCTGGGCCATAGTCTTTCTGCAGGTTACCCCACAGAGCATCTTTCCCCTACCTACACCTGACCAAGCCCCTGTACTCCCCACTGTTCCCAAGGCAAAAGCCACACTCCCTGGACTGCAGGACCCTCATGAGCATAGTCCATCTCGTGCATTTTCAGCCCAACTCTCCTCTCACTCCCAGCACACAGATAAACTCACCAGTGTAAAAGTACCCCTACACCCACCCACATGGTCCTCTTTCTTCTGCCTCCAAGGCTTCCTCTCTCATAGTCACCCCTGGATGCTCTGAGGACTCTGTCCTGCTGCATGTTGCTCTAACTGTGTGGGCAGGGAGGCCTCCTGTGTACCCCGTATTCCTCCCAGGGTGGTTTCCAGTCCCCTCAGGCTACTGGACCCTGTTTTTATCTTGGCCACCCCTGTTGGATTAGTTGCTGCAGGGACACAGCTTGGGGCCAAGTAAAGAGAAATAATGTGAACATTTTTTAAAGTTTTATTTATTTTGGCTTTTGGCCCACACCCAGCAGTGCTCAGGGGTTACTCCAGGCTCTGCACTCAGGAATCACTCCTGACAATGCTAGGGAATTATATGGGATGCTGGGGTTGAACCTGGAACTGCTGCATGCAAGCCAAGTGTCCTCTGCTGTGCTATCACTCTGACCCCAGAACTCAAAATGTTTTGGGCCACAAATGATCCCTGAATGTAGAACCATAGCCCGGTATTAGGGACGGGAGAGGTATCTCAGTGGTCAGGTACATGTGATTTATATGCACTGGAACTGAGTTAGAACCCTAGAGCCACATGACACCCCCAACATCCTCCATGTGATGCTGGTGGTCCTCAATACCACAGGTTCCAATAGCTCTGCACCCCCTTGCCTGAGCACTGAGTCTTCTGGCCTGGTTGGTCAGGTATCTGAGAGGGGACCCCAGGTCCCGCAGGCACATTGGGAACTTTGCATTGGGAGCACAGGCTTGCTACCCAGCAGCTCATGGTTCCTCAGCGCCATTGGGAGTGCCTCCCCCCAATAAAAGAACAACCGTGGGTGGGGCCTAGCCCTCTGCTCCAAAACCATGTTGAGGAAACAGGAGCTCCTGGCCTGAGAAGGCTCTTGAATCAGGGACATTCTCCTTCCCCCAGGCTTGGAGTTAACAAGAAAGTCTTAGGGCTGCCCCACCCCCCAGCAGGCTTGCCTTCGGGAAATGCAGAGGAACACACACCCCCAGGAGGACAGAATGAACCATGAGCTCAGAGAAGGGGTTTGGAGGCAGAAAAGTAGGCCAGGCGAGAGCAGTGCAAGGTTCTGAGAGCACAGAATAGAAATGAAGGGATTACAAGAAATGTCACTAAAATGAAGATCTGGAAAGCAGCAACAGGGAGGTGAGCAGGTGGCCGATGAGGGGGCCCTGGGCCTCTCGGGGCTCTGGGGCATTTTCAGGACCAGCCCATAGAGGCCTGCGAGCGTAGCTGATTTACACGTTTCATCTGAAACCAAATGTAGACACCAGCTGTTGGGGTCCTGGATGAAGCTTCTCTTGGAGTGTCTGGGGAGTGTCCAGGAGAGCCCTGGTGGGCAGCCAGCACTATTTTGCCCTTATCCCCAGGGAGCCATGGCTTCTCTGTCCCAGACCCTCAAGCTTTGGCCTACACAGTATTCCAATGGAGTCCTTGTATGGGTGCAGCCCATGAACATTTCACCCTGGGGATAATAAGTGGTCAATGAAGCCATGGGTATCTAAGTGCAAACTGTAAGGGACGGCGACTCTCCATCATGAAGGACTCCTCCAGATGCCCTGAGTCCATCTCTGGGACATGGAACCCTCCAGACTGACTGTGAACCCTCCCCCATCACAGATCCTGATGCCAGGCCTGTCCCCTCCCCTCTCCCACTAGATTGTCACTTGGGGACAGGAACTAGTGTGTCTTTGTTCAGCTCAGAGCCTGGCCAAGAGCAAAAGCTCGGCCATTCATTCCTGAAGGGCCTAGATTGGTGAAGAAGCAGTTCACATGAAGATACTGGGGATCCACTCTACATAAATAGAGGAGCCAGGGGCCTATGTGGCAGAACTTTTTCTGAAAATGATCAGAGGTTTCCTGAGTTGTATTTCAAGAAGTGAGTGGGAACAGGAGATGGTCCCCAGGCTTGGAGCACATGCTGTGTGCCATGATGCCTGGTGTGGCATGGTCTCCTGGTTATACTACCAGAAGTGACCCCAAGCATTGTCAGGTATGCCTCCCAATTAAAAAAATGAAATTAAAAACTAAAGGTGCAAGTGAAACGTCTTAGATCCCTATAGTTTTATCTGGCTGAGTTCCTTCACGCAGGGACTCAATATATCTTCATCTAAAGAGTTCAGGATGAAGCCAGAGCAAGCAGTAGTACAGAGGTAGTGCATTTGCCTTGCAGGCAGCCCATCCAGGACTGACCCAGGATCAATTCCCCAGCATCCCATATGGTCCCCCAAGCATGTCAGGAGTGGTTTCTGAGTAAGGAGCCAGGATAACCGCTGAGCAACACCTGAGTGCCGCCAGGTGTTGAATGTGCCCCCTCCCCCCCAAAAAAAGAAACGAGTTCTGAATTCAGCACCTCAGAAGATCATGTCTCCACTATCCAGATGATTTGGGGAGGTTTCTGAGATCAAGGGGCAAGAGCTGAGCCTCATGCGCTAAGCAGCATTTCTCTATCTGAAGCCATATCTCCCCTTCACCCAGCAGGCCCCTAGAATATTGAAGAGAGCACATGTAAAAGAGGTGAGGTGTACAGAATGTTAGGAGGCCAACTAATAGGAATAGGCCAAGGAAGGAAACTAAATCATAAGGGCCAGGGTTGGAGGAACCATGAAAGACACTGCTGTGGATTTTGAGATGTTCAAACCTGTACTTGCTATGTAGCCTGAGGCAAAGGATTTTCAGCCTTCTGCCCGTAGCTCAACACCCTCCTCCTGCAGGAAGGATGGCCGTATCCCCATGTGAGCCATGAGCCTCAGAGGAGGAAACTCTGTGAATCTCCTCTATGCTCCATGCATGGACCACTCCAGGCTCTCCAGATCAGGACAGAGTGAATGCCCAGCAGAAGGGTCCACCTTGGAGTGTCTTAAGGCTAGAGCTCATCAAGCCCTGGGGGATGGCTCTGGGCATCAGATGGCAGGCAGGACTGGCTGGAGGAAAGCCTAGTCTGGAGGCCAGTGCCTGGGCAATCTCAGGCAGAGCCAGTAAAGCTACCTGGAGCGCCCCCAGCTACTGGGGAGGAGTTTCTACAGTGTGGGTGAGCATGTTCTCTCTGTCCACCTGCTGAATGAATGGAAAATCCTGTTCCTAACAGAAACAAACATAAGGGGACTCTGTTTATTGAGCATTTTCTCTATAGTAGGCATGTGCCTTGGGTACAATACATACTGGCATTCACTCAGGTAGTTCTCACACCAGTCCTGGGTCATAACTGCATTATAAACCCTTTTCATTTTTGTTTGGGGACACACACAGTGGTGCTCAGGGTTTACTCTTTCTGTGGTAAAGGTTCACTTCTGATGAGGCTCAGGAAGGGGCAACATGTGGGGTATCAGTGATTGAACCCAGGTCAGGATCATGCAAGGCAGACCCCTACTCACTGTACTCTGGCTCTTCATTTCTGTTTTATCAAGGAGGAACATAGAGGTTTTCTAGATAACAAAGTGACAGAGTGAAGTTGGGGTGTGAGCCCAGGTTCTCTGGGCCCTAGATACAATCCAAACTGTTGTGGTGGTCCTGTGCCCCCCACATAATTAGCCTGGGCTGGCCCTTCTTAAATCTCCCTTCCTATGGTCCACCTTCCATCCTACCTGGTGTCCCCTCTACAGGTCCATGTCCTCACTGATCCCTGACCTAGTCGCCCTTTTCTCCCCCTTCACCCGCCATGATTCCTGTTCATTACCTAGCACTAGCTCCCTGTGAGCTTTTGAAAGTAAGGATTTGGGCCAAGTCATCTGGTGTCACTGTACCCAGCACCGGCCCTGGACACCTTGGTGGATGGTGCTGTGAGGCTGGTGGATGCCTGAATGTCAGTGGAGGAGTGAGTGGGGTTGACTACAGGGACAGTGGATGGGTGGGGGTGGTTGGTGGGTGGGTATGTGGGGAGTAGGTGGTAGTGTCAGAGGCCCTCCTTTAGGGGAGGTGTTTAGGTCCACTGTGGAATGAAGGGGTGAAGGGTGAATGAAGGGAATGTCCAGGAGGAGGCTATAGAGGTGGTATGTTTCAGTTGGGTTGGGGCTGTGGCTGGTCTGTAGTGGGCAGTGAGAGGCGAGTGTGGTCTGGCACAGAGCAACCTAGGACACAGCAGCATTAGGCAGCAGTGGGGGCACAGGGGCCCAAGCCAGGAGCACCCATAAATCTTGCAGTGTGTTGGGGCAGCAGTGCCAAAGGGGTGTAGGCAAAAGAGGCCAAGGGAGAAGTGGACTGTGAAGGGGCAGCTGGGAGTGGCCTGGACTGGGGTTCCTCCGAGCAGGGACAGGAAGTGAGTGAATTCTGTTCCTGTGCTCAGAGAGACTCTGAGTCTGGGGTGGTCAGTGAAGGAATGGGATCTGCCCCAACCCTCCACCCCTCATCTCCACCCCAATTTCCCAACCTGGCTGGAACTCTGGCCCAGTCCCCAGGGCCCAGAGGTATTTGGTAGCTGAGCTTCTTGGGCAAGTCCTCTCTGAGCCTGGGTCATCTCTTCAGGACCTCGATTGGTGGGGCAGGAGAGGCCAGAGAGAGGGGACAGTCCCCCAGGAGAACTCCCCACTGAGGAAGCCCCAGAAGGTTTATAGCTCATTCCATCCATTGCACAGCCCCACAGATACAGGCTGAGATGAAAGGGCCTGTGTAAATACATTCATTTTGTAAAGGAATGTTTGGAACCACAGATACATTTCACCTGAGTCAGGGCTGGAAAGGCAGCGATGGGGAGGTGTTCCTCATTTGAGGGGCCCAGAGGCTTGCCCCATGCTGCCACCTTTGCAGAGACCTTCCAGGCTGCAGACACACAGGCCTTGAACACAGCAAGGAACCAGACTCGGAGAGGAGGAGAGATCCCAGGTTGGGGTCTCTGGGCTGGGACCACATGGTCCCCTGAGCACTGCTGGGTAGAGAGGCAGAGAGAAAAGGAGAGGGAGAGAGGGGAGAAAGAGAAGAAAGAGAGGGTGGGAAGAAAGAATGAGGAGAGAGAAAGGAGAGAGAACACTGTAGATTTCAAGGGAAATGAAGAGCCAATAAGATAGTGAAGCAGAAGATGAAAGGGGCCTGGGAGCTTCTTGGTGACCCAGGGGCCAGGGGTTCCAGTCACCAGCATAGATCATGCTGGAAGTGACCGGAGGCTCCTGGACCTCGATGGCAAAGTGAGTGTCTCATGAGGTGGCGTGTGAGGTGAACCCTGCCAGCCGGCCACTGGGCAGGAGAGAGAAATGTCTGTGACTGCAGGTAGGGAAGACCCGGAGCTGATGTCACTTGTCATCATATAGAGTCAGGGTGGGAAATAGCTGTGGAGTGATGCTGCCAGGGGTCAGGCTGGCCGTAAGCCAGAAAGATCAACGTCAGCCCTAGGGGCTGAGCCTTTGGTATGTGGAGTTATCAGGGGATCTTATTGGCAGGACCTGGGATACAGTGTTCTGTGTGAGGAGAGCAAGGCAGCGGGGGCTGGGAACGTGAAGGGGCATGGTCGAGAGTGAGGCTTCCGAAGACAGATATTTCACACACTCCACTCCTGTTAGCCACAATCACCATCTGAGGAAAGGATGGCGACTGCTCCCGTTTTATTGTAGTATTTCAGAGGTGGGCACACCTGCCATGCTCAGGGGCTATTCCTGGCTCTACACTCAAGGTACCATCTGCAGTGCCCAGAGATCTAACCAGCCCTGGTTGAAGCAGCCTCATGCAAGGCCTACACTATCTCTCGGCACTAGAGATGAGCATCAAGGTCAGGTCAACAGCTCAGTGATATGCCCAGTCCCCATCCATGGGCGGAGCCTGGATTTTAACCTTCTGTTTGCGCTTCTCAGTTTAGAGTCCTGACCACTCAGTGGCCAAACTGCCTCTCGTGAACAGAGCCAGATCTCACAACAGATCTGAAGGAAGGACAGTGGGGCAAAGTTGGGGCAAGTACACAGACTGGGGATAGGTGCTTGCCTACATGTGGGGATAAAGGAAGGGAGCAGATAATAAAAGGGATGGGGCTAGAGAGATAGCGGCCGGTAGAACATTTACCTTGCACTCAACCGACCCAGGTTTGATCCTCAGCATCCCATATGGTCCCCTGAGACGAGAGGTGGTTAAGTGTGACAACAAAACAAAGAAAGAGGAAAGGGGATGTTTGTAGTGGTGAGTAGTGTACCCCCTCCCCACCGTGGTATTCCTGAGCCCAGAAACTTTGATGTGAGGTACAGTGAAGTCTTGGGGGCTTGCCTGTGTGCCAGGAGTTTTGGTGCCCTGTTGCATTAATTATTCATTATAGAGTCCTAGTGGTGAGGCCTTTCTTGGCCCATTGGTCTGTGGGTTCAGGATAAAGGTGAGGAAATGATCCACAGGCAGTCAGATGAAGTTTCAGGAGACATCTAGCTTTATTACAAGGCCCTAACCGCCATGTACATATTCCTCACATGGCCTTTAAACTAAGCAGCCTCTTTCCTGCTCCTGCATCCAACCTGTCTCTACTCTCTCCTTGTTGAGTCTGCCTCTCCCCTCCCCTCAGGCAAGCCCTTGAATTACCAACCACAGACCCCTCCCAGCTGTGGGAAGGTCTCACTTTCCAGGTGACATAGGCAGAAAGTTGGGGTAGGGGGTAACAGTGCCCCTTCCTGGTTCTTCTGGCCTGTGTGCTGGAAGCAGGAGTGAGAGAGGACAGACCATCCCAGTGAGGGAGGATGATGGCAGCTCCATCCCCTTGGAAGTGCATCAGCTTCCTAATTCCTTGTGAACTTCCAGCAGGAGGGGCTGACAGCTTGGATGTGTTTGGGCTGGCAACTCTAGAGCTTGGTCAGGCTGGAGGCCTGTGTGGCCAGGACCTTAGTTCATTGTCCCCTTTCAGTCCTGACCTCTACTCTGAAGCTGCTGTTGAGATTCTTAGAGTCAATAGGTTTGCTCAGGATCATTTTTCTGACCTGGTGGGATCTTGAGCACCTCATCAGGTTGGGAATTTCTACCTGTTGTTCCATCAACATATCTTTCCTGGGACCTAATGTGTGCCACGCACTGTATAAACAGTGAATAATGAATGTGAGTGGTGAATGTGGATAATGGTGACCTACCGAGGTGTTCCTGGCTGTCACCTATCTCTCAGTCTGATGAAGGAGGTAGTTTTCCCCAGCGGTGGTGGAAATAATTTACTGCAGTCACCATAGGTGGAAGGAAGGCAGGGGACTTGACCTAGCAAGGAATCAGGAAGGACTTTCGGGAGTAAATGAATGTGAGGTGCAGATGCCTCTGGGTAGATAGAGGGCCTGAGAGGGAGCAGGAGACCTGTTCAGCAAACACTTCCTTATTTCCCAGCCACAGTAGAACCTGGAGACCAGAGACTCCCAGAGAATGGAGCCCATTAGGAGTTGCCATATCTTTGGATTTTATTGGGTGATTGTTACATTTGCGCAATTGACACAGAATTAGCATAATTCCATGCACAATTTACCCACTTGAAGCATATGAATCAGGGGCTGGAGAAAGAAATGGGTAGCCTGGATTCTGGCCACTTTTAGGAGCTCCAAACAATGAGACAAGAGTGGGCCCTCCCACCACCACCAGTATGCCCCAAAAACTAAAAGTGAAATAAAAAAATAGTGTACAATTTGGAGTCCGGAGTAATAGCACAGCACATGACCAACACTGGACGGACCTCGTTCGCATTCCAGAATCCCATGTGGTCCCTTGAGCCTGCCAGGAGCGACTTCTAAGCACAAAGCCAGGAGTAAACCTTGATCAATGCCGGGACCAGATCAGTGGTGCAAGGGGTAAGGTATCCGCCCTGCCCGTGCTAGCATAGGATGGACTGATCCCCCGGCGTGCCATATGGTCCCCCAATCCAGGAGCAATTTCTGAACGCGTAGTCAGGAGTAACTCCTGAGCGTCACCAGGTGTGGCCCAAAAACCAAAAATAAAATATATTATACAATTAATTCAGTGACTTCCAGGACATGGCAGAATGGTACAGCCCTCACCACCTTCCTGCCCTTCCACTCCCCTTCCTTCATGGCAGTGGTGGCCAGGGTCTCTCTGTCTCTGTCTCTCTGTCTGTCTGTCTGTCTGTCTGTCTGTCTGTCTGTCTCTCTCTCTCTCTCTCTCTCTCTCTCTCTCTCTCACACACACACACACACACACACACACACACAGTCACACCTACTGTGCTTGCCAGGATTTGCATACCAGATTGCAGAGTCTGCTCACATAGGGGCTGGCACTCTTGGTAGAGGCACACAGAGGGTGGTGGTGCTCACCCAGAGACTGAGCTCTTTTACCATTGTGGCTGGAAATCACTTGAGGGCACTAGGACTTTCAGAACAGCCAGCAGGACCACATTTGGAACTTGCAAGAAAGACACCCAGGAATTGAACTTAAACCACACTCTAGAAATGAACCAATGCTGTTGATCCTCCAGAGGATGGAGCTGCACTTCCAGGGAATGGAACTGCCATCATCCTCCCTCACAGAGATAGTCTGTCTTCTCAGTCCTGCTTCCATCACACAGGCCAGAGGAACCAGGAAGAGGCACCAGAATTCCTGGCACACAGGCAAGCCTCCAGGTCCTCACTGCACCTCACATCAAAGCCCATCATAGTCCATTCTAGACATTTTGTTCACATACTCCTTAGCGGTAACCTCCTCTCACTCTCCCTCTGGCAATACACATCTACTTTCTGTCATTCAGGAGAAGCCCATGCTGGAAGTGGAATCAGATACTGGATCTAGTTTCTATCAGGTTTCTTTTGCTTCACACAATGTTTTCAGAATTCATTGCGGTTGGAATCAGAGCCTGCAGGGACCTGGAACTGACCTTGCTCTTCTTCTGTTTAATCAGGAGACTAGCTCAGTTGTTAAGCCAGTAAGATGTCTCTGACATCCATCAGGACCCCTGCCCCTCATTTTTGTTTGTTTGCCTTGCTTGTTGGTGTGTTTGGGGGCCATATTCAGTGGTACTCAGAATTTACTCCTGGATCTGCTCTCAGAAATCACTCCTGACAGGAGATGGGGGACCGTATGGGATGCTGGAGATCAAACAGACTGTGGCTGCATGTAAGGCAGGCACCCTCCCCATTGTACTGACATTTCAGTCCCTACATCTGGAAGTCTTGGATGAGTCTTTAAAAAGTTGTGTCACTCATGGCACTTTCTTTGGAGGATGGTTTCTTCTGCTGTTGTTGTAACACTTTACAGCCCACCCTGGAAAGTTAGGGACCTTCAGGACCTCTCAGGTCCTCCCAGAGAATTACTTGGAGTTTCGCTGGGGGCTGTGGAGGACAGGAAGTAAAACACCAGTTAGAGGTCTGGCATAGAGTGGGTGCTAATCTGAGCAAGATGAAGAGTTCCAAATGGCCCAGTAGGTAGAGGAAGGAGACCCCTGCCCACCTCCAGGGGTCCCTTCCTTCTTGTTCCCAGGGTAGCTTAAGGGGAGTTGGGCAGGGCCCAGAGAGATAGCACAGCGGCGTTTGCCTTGCAAGCAGCCAATCCAGGACCAAAGGTGGTTGGTTCGAATCCCGGTGTCCCATATGGTCCCCCATGCCTGCCAGGAGCTATTTCGGAGCAGACAGCCAGGAGTAACCCCTGAGCACCGCCGGGTGTGGCCCCCCCAAAAAAAAGGGGGAGTTGGGCAGAGTTTGAATACAAATCTCAGCCTAGGTGGGGGTGTTGGTGAAGGGAAGTGGACACTGTGGTGGAGAGGGTATTGGAACCACACATATACTGTAAACCATGGTGCCACAATAAAAATGGGGGTGGGACCCAAAACAAACCCCAGCAGAGCCACTTGGATATTCTGTCCCTTATCAGCTGCGTATACTCTTTGTGTGAAACTCTGGGCCAGTAGGTTCAAGTCTGATCTCTAGCACCTAGAGATTTGGTCCCCTAGTACCAAATAAATTCCCATCACTGCCAGGAGCTCCCCAAACACAGAACTGGAAGGAAGCAACCCCTAAGTACTGCTGAGTTCATCCATACATATGTGTGTGTATACATATACATGTATATGTATATATACATATATATTGAGAGAGAGAGAGAGAGAGAGAGAGAGAGAGAGAGAGAGAGAGAGAGAGAGAGAGAGCGAGCAAAGCCATGAGCTCCTGCCTTGCAGGAGGGCCCAGAGCCCAGTGTCTGCAGAGTGGAGGTGTCTCTTTTCTCCTGAGGAGGTGAGGTATTCCTTCGGCTGTGAGCATGCAGGCATTGGCAATGGCACCTGTTCGGGAGCAGTGGGTGGAGAGGGCCACCTGGCCTTCCTCTGCCTCTTGCACACAAGACGTGCCACGTGGGCGGCGATGGAGGTGGGGATGCCGGAGACACTGGGGCAGAGCGTGAAGCTGCTTGGCAAGCACGTGCTTGGTGCCAGGGACCCCCACTAGCATTGCCCTTGACATTCCCACACCTGTCCTCAGAGAGGGCATTTCCCCAAACAGAGTGGGGAAATGGGATTCAGCCCGCCCCACTCCCACCTGCCTTGCTGGAAAGGCTGCTGGGAAGAGAAGATGCAGGCTAGGGGGATGGAGCCTTTGGAAGCCAGGCTTCCTGCAGCAGGGGGATTCTGTGGGTGGCAGGGGAAGGCTTTGTAAATATGCATGACATGCAAATGCCACTCTGGAAAACAATGGGGGGGAGGGCCCACACGCTCCTGTGTTATGGAAAACGTAGTGGTGTATAAACACTGTGGTTTCCATGACAATTGTTCCCTGGGGCTCCCCCTTCCCCAGTGCACTGGACCGTTTTAGGGGTCTGAGGGTAGAAGGGTGCTGCAGGCCACCTCCCACCTGACGCTCTCCCTGTTTCCTGCAGGCACCGGTGCCAGCCCCCTGCTAGTGGCACCTCGTTGTCCACCTGTGAGCAGTGCTGGAGGACTCTGCTGCACGCTGCTTCCTGCCAGCATCTCCAACCCAGTGCCCGGAGGGATGTGTGTGGCAGTCCACTATCCTGTGCCCGCTTCCCTGGTGACGCCTCCTGGTCCCCAAAGGGCCCCCGCTTTTGGTCGACACTCAGCTCGTTGGTTGGTAAGTCATGGCGGCTTTTCAGGGCCTATGTTCTCTTGTTGGGGCTGCTGGATCACTTGCTCATTGTGACTGGCAGCTCTGGGAGATGCCCTGTGCTCCACCGTGTGACATTCATGTGCTGGTCATGGGACCCTGGCACAGTGTTGGTTGTCTGGGTCAGTCCTCCCAGGACCCTGGAGCAAGTCCCCAGCTTGCAGAGAGAATAGCCTTAGAATAAGCCTACCTGCTGTGATGCGGCCTAGCTCTGGCCTCCCAGGTTTGCTCTGGTCACTCCCCAGGGGCAATTGTGGACCGACTCAGACAGGGCCAGGGAACAGGGAAGTGAGCACATGATGGGGGTGTCCTCCAGGTTTTCTGCAAGTTGGGAAGCCCTGTAGTTTCTTTTTTTTTTTTTTTTTTGTGGTTTTTGGGTCACACCCGGCAGTGCTCAGGGGTTATTCCTGGCTCCAGGCTCAGAAATTGCTCCTGGCAGGCACAGGGGACCATATGGGGCGCCGGGATTTGAACCGATGACCTCCTGCATGAAAGGCAAACGCCTTACCTCCATGCTATCTCTCCGACCCCAGCCCTGTAGTTTCTACCCCTCCAATCCCCACCATGAAGAACATTAACATTGGATAGGTGAGGTGCAGGACATGGCAGCGTCTCTGACCATCTACAGTAGAATTTTATCACACACATACACAAATACACACACACACACACACACACACACACATGCACACATGAATCTCCCTAGCCCAGCAGGATCCCACCACCAATTCCCCGCTTGCTACTAACCTCAGCACCCCCACAGCCAGGGCTCTGGATTCCTGTCCCTCAATCTCTTGCCACCTCCCAGTTGTTCAGAGGACACTAGTCTGAATCACAGATAAGGAAACTGAGGCTCAAATGAGTTCAAGGGGCTTGCAGAGTATCGTGTGGCCACCACACGGCTTTGCATGGGGCTTCAGGTTCCAGTCTACCTATCTGTCTGGTCTTGGCATCCTGAGTATGAAGAACAGCTGCTCTGTCCCCCAGATCCCTGCAGCTGGCAGGATTCCAAGCACAGTTTGGGCCACTGTGGATAGTTGTGGAAGGCAGAAGCAGGTAAAGGTGGCCCCTGACATGGCTTCTCCTGGCTAGCTACTGCTCCGCTGGTCCTTAGGCTGGAGGACAACTCGGCCTGCACCTGCCTGGTCTCTGGTGTCTCCTTCACTGCCAAAAGCGCCCTGGTAAGGTACTTATGAGCAAGGAGAAGACTGGGAAATATGTATCATATGCTAATGCCGGAGGATGATTTAAAAAAAAAACTGTGATGTTCACTGTAGCTAATGTATGGAGAAAGGCTTCTTCAAGAACAAGGCATGCGCAACCATGTCGTGCCAGCCTTATTAATAAATGTGAAAAGAGCCCAATCATCCACTCACCCTCCATCCTCCCGCCCTGAGAATCTGCCCCCTGAACCTCTCTTGTGACAGCTATTGTCTGTGTCTGAGAACCATCACAGGCAGGACGCAGGAGCAGGCGAGAGTTGTACTTGTGAGTTCCTTGTGTGTACACACTTCTGGTCGAGCCATAGGAGCACCCAGGCTCGCTGTCTTTCCAGTCCCTGGGAATTATATGGACACCAGAAATGACCTGAATGGTAGTGAGTGTTCCTTGAGCAGTTACTATGTGCTTGGCATTGCACCAAGGGTTTTCCCTTTTTCGTTTTGTTTTGTTTTGTTTGTTTTTGAGGGGGATGTTCCCTTTTACTGGGGAGGGTGTTTTCTTTCTTTTTTCTTTTTTTTCTTTTTTTAGCATCTGTTTGATGCCTACTGACACTGTGGGGCAGTACATGGGGAGACAGAAGCATGGATGTGGGGAAAGAGGGTCTCAGGCTCATCTGTCAGCATTCCAGCCTTTCTGGAAAATGACTGCCCATAAGTGTCTACCCCTGCAGCCCACAGCCCGGGCCTGACCTAGTGGGCACCAGAGGCACAATGTGGCTGACAGCCATCAGCTCCATGACGCTGAACGGAATTCCTCTGCCCTAGCTAGGATGGCAGCCGTCAGCACTGCACAGCAGCATGGGGGCCCCTCCCCAGGCATCAGCGCGGGAGGTGTGACTGCTGCTATTTTGCTGACAAGCTGGTTATTTAAAGAACAGCCAAAGTTGAAATGGGGGAATCAGAAAGAGAGTCTTTAGGCTGGGGGAGGGGAAGCCTGACAAGCAGGGAGCAGAGGCATCACAGGTTCTTTTTGTTTTATTTGGTTGTTTTGGGGTCATGCTTGGTTATGTTCAAGGGCTACACCTGGTTTGGTGCTTGGGAGTGCTCCTGGTAGTACTCGAAGGACCATGTGGCCCCGGAAAATCAAACCTGGGGCATCTGCATGTAAAGCCTATGCTCAGCCCTTTGAGCCAGCTTCCTAGCCTACAGTCCTTCCTCCCACTCCTGGCTTATTAGCAATAGTCAAAGGAATAGCCCTGTAAATATCTAGGAGGTCACCCACCTGGAAAAAGAGTCTATAGCATTGGCTTGTAGGGATGGGAAGGTTTCCCAGCAGCAGACCATGTTCTGATCCTTGTCTGTGGTTAGTGTTGACATCCACTGTTTGTTCTTTTATTTTTTTTTAACATTTTTATTATTTTATTTAAACATTGTGGCTTACATAGTTGCTCATAATACATTTATGTCTGGCATTCTGTATTTTAGCACCAGTCCAACCACCAGTGTAATATTCCCTCTACCATCATATCCAAATTCCCACTCACCTCCAAGCCTGCCCTCTTGTCAGGCACAAAATAATTTACTTTATATTGCTTGTTTATAACTATGTGGTAATGGAAGTAAATTTCAGCAAGAGAAAATTTGTGAAAATTGTTATATCTCACAATGGGGTCACTAAGTCATTGCCTGAAGGTTTACTAAGCATTCACTGCTAATTGGTACTTCTATGTTGTTGGTTATGTATATTAGCCAGAGGTGGCTTCTATGGTACTTTGATATCTACTTTGATGTAATCCTTTTGGGGTGTTGTATTGAACAATTTGGAGGTATCATGCAGCCTCATATGTGGCTACATACTCCAGGAATTCCAGGTTCTGTAGCTGACATGGCAGGAGCTATAGGATGTGGCTATGACTGTCAGGGCTTTCAGAAGTACAGAAGGAGGGATCCGAGCAGTGGTGCAAGTGGTAGGGCATCAGCCTTGCATGTGTGAACCTAGGATGGACCGTGGTTCGATCCCCTGGTGTCCCCCAAGCCAGGAGCAATTTCTGAGCACAGAGTCAGGAGTAACCCCTGAGCATCACTGGTGTGCCCCCCCCCCAAAAAAAAAAGAAAAAGAAAAAAGTACAGAAGAAGAGGGGCAGAGTTCCTGCAGTCACTCAAAAAAGACCCCAGAGTTCACAGGGCCAGAGCGATGGCTCAGCGGTAGGGCATTTGCCTTGCATGTGGCTGACCCAGGATGGACTGCAGTTCGATCACCCAGCATCCTATATGGTCCCCCAAGCCAGGAGCAATTTCTGAGCACATAGCCAGGAGTAACCCCTGAGTGTCACCAAGTGAGACCCCCCCCAAAAAAAAAAGAAGACCCCAGAGTTCAAAGCCCAACTACCAGCATACCTGGAATTTTGGTCAGTTAGTTGTCTCTGCTCAACGGTAAAGTGAGGTTGGGCCATTGGCATGGAGGCGATGATAGGTTGTGAGTGCAGCTGCTGAGGCTTCAGCAAGGTGGGGACTTGGTCCATTCCTCTTCCTGAGAGACACACACTCTGTTCTATGAGATGGTACAGTTTTTAAAAAATATATAGCAGGCTTAGAGACATAGTCCAGTGGGTTTGTCTTGCACTCAGTGAACTCAGGTTCCATCCCTAGCATCCCATATGGTCTTCCAAGCCCTGCCAGGAATAATTCCCTAGTTCAGAGCCAAGTGTAATCCCTGAGCATCACTGGTGTGCCCCCCACCAAAAAAAAAAAAAAAAGCTAGAAAGTGATTAGAACAATAACTGCTTGGTTTTTTGCAAATATTTACTTTTTGCAAAGCTTCTCACCTTGCCTTATTGAATCCCAGTAGTTATGTTTATCGTGCCCATTTTGCAGAGGAGGAAAGCAAGATGTCAAGAGGTAAGCTACTTGTAGTATGGTCAGAGTGCTCAGGTGTAGGAGGAGAAACCTGACAGGCTGACCCTGGCTGGTATCATCACCTCAGGCTTAAAGGCAAAGTGACAGGAAGGTCTCCCCAAAAGGCAGATGCTGCCATATGTCAGTGCCTCTGGCACTTAGAAGACCCAGGAGGCAAGAAGGAGCCTATGACTCTGCAGCAGCTTAAGTTCTCTGGTAGATGCTCATGCCTGGGTCTGAATAGATTGTGTAGCCACTTCTGAAGGAAGAAGCAAGCATAGATGTAGCCATCCTAGACTGTCAAAAGCCCTGTATAGACTGGTGTACAGGCCTTGTATAGGTCCCCAGTTCAGCCCCTGATACTACATGGCCCCTAAGCATTTTGTGTGGTTCTCATAGCCCTGAGCATTCATGAACCTGAGTAACATCCCTTAGCTGGACCTAAGCACTGAGTATCAGGCCCACATAGCCGGGCCAATTTTCATCAGAATTTCATCAGGTTTCATCCCTCTGAACACTGCTTAGGAAGTCTAGTGGGGGTGGGGGTGGAATGAAATATCCTGAGGAAACATTCAGGGGAGAAAGAAGCCAGGCACACTGAGGAATCATTCCAGGTCAGAGGTTACCCAGGTTAGATAGAGAGGCAGCCCACCCTCTGCACTACCTGGGATTGGTCAAACTGCCCTGACCTGCAGATCTACTTGGTGCTTGGTGCATCTGTTCTCTTCCCATCCCTCAGTACCTCCCTGGGACCTCATCACTCTGGCTCTTATTTTGCAGGTGAGGGGAAATGAGTGGCTGAGGCCACGCAATCTGGGGGTGGTGGAGGTGCTCTGCTGGCTCCTTGCTAGTGCAGGATCCTAGGTGGGCAGCCATCGGCAGCACGGACTGCAGGGTGTGAAGCCAGGCATATAGGCACTGAGAAAGAACTCCAAACAACCCCTGGGGCTGACAGCGAGACCATGAGAGGAGCTGGGGATATGGGTGGCTGGTGGCCAGACCGAGGGCTTCCGAGACAGGGCTCCAGCACAGGAGCAGGCCCACCATCCCTGCCCACTGATGATGAGCCAGGCCCTCGCCGAGCTCACAGCCTCAGGAGGGACCAATATTACATAATCATCCGGACCAATCAGTGCAGCGGATACAGGCTCCCTGGATGCAGGGAAGAAGTAAGTGATGAAATGCGAGCAAGGCAGAGGACTGGAACTCATAAAGGTGGCTCTTGAGTGGTACCTGAAGAATGACCTGCTCGGGCACTGCTGGTGAGTGCTCACTGTTTCCTAGTGAATGATAGACCAAGGCTTCTGGAACCTACCCCTCTCAGGTCCTTTCGCTGAGAAAAGCAGCCCCGAGCATGAACCTACCAGGAATAGCTCAGATCCACAATGCATTTGATTGTAAGTCAGTTTCTGACATTGTGTGTTCAGGAACCTTTGACTGTTGCTAGATTTTTTTCACACACATACGCACACCCCATATTTAGTTACATGCAGTTTATGAAGCCTGGGAGGAGAGACATCCCTTTGCCCTTCACCAGGGGCCCCTATTACATCTCCCCACTGCAGCTCTTAGAAATGGGTCAGGGACCTGAAGGTCCTGCCATAGAAAGAACTTTATACAACATGGACAAAGCTGAGGGGGGAGAGTTTAGGAAGCAGCTTGAAGAACAGAACAGCATGTAACTAAGAGCTGTGTTTCTGAAAACAGTGCCCAGTGCAGTATGCAAGCCTAGGAGACCTTTAGTTACCCTCTTTTTACTTTTCTGTATCTGGAACCTTTCATGAGTGCTAGAACTTGGGCAACAGGAGAAGGAATAGGAAATTGTAGGATTTCGATACTAACCCCTTCAAAAATGGAAGCTGGTGTGACTTTCGAGTTAGCAGGTCTGGGCCGCTCTTCTGAGCTATGTGACCATAAACAAATCACCTAACTTCTCTGAAACTGAGTTTTCTCCTCTAAAACAGAAATAAGAATAGCCTCTGCAGGGAGCTGCTCAGTGGACTAGAGGACATACTTGGCATGTGGAAGTCCCAGGTTTGCTCCCCAGAACTAAGCATAGTCCCCCTAGCACAGTGCAAGGAAAAGCTCCTGAGCACTGATTCCCCAAAAATAGATCATAGGGTGGTTATGGGACTTGTGACTGAAACCACACAGAGGGCTAGAATCAAACCCAAGTTGCGGCAGTTGCGGTTGGAGGCACAGCTAAGGCACAGCTAAGCTGGACAGCTTAGCTGGGCACCCGTTGCTGACTGGAGCCCAGGCCTGCACCTGTACCCCATCTCTGAGTCCTGGCTACCTGCCACCAATACTCTTCCTCTGCCAGTAAACACTCTCAGCAGAGACTCTGCAGTGGTATGCTCTGTGCCCAGATTTGATTTTTATTTGATGCCCACTCAACCTGCCCCAAAGGGCAGCTCCTGCTTTACAGACACTGAAGGAATCTTTCAGTTCAGGCAGAGAAAGTTAGGTTCATGAAGTCAAACTCTTGGAATAGCAGGATTTTAATCATTTTACTCTGCCTTTGGCAAGTCAGTTCACTGTCCTTTTCTTGATGATGGTGATAAATTAGGAATGGCCCAATTATCTATAAGCAAGAGATGGTTAAATAAATTACAGTCCAGCCAGACAATAGAGTTCTTAGAGGCTGGAGCGACAGTGCCGTAGTTCTAGACTTGTTGACATGGAAACATGTTCGCAGAGCATTGTTGGGAAAAAAATAAGAGGTTACAAAATGGTATGTATTAGAGGATCTCCCTTTTGTTAGGGGAAAAAAAAAAATATATATATATAAATACACATATACAGGCTGCTGGCCAGAGAAACACCCCAAAAGATAAACAGGAAACTGATCAAGGGGCAGAGTTGTGTTTCCAGCGAGTGCTGGAACACTTGTCTGGTATGCAGGAATTCTGGGCTCAATCCTGACACTGCAGGAAAAAAATGATAAAGAAATAAATTGTTTACAGCATACTCTTTTGTCTGGTGAACTATAAAAGTTCAATATTTTTATTTCTGCTTATATGATTCAGGTATATTTTCAGATGCAAGTAGCAGAAAACCAGGCCAGAACTGGTTTCAACAGAAGTGGAATGATTCAACTTCTAGTAACTGTAAAGTCAAGAATCACTTCCCAGCTTTGCTTCCTCTTGGTTGTGCTCATATTTTTCATTTTCATATGAGTGTGTGTGTGTGTGTGTGTGTGTGTGTTGGGCAGAAACGAGGGATCATGTGATGTAAGGGGATTGGGTCCAACGGGTTGGCCACATGCAAGATGAACTCCTTAGCCTCAGTACTGTCTCTTTGGCACTGTCCCCATGTTTTTTATGTGAGAAGGCGAAAGTGCACTCTTTGTGGTGACCAGGACTTCACACATGCAAAGCAAATGCTCAGCCACTGAGCTACATCCCCTGCCTTGTTCTCGTATCCTCTGAGGCTCTTGAGCAGGGAATAGGTTGCCATCATGGAGGCATAGCCAAGGCTTTTGCCAAAATAGCTCAGACACAAGACCCAGAACTGAGTTGTGGCATTGACTGGTCAAATATAGAGATGTAATACCTGAGAACCAGAGCACATGGTATGCAGGCTTTCACCCTGGCACTGCACCCCCACCCCCATCAATGCTGGGAGTGACCCCTGAGCACCAAGCAGGGTGTAATCCAGAAACCAAAATAGAATATTGTTTCTGTGTCTGCCCATTCATCATTGATGGAGAGTGTCAGTCTTTGCCCATGGGAGACAGGTTCAACGGGACCAGAATTTAAGGAATGGAAAGTGGGGTGTCCCCCTCTGAAATATAGGCTGTGACCTAAAATCAACCTATTTCTCTCCTCTAGTTACTGGATTTCTGGAAACATGTGGCTTTTATATTCAGCAAAAGCAACACAGCCAACCCCTGGGGGTGAGGATGCACTGGACCTTGGACAGAAACCATCTCAGGGTTTGAATTGTGATTTTTCCCCAGTCTGGGCTCTGATGCTCTGATGCTGCTGGGCAGCCATATGATCTCACAATGAACCACTCACCCTGAAGCATCCCATGAGATGTTTATTAGAAAACAGGTTTTGTGGATCCTTGCAGAGAATACAGGGTTAAAGTACTGGCCTGGCATGCAGCTGACCCTGTTTGGATCCCTGGCACTGCATGGTTCCCCAAGCACTGCTGGGAGTGCCCTGAGCCCTGAGCTTAGAGCTGTAAGTAGCCCCACCACCACCACTGTGTGTGGCCTGAAACCAAAAATTGAGTACAGAAATACTATAGACATTGTCAAAGATGATTCCAGCCCAACTGTAAGCATTATGCCCTGTGTTCCGAGAGAGTGCACATTTGGTAGACTTGATGAAGCTATGACGTTCAGGAGGTAGGGAAGATTAAATGTATTTTTCAATTTGGGGATTTTTTTTTGTTGTTTTCAATTTATGATATCAGGACCTGACCAAGACTGAAGGGGAGGAAAGGGGAGATCCGCCCGAATGAGCAGAAGGAGCCCAGAGTCCAGGGGCATACACAGACTCTGGGAATCAGAAAGTCTGAATTTCTGAAGCAGCAGTTCAGATCAGTAGAGCCCTATATGGGCCTGGCGGAGGGTCATTTTCACTTCATGGGAGTCCAGCTGAGTCGACTGAACCCCTTGGGGGTTCGCTTCACTCTGTGGACATTGGTTTTACCCTGTGGGGGTCGACTTCGCCCTGAGTTTCTTGCAGTTCCTTTTAGGAACAGATTATTCATCTAGAAGGTGAGCAGCTGGGACCAGAGAGATAGGTACTAACTTTATGTGTGGCTGATCTCAGTTCAATCCCCAACATAGCAAAGGGTCCCCCAAACACTACCAGAAGTGACCTCTGAGCACAGAGCCACGAGTAAGCTCTGAGCACATCCGGCTGTAATAAAAAACAAAAGTAAATAAAAATGGTGCATGCATCTCTGAGGACTGTAGGATCATGGAGGCCAGCCTGGGAGCAAGGAAGAGCTCTGGAGAGAAATCTCGAATGGTCACACTTGACCCTGGGGATAGCGGGAGTTCTTTGAGTGGTGTGGAGGGGGAAGATTAACATGTGCAACCTGGGGCCGGGCGGTGGCGCTGGAGGTAAGGTGCCTGCCTTACCTGCGCTAGCCTAGGAGACGGACCGCGGTTCGATCCCCCGGCGTCCCATATGGTCCCCCAAGCCAGGAGCGACTTCTGAGCGCATAGCCAGGAGTAACCCCTGAGCGTCACCGGGTGTGGCCCAAAAACCAAAAAAAAAAAAAACAAAAAAACATGTGCAACCTACCTGGACCTGGAAATAGCCTTGGGAGTGGACGTCAGGACTAGGTCCCATGTGGGGAAAGAGCTAAGCGCAGTGGTCCTGCGTCGTTGCTGGTTTAAATTCCTTAGCACCCTAAGTATGTTATCTTGAGGGATCCAATCTTCTGCTTGCTTGGCCCTGGGACAGGGAGCTCACTCTTTTTTTTTTTTTTTTTTTTTTTTGTATTTGGGCCACACCCGGCAGTGCTCAGGGGTTACTCCTGGCTGTCTGCTCAGAAATAGCTCCTGGCAGGCACGGGGGACCATATGGGACACTGGGATTCGAACCAACCACCTTAGGTCCTGGATTGGCTGCTTGCAAGGCAAACGCCGCTGTGCTATCTCTCTGGGCCCGAGCTCACTCTTTTTTTTTTTGGGGGGGGGGGAAGCTCACTCTTGATCCTGCCATCTTGGGTTTGAAAACTCTTTCCCAGAATCCAGTTCACAATCCTACCACTGCCACACTTCAGGGACTCTTCCCTTCCTGCTGCCACTGATATCTCTCAGAAGAGCTACCAGGAGGGCAGGTGACCCTGGGCATGTGAGTGTGAGTGAAGAGAGATAGTGGAGCATCCCAGCCTCCCAGCAACAGAGAATTCAGGTCTACAGATACACAACTGCCTCAGTCGTATCTCCAAAAGTCCTTTGCTTTCTCCCAAAATGAATGAGGCTTAGTTGGGCCCAGAGTGAGAGAACAGTAGGTAGGGCATTTGCCCTGCACAGCAGCTGACCTGAGTTGGACCTCAGATGATACCCTATGCACCACCAGAAATTATCCCTGAGTCAGAGTCAGGAGTAAGCCCTGGACACTGTCAGGTGTGACCCAATAACAAAAACAAAAAAGAATCTGAGACTTCAAAGGGCCAATACATCTCTGAAGCAACACAGCAAGGTGGAGGCAGGTCTAGTGAGACATGGTCCTAGCTTTTCCACCCCACCTGATCATGCCCTTCTGCTCATTCCCCTCTCCTTGTGTCCTCATCTTCTTGAACTTGAACAGCTTTTTCTTTCCAGCAAGCTTTAGCCACCCCACATCATCCCCTGATGCCCTTCTGAGTTTGAAGACAGCCAACAAAATTCTCATTAATCAAATGTTTGTGGCTGTTTATTTTGACAGCAGCGGTTTTGTTTCTGAGACATCAAAGCTGTGATATGTGCGAGCCATGTTTTATAGGCCGTCTCTGCCACTTCCTTGTGCCCCACGGTCCCCACTTAATCATTCATCGTCACACTCCGAAGACATTCAACAGCGCCGCGCCTCCCCTCCCCACGTGCCTGGTGCTGTGCTAGACACTAAGCTACAAGGTTAGCCCAGGACAAGTGCCCCGCCAGCACCCGTGGGTGACACGGGGCAGGTCTCTGGGTGAAGCTGATTGCTCAGGGATCTCCAGGCCTGGGACGGGGCTTCTGTGGTTCTGAGCAGAGGATGAATAGAAAGGAAAGATAGGAAGATTCAGGAGTGGTCATCGGGAAAGTGTAGCAGGTCGCTGGATTGGGCTCTGTCTGCCTCCTGGTAAGTGCTGAAGCCATGGAGCAGGAAACAGGGCTGGGATTGGAGCTAGAGAGTGGAACCAACCCAGAGCCTTGATAGGCCTCATAGTTAGGTGGGAAGCTGGCCTCTGGCTCTGAGATAAAAGGGAGCCCTGGGCAGGGTGGGGTTGGGCCTTAGGAAGGTTTTGTTGGGTGGATGAGTTGTAGAGAGTATGAGGGCTACACGGGAATGGGATGTGTAGCAGCAGGGGGCACTTAGCTGGGAGTCTGAGCAGGACCTGGTACTGTGTGAGTGCTGGAGAGGAGAGAAGAGCATTTTCTGAGCCTTGGGGGTTGGGGTGGGTTGAGAGCCATATGGACCAGAATTCTGGGACCCCAAGCAAAAGCTGGGCCAGCGTCAGTGAGAGGATACCCAGTGAGGGCTACAAGGGTGTCTGCAACCTTCAGGAGCATCAATACACAGCCCATTTCTCTGCAGGGTCCCATGAACAACTTTCCTGGGGCTTCACTGCCTCTTTAAAATGGGGTGAAGACTCGCCCCCATTGTTTATAGTGATAGTGGTACATAGAAAGTGCCAGTGAGGGGGACTGTGTGATCACTATTGTTGGGGTACAAAGGTGGGCAAAAGAAAGGGGTACATCATCAAGAGAGGGGACCTGATCCCTGCCTTTCTGTATCTGGGTTGGAGGAAGCAATATACAGGGCTCAGCTCCCAGAAAAAAAATCATAGGGAGCTCCTGGCTGGGAAAGCTTCATAAGTCTAGAGAGTTTTTTTCAGAAGGGGGAAACTGTTGCTAATGAGCTCCTCATCACTGGGAGTAATCAAGCAGCAACAGATCCACACTTGGCAGAAGTGTCTGAGAGGGTGTGATTCCACTCAGGAGTTGAAGCTTCCTTTCTTCTCTCCCTAAATTGTTTGATATATTGATTTCTGGGTCTTCCAGGTAGAGTTCAGGGTGTTGGGGGACCATTCCTGGTCATGCCAAGTGACCAAGCCAGACAGTTTTATGGTTAAGGCCTGGTGATGTAGTGCTGCTCAAGCCCAATGGTGCTGATCAGACTATGCCCAATAATGCTCCAGGAACCTTCAGGCCTATGCCCAGGCAAGCAACAGGAAGATGTGGGAAGCAAGTATGATGCTAAGAGTGAGGTACCTCTTGTGAGGATTGAACTTGAGGCCTAATAACATGCAAAGCATGAGCTCCTGTCCTTGGCATTCTCCAGTTGTTTTTGTTTGCTTAGTTGGTTGGTTGGTTTGAGGGCCACATCTGGCAATATTCAGGGTTTACTCCTGGTTCTGCACTCAGGAATCACTCCTAGCAGGCTTGAGGGACCATATGGGATGCCAGGGATTAAACGTGGGTCAGCCATGTGCAAGGCAAGGACCATACTCACTGTACCATCATTCAAGCCCCTCAGTTACTATTTTAAATCCTCACCTTCCCTTTGGTGGTGGTTGTCATAATGTCTAGTGATCTCATGACTTGGTGCAGGACCCACCTCCATTGCCCCTTTCTGTTATGCTGTACACACACACTTGATTGTGGGGCAGCATTTCACGTGCTTTGTCACTACTCTAGGAATTGCAAACAGCAGAGCCACAGGGCTTGCATTTGGCAGGTGGGTCGATGCCAGCATTCAACTCAGAGCCTGCAAGGCAGGTGCTCCACTGTGGAACCATCCACATGAAGAGCTGTGTCTCTGGAAGGTTCCTTTGTCATGCTGAGTCTTTGATTTCCTGTTTTTCCTTCTCTGAGCCTGTTTCTTCCCTTTTCTCAGCTGTAGCATGGGGAAATGGCAGCTCCTATCTCAAAGTTTGTGGCAAAGTGGCATCATTCCAATATGGTGTCGCCTGGATTTGATGCACAACCACACTCCGAGACAGACACGTTGGCACTTGTCACAACTGTCTCTGGGCCCAGGTGCCCCCACCTGCCAGCCTTCAGGACCCACTGTCTCTGTCTCTAGCTCTCCCACCCCCCACCCAGAGTAGGAATTCCAGACCCTTCTGAACCCCTTTTAGCTCTCTCTTGAGCGAGAGTTGGCAGGTTGGGGTGGCGGGCGCCATCCGCCGCCCATATGCTTCCTGCTATTTAGAGGAAAACCCTCCCCACGTTCCTCCAACCACACGGGCTGACATTTCCAGACAGACGCTGGAATCAGCTCTTCAGGGGATTGGCAGATAAATTTGGCCCCGGCTGTTGGGAAAATCTTCAGCCTTCACAGGGACACGGAGCCCAGGCTCGCCGACTTCTGTCCACCCCATCCTGCCTTGGGCCTGATGCTTGTGGGGGACTGGTGCCACGGCTGTACCTACAGAGGGTAGATTGTACCAACCTAGCACCATGGGGGTGTACCTCAAGCCAGGAGGTGTGACTCGCAGCCTTTCAGAGACACCGAGTGTTTGTTCAGCTTTGCCCAGCAGTGGAGCAGTCTTGGAAACAGAGTGAAGCTCAAGTGGCCTCAAGATTGCTGAGGTCTCTTTGACCTTGGGCAGGTGGGGCTCCACCTCTCTGAGACTCTCTCTGCCTCTGTGAAATAGTGATGATTTTAGGTGCTGTCTTAGGTGCCAGGCTCACACTCAGTGCTCAGCCGGCGTTAACCACTGTCGTCATCATCCTTCCTGTGTCTCACATTGCTCTGAGGTGCCTGGCACCTAACAGTTCAGCAAAGAGACTGTTCTTCTCTTTCATTTGTTTTTGAGTGTTTTTGTTGGGGGGAGAGTCCATACCTGGCACAGTTTAGGAGTTACTCCTGGCTCTGTGCTCAAGAGTGACCCCTAGTGATGCTTAGGGGCCAGGAATAAAGTGGTACCCAGAATTTCAACCAGTTATGGCGGTGGGGAGCTACATGCAAGGCAAGTGCCTTTACCTTTTTTTTTGTACTGTCTCCCCGATTCCCGCTTTTCTCTGTGGCTATAGAGGAAATAACTGGAGCTTTATGAAATTGGCTCAAATAGAGCTCATCAGAGGCAAGAATAAGAATGGAGGTTAGGGGGACCAGAGATAGTATCCAGAGCACTGCCAGGATTGACTCTGAGTCAAGAGTAAGTCCAAGGGCTGGAAAGATAGCATGGAGGTAAGGCATTTGCCTTGCATGCAGAAGGTTGATGATTTGAATCCCAGCATCCCATATGGTCCCCTGAGCCTGCCAGGAGCAATTTCTGAGCGTAGAGCCAGGAGGAACCCCTGAGAACTGCCGGGTGTGATCCAAAAACAAAACAAAACAAAAAAAAGAGTAAGTCTTGAACACTGTATGACCAAAACCCCACACCCCTCAAAATAAAGAATGGCAGCTACCTCATCCAGGATAGACTGTGGGGTAAGGGACATGCCCAAAGAAAACATGTACATTGCTAAGCAATGTACCTAATCATCCACACACATTCTCCTCTCTCTCTCTCTCTCTCTCTCTCTCTCTCTCTCTCTCCTCTCTCTCTCTCTCTCTGTCTCTCTCTGTCTCTCTCTCTCTGTCTCTCTGTCTCTCTCTGTCTCTCTCTCTCTCTCTCTCTCTCTCTCTCTCTCTCTCTCTCTCTCTCTCTCTCTCTCTCTCTCTCTCTCTCTCTCTCTCCCAGTCTCATTTTCCTCACTGACTGCGGCCTGCCCATCCTCAGGGACCCTGTCTCTGCTACAGTCCATCTACCAGCCCACCCCAAAGGCATGAGGCACTCAGCACCTTGGTGTGCATGGACAGGAGTGAGGCGCGGGGGGGGGGGGGGGGTGGCACTCAGCTGTGCTTTCCTAGGAGGCTTCAGAGGAGTCACAGTTGGTTCTTTCTGGCTGGAATAGAAAGAGGAGAGGTATGGGAAGTGAGTGTGAGCTTCATTCAGCACCTCCCTGCAGAGCCTGAGTAACTGGGCCTCAGGCCAGACCCTGGGGAAGCTGGTGGCCAAGGTGGGTCTGCTTCCTGCCCTCAAGAAGCGCTGGGTGTGGTTGGGGGCTGGGGGTGCAGATAATAAACATTCCTGCAGGAAACAACAGGATCCTTGGCTGAGCTCTTGGGAAGGGCAGTGCGGAAAGCAGAGAATTTCACTGGAGCCAGGTGGGTCGAAAAGGCCCCGTCTGTGGAGCGGCCACCTCACGTGCTGTTTGGTACAGGAACAGGGTCGGTGGACAGAGCTAAGGCATGTGTCAGGATGGTGCCACCCTGGCCAGCTGGATACTGTGAGTGCTAGCATCTCATGGGACAGCTCTGGAGGCCCAGGATGGGGAGAGGAGGAACAGCACCCTCTCAGGGGCCAGTGAGGGGAAGGTGTCTCTTGACTTGGGTGCTGGAGAGCTGAGAGGAGGCAGAAATAATCCTGAGCAGAAGCCTGGGCCTGAAACAGGTCGACACCGAAAGGACATGGACCTGTGTGTGACTGAGGATGGTGCAGTAAAAGACCTTGGGGAAGGCACAAAGTTGGACTCTAGGATCATGGGGAAATCTGAGAGGGAGTCCCAGGCTGGGTGTGAAAAGGGGCTACAGGCTGGACAACAGCAAACAGGCAGTGAAGTTAGATCCAGCAGCCAATTCCCAGACTCCTCACCTGCTTTGTGACTCCAGCAGCCAATTCCCAGACTCCTCACCTGCTTTGTGACTTTGGCAAAAATCACTGAGCCTCTCTGAGGCTCACCTGTTATCCCCATTGGAATTGCATCTATCTGGCTGCATGGAGCCAAAGGAAAATGAGTAGTGATAGTGGAATAAGCTCCAGAGGTTATGCTTCTCCTTTAGCTAGGCTCCTGGAGCCAAGCCAGCGCAGCAATTCAAGTGAGTGACCCAGGGCCCAGACTTCTGCCAGGTTTAACTTGTATCTTCCATTCCTGTGGCTTCAATGTAGCTGCTACAGCTCCAGACATTGTGTCTGAAGTCCAGGCAAGACTAAGGGAGTAAGAACCCGTATGTTTTCTAAATATGACCTATGTATACAGCAGTCAGTTTCTTAGAAGCCTGGCTTAGTCCTGGCTTAGTAAACTTCATTTGCTAGATGTGGTCTCCAGGCCATTATTATAGGTGGTGAAGTTCTAGCTGGTTGATTAAACCAAAGAGAAGAATGGTTCACAGGACCCACTATTTAAGTATTCAGCTATGGCTGAGGAAAGGGCTTAGAAGGGTATGGCATGGGCAAGGCGTGGCTTTGATCTGCTGACATCACCTGGCCCTAAGAATATCACAGAGTAGCTCTAGCAATCACTGCACACTGCTGGGCGTGACCCCCTTTCCAACTAACCAAAACATAAATAAAGCTAAGCACCCACCTCTCAGGGCAGTGGGGAAGGTTTTCTGTGGTAAGGTTCAGAACACTATAGTACTCGGATGCGACTTTATTTTACAGCACTGTCTGTATCTCTCCACTCATTCATCTATTCACACACACATATTGTGGTCTGGCCACTGGTGTGGTCCTGGAGACAAAGAGGGAGGTGGGCTTACTGGGAGCTGGGGAAAGTGCAGGGATTAGGCAGAGATTCTGTTTCGCCTGGAGGTAAGGGAGGATAGAAACGTCTATTCATTTGTATCTGTGCTCCTTCCACTGTGTCCCCCACCTCAAGCAGTACTGGACACAGCCAAGAGCTATTTGGGAATCTTCCAGGTGACTCCTGTGAATAAGGCTCTGTCAGTGGGATCTTTGGGGCTTGATGGAAGTAGCAAAGCAAAGTTGCTACAAGTTAGGCAAGTGCAGTGGACATGGAGAAGTAACTCGTGACAGTGACAGTGACAGTGCGGGATCCAGAGTTCTGAGATCACATCTGTTCATGAGTGTCACTTGCATTATGTGAGTTGTTGGGGTGAACTTCTATGCCCCTGAGCTCAGGTACCACGTAGTGACAGTTGTGATGTGCTTGGTACCAGGGGTAAAGGAAACGGTCCTTAATATGCAGAGCCGGGGCCAGTGAGGTGTTGCTAGAGGCTTGCAAGCGCTAGCCAAGGAAGGACCACGGTTCGATCCCCCAGCGTCCCATATGGTCCCCCCCAAGCCAGGTGCAATTTCTGAGCACTTAGCCAGGAGTAACCCCTGAGCATCAAACGGGTGTGGCCCAAAAAAACAAAAACAAAAAAATATGTAGAGCCGGGGACCTTGTAAGACGGACCCGGTTTGATCCCCCAGCGTCCCATATGGTCCCCCAAGCCAGGAGCAATTTCTGAGTGCATAGCCAGGAGTAACCCCTGAGCATCACCGGGTGTGGCCCAAAACAAACAAACAAACAAAAATATGCAGAGCCGGTGGAAGACAGCCAGACAGCCAGCCACACTTGGGTCAGAGGAAGCTGTCACGGATGGGGAGGATCTTTGGGGAGGAAGGTTTGAGAGAGCAAAGAATCTGGATTCTGCTTTGTCCTCACTCACCTCAGACCTGAGGTTGTCAGCCACCAAGCAGCCAGTCTTGGAGCATCTAGAGTGGCCATGGGCAGCTAATGAGTGGACAGGGTCCCTGGGGTGAGAGGCAGCTATGATTATTACTTCTCCTGGAAGTGTAGTCACTGCCAGGGATTGGTGAGCGAAAACCTCATTTGATTGTCACTGGCTTGGCTACGTGTCCTGGGGCAGATTTCTTAAGCCCAAGGGGCCCTTGGTCTCCTTCAGAAAGTGGGGATTCTCCTTACCTTACCCCCTTGCACTCTCTCACCCAAACCTGACACCCACTTGACTCCACACAGTAGGGAGGGGCAGGTCTGGTCACCATCGCTCAGCTTTCCTCTTTGGAAGCATTTCCTGGGCCCTGTCAGGTGCCAGGCTGGGTGTCGACACATCAGTTCTCAGGATGGTATCAGGCTTCCTGAAAGTCATGAGAATTGAGCCGGGTGTGAAAAGACAGTGTGAGACTCAAGGATTGTGTGGGAAAGATGAGAATTCCCGCTTCCTGAGCACCTACTCTGTGCCAGGCCTGAGCCCGGCACCTGACAAGTCTGACCCCTCTGAGAAGCCATTGGTCGTCTGGAGATACCCCCCACCATGAGGTTGCTTAGCAACAGAGGGATGAGGTGGAGGGAGGCCAGAGATGAGAAACCGCTGGCTGCTTCGGGCTGGAAGGGCAGTGGGTGGCTATGGTCCAGCCTGAGAAGAGCTATTGCCTGTGGGGACATGTAGGGTCCATGCAGACAGGAACTGGACTCCTTCTGGCCTTTCCTCTCCTGGGACCCTGGTTATCACCCACTGCTCTCCCATCACCAGCAGCCTAGATGCCAGGGAGATGAAGCATCAGTAGGTTCTCAAGTATGAAGTGCCAAAGAGACCTGGAATTCAAGACCTAGTTTTACCTGTAGATAGCATTGCTTTAAATAAGACACATGCCCTCTCTGGGCCTGCCATCTCATCATGAGCAGTGTAGAAGGGTTTGTACCATTGTCCTGCAGGGTAGTTTTGAGTATTGCAAGAAGGGAACATGAGAAAGGGATGAAAATCCATTGTTTTTAGTAGAAATGAGGCCCAGAGAAGGAACCACACACTCACCACTCCCCACCCCCGGGACAACCTTGAGTGGGTCTGGCATCCAGGCCCTGGCAGCCTAGGCTATAGATGTTTCTTCAAGCGGGCAGTCACAAACTCCAGAACAAAGTGTTTTTCAGAGTTCTAGTGGCCAGGCCAGCTCTGCTTGTGCCACCACCAGCTGCCCTCACACCTCCAGCCTCAACCTGCCTCAGATGTCCTATTAGGCCATCTTCAGCCACTGTCTCACCAGGACCCAACTGTGACCAGCTGAGGACCCAGATGTGGTCATGGCTGCTCTGGGAGGAGGCATTCGCCTACTCTTTGGATCACCTAGAACAGAAAGTCCCAACTCCACAGCCTAACCCAGAGGACTTAGATTCTGGGCCCCCAAATTGTGCTGTTCCCTCCTCTGAGCCCACCGCTGCCACCTCAGTCTCCAGGCTGACAGTGAAGCACGGTGAAGGTGTCATGGCCACATAATATACTGTCATCCCTTTGTGTGGCATATGCCTGCTCTCACCATTGCCAGTGCAGCCAGTAGGACCCAGGGCTCTGTCACGGACATGAAGGGACCAGCTGGCACATGGTGTAAAATGAAGGCTTCCTCTGAGACTGTGTCAGGGGTCCACTTAGGACTGCAGTCACAGTAGAAGGCTTTTCACGGCCATGATGCAGCTGGGGCCACTAACATTTTCCAGCACTTGTGTGCAGAGAAGCAGCAGGTGGAAAGTGAGGGAGGGAAGAAGGCGACTTTCCTCCGAGACTCCCGTCTCCCAGACCCCAGCTCATGGAAATGGAATGTTTTGTTTCTGTCAGTTCTCTTTGGGTTGCAGAGCCTCACACATGCCAGGCAGGCGCTGCACTGTGTAGCCCCCTCCTCAGCCCTGATCGAAATCAGACCCTGAACTCGGACTTCCTTTGCCTTCTGCATATTTGCACCCATCATGTTTTTGATATCGATCCAAGTACAGCGGCAGCTCTGAATTCTTCATTGCTTCCGCAGCACATGTTTCCTTGTCGAGTTTCCAAATCCCATGTTTGGCCCATCCTTCTGCCGGGAGGCAGGTAGGTTTCCATGTTTCCAGGCCAGAGTGGTCAGGATCTTCCACACAGACTCGAGGTGGTGCCTGTCCAGAAGCAGGAGGTTCTGTTTTCAAAAGTTCCTTGCCAAATGGCCTCCAAGGTAGTTTTGACTCTGTGCCAGCGATGGAACTGAATTCTCATTTTCTCAGCACCTCACCAGCCATTGATTTATCACTCTTTAATTTTGCCAATCTGCTGGGAGAAAACATCTCATTTTCATTAGCCTCGCCCAGCGATTAAAAAAGGCTGGGCTTCATTATGTTTAATGGGCATGTGAATTTCCTCTCCTGCAAAATGCCTTTTCATATACTTTGTCCCATTTTTTATGGGTCACTTATCTTCTTATTAATTTGTGAAAGAGGTTTGTATGTGTGCATTCGAGCCCTTGTTATGCAGGTCATAAATATGCTCTCCCAAGGTGTTGTCTTTTCTTTTACCTCTATGTCTTTTTCACCTGCAAGTTTAAATACTGGGTCTAAATCCCTTATTTGCTTTACCGTCTCACATCTTGCTTCAAAAGGCAGTTCCAATCCTATAGAGATGCTGTTTGTTTCTAATACTTTTAAAGGTTTATTTTCCTTTTATATTTCCTATTTAGACCTTTAATCGATGCAGAATTTTAGCTTTGCGTGCGATCTAAAGTAAGGAGAAGGTTCATTATTTTATTTTATTATTTGTCTTGGAGTCATCCTGGTGATGCTCAGGGCTTACTCCTCACAGTGCTCAGAGAACCATGTGGGATGCCAGGGATCAAACAAACCCAGGTCAGCTCCATGCAAGACAAATGTCGCACCAGTCATACCATGGCTCCAGCCCCAGGGATATGATTTTTATTTTATAGGGTAGCTAGTGGCTCCAGCAGCATTAATGGAATTCTCCATCATTTTTTGGCTGATTGGAAATCCCATCTCTATTTTATGTTTTAAGTGCCCATGTGTTTATGAATCTATTTCTGGGAATTCTGTTCTGTCTCATTGATCTCTTCATTTCTCCCTTTGTCTATTCCAATTTGACATTAATTATTGCATTTCCTTGATTGTGTGCTGTGGGTATTTGGTTTTTTATTTTCAACAGAGACATTTTGACATTTGGGGTAAGAATGTGTTTTTCATGGACTAGCCTGTCCTGCTTATCCTGAATCCTTTAGTGTCCCAGATCTTGTCCTTGACACTTGGTAGAACTACATCCCTCCCCCAGTCAGTCATTGTTGCAATAAAAACTGTCCAGAGATGCCCTTGGGGGCTGTCCCTCCTGCACAGTCACCACAAATAGCTATTAGAGTGGTCTGAGAGCTGATCGAACAGGCCTCTTGCTGCCTCTTCATTATTATTTTCATGATTTCTTTCTGCTCAGCCTGGCTGCCCCAGTAGAATCTAAAGTGCAGTTTGGGGTTAATACCTGGAGCTGGAACTTTCTTGAAACTGCCAGTACTGCCCAGCCTTTTGGCGGGAAGAAGACTCTGACTGAGAAATCTCTGTGATACACTGAGTGTGCAGACACCAGCCACCTGTGATCCTATTGGTTTTGAAGGGGGAGGCTTACTCGGAAGTTACTCAGGAGGTGCTGCCTGTGGTGGTGAGGATGGAACCAGGTCAGTCACATGCAAAGCAAGTGCCTTAACCCCTGTCCTATCTCTCTGGCTGCCGGCTCCTGAACCCAACAAACACAACCCCCCAAACCTAAGTTTGGTTTGTCACTAAGTTTAGACAGCTGGTATTTCCCCTCTAGTTCAATGTTTCTTTCCCAACCCCCAACTCAGAGTAATAGTACAGCAGGTAGAGCATTTGCCTTGTTTGTAGCCAACCGGGTTTGATCACAGGGGTTCCATATGGTCCCCCAACCCTGACAGGAGTGATTCTGAGTGCAGAGCCAAAAGTAATCTTGGCGTACAGTCAGGTGTGGCCCCAAAACAAAACTAACCCCCAACTGCAGTACCTGCCATTCCCACCAATGTTCCTCCCTGGGTCAGGGTACAGGTTTTATTTGCTCTAGGGACAATCAGCAGCATGACATGTCTGTGCTTGAGGGTGATACACTGGGCTAGAATTCCTTCTTTGTCAGTTCCAGATGAAAGTTGTGAAGGTCATTCCTGTGGTTAGTTTTCCCTGCTCTCATGTGGCTCATTGCCCTGCCCTGCCCACTGGCAGAGGAGTCCAAGGCTGGAAGCAGTGGCCAAGGGTACTCAGACAGGGAAAGGGTTACCTTAGATTCCCAGCAAGATCTACTGTAGGCCTGGTTGGGGGGGGGGGGGTGCCGGAGAGCACAGAAGGAACTCCAGGGCTGGGTGTGCTGGGGAGGAAGACGGGGTGAACTGGTATGTAGAGTCAGGGGCCATTTGTGGCAGATCAGTTGAGAGACCTTAGTGGTGTTGGCAGGCTGGCGAGTGGAATCTGGAGTTCAAGTTCAGGGAATGATGCAGGCGGGAGAGGTTGTGGGGTCTTCGGACCTGCCAATCAACTCCTTTTGTCTTTCATCACAAATTATTTATTCTTTCTTGGGTCCTTGTGTCATCATTAAAACCACCCTTCCCCTCCCACTTCTCCTTGACTTTAGATGCACCCCGTGATTTGCCAGGAGGGGTGTTGTTTTGTGTCTCATGAAGTGTTTATGTTTAGGAGGTTTAGGGAGGAAATGCTAAATGCTAAATGCTTTTGAAAAATCCGGTTGGGCTGGAACAGCCTTACACACAGCCAACCTGGGTTTGATCCCAACATTCTATATGGTCCCCCAAGCAGTCAGAAGTAATTCACGGGTGCAGGGCCAGGAGTAAGCACTGAGAACCTCCAGGTGTGGCCCCAAAATCATCAATAAATAAAACTCTGGTCAGTACCTAAAACTAGACCTTGTTCCTTTTTGTGGCTGTGTGTGTTCCCACACAGTGTGTGGGATTCTGCCTGGGGTTCTGTGTCCTGGTTGACCTCTGTTGAACTCACTGTTCCTTCTCCCCCATCACACTGGGAACAGTCCTGTGAGGCTCCCCTGTGCTGTTGGCCACTGGCTGCTCGCAGCACCCCCTTTTGAATACTTGGTATTCAAGTATACCTTTTGAATACCTTTTGAATACTTGGAGTCTTTCCAGTGGCTAATCGAAAACCTTAGTTCTGGAGCCATAGTATTGAAGGTAGGGTGCTTGCCTTGCCATGTGTTCAGTTCCTAGCACTGTCGATGGTCTCCTCTGAACATCACCAGGAATGATCCCTGACAACAGAGCCAGGAGTAAGTCCTGGTCACCAAAGAATGTGGCAAAAAAAAAAAAAAAAAAAAAAAAAAAAACAGAGAGTCCTGGGGCCAGAGAGATAGCATAGCAGTAGGGTGTTTGTTTGCCTTGCAAACAGCTGATCCAGGAAGGACAGTGGTTCGAATCCTGGCATCCCATATGGTCCTGTTTCCCCCCTCCCATGCCTGCCAAGAGTTATTTCTGAGCAAAAAGCCAAGAATAACACCTGAGCATCACTGGGTGTGACCCAAGGCCCCTCCAAAAAAATTAAAAAAAAAAAAGATCAGGACCAGAGTGATAGCACAGCAGTTGGGTGTTTGCCTCGCACACAGTTGATTCAGGATAGACGGTGGTTCAAATCCTGGCATCCCATATGGTCCCCTGAACCTGTTAGGAGCAATTTCTGAGTGCAGAGCCAAGAGTAACCCCTGAGCACTGCTGGGTGTGATCCAAAAACAAAAAAATTAAATTAAAAATAAAATAAAAAAAAAAGTCAGGGCCAGAGTGATGGCACAAGCCGTAAGGTGTTTGCTTTGCACACAGCTAACCTAGGACTGACCACAGTTCGATCCCCCAGCATCCCATATGGTCCCCCAAGCCAGGAACTATTTCTGAGTGCATAGCCAGGAGTAACCCCTGAGCATCACCGGGTGTGGCCCAACCCACCCCCAAAAAGAGACCTTTTGAAAACAATTTTTGTTGACACAAGCCTTGAGCTGAACTCATAACTATGGACATTCCTCAGAGCCCCTCTGACTTATGGTCCCGTGTTCCGTGGCTCCAGTCTCTTGTGGCCTTTCTCACCTGTATCCCCAAGTCCTGTGACCTGCATCCCTATGTCCTGTATCCCCATGACCTGTCTCCTGTGTTCTCTGACTCTGTGACCACCATCACTTTTGGCCCCAAAACATGCGGCTGGTCTGGGAGCAAGGAGGAAGGTTTGGGATCAAATGTCCCATCGAGCTTTTTCTCATAACTATCCTGGGCCAGGCTTCCTCAGTCTCAACTATCCCACCTGTTGCAAGTCAGCCCCTGAAGAGGTTGACTGATGGAGGGATGGAGGATGAGGTCTTTCCCCTCCAGCTCGGAGCACACGTCTGCCACCCTGTCCAGCCAACGGTTCTGAGGTGAACAGCTCTCAGACAGTCAGGCTTGTGGGAATATTAGCTTTATTCGGTGGACAAGACTGAAGTCCAAAGACTCAGCATAAGTTCCAGCCAAAAGCCCCTCACCTTCCACAGACCCTTGTTTTTATCCCCCAGAATCAGGTACCACCCTAGGGTGGGGGCAGAATGCCAGGACACACCCTAGGGTAGGGCACAATCACCGATCAGGGTAGGGTCAGTAACATAATAATCCCAAAAATATTTACATACACAACACCACCTATAAAAAAAATGTGGGGATTTTGAGAAATAATAGCGCTAGGTCCTAGCCTTAATAGAAGTCTATAAGCTTCTCTCTCTCTTTCTTTCTTTCTTTTTTTTTTTTTTTTTTGGTTTTTGGGTCACACCCAGCAGCGCCCAGGGGTTACTTCTGGCTCTACACTCAGAAATCGCCCCTGGTAGGCACAGGGTACCATATGGGATGCCGGGATTTGAACTACCGTCCTCTTGCATGGAAGACAAATGCCTTACCTCCATGGTATCTCGCTGGCCCCTCTCTCTCTTTCTGTTTGTTTTTGGTTTTTGAGACCACACCCGTTTAATGCTCAGCGGCATCAGAAATTGCCCCTGGCTTGGGGGACCATATGGGATGCAGAGGGATTGAACCGCAGTCCTTCCTTGGCTAGCGCCTGCAAGGCAGACACCTTACCTCTAACACCACCTCGCCGGCCCCTCTCTCTCTTTCTCTCTCTCTTTCTCCCTCCGTCCTTTCCTTTCTTCCTCCTTCCCTTCCTCTCTCTCCTCTCTCTCTTTTTCTCTCTCTCTCTCCCTCCTACCCCACCACCACTGTGAGGCTAGGTTCCCTGCCACATTTCCTTTGTTCCACTTCTTCGATTGTGCATAAGTCAGAAGAAGGAAGTAGAATAGGAGAAAAGAAAATAAAGATAGAAATGTGACAATCTCCAATCTTTTTTTTTTTTTTTGGGTTTTTTGGGCCACACCCATTTGATGCTCAGGGGTTACTCCTGGCTATGCGCTTAGAAATCGCTCCTGGCTTGGGGGGACCATATGGGACACCGGGGGATCGAACCGTGGTCCTTTCCTTGGCTAGCGCTTGCAAGGCAGACACCTTACCTCTAGTGTCACCTCGCCAGCCCCGACAATCTCCAATCTTGCTTGGCTGTGAGTTTGCTTTAAACTCCCTAGTAGAGGGATATAGTGGTGGGGTGCAGCAACCCTGCGTGGTGACAGCTACAGCTTTCCAAGCCTTCAGGCCTGGAGGCCAGGACACCCATGGGTGGCTGGTAGACCTGAGCTCTTGTGTCATGGTAGGGAGACAACCAATGAGCACCTCTGCTTCTACTGAGTAGAAATGAGGCTCCAGGCTGAATTGGGAACTCAGCTGAGTGACTTCAGCCCAGGGTGAGAGAGGGCAGAATGTCCGTGGAGGAAGTGGCTTGTCCTCCTGTCTTTCTCTCACATGGCAGGTTCAGAGACCCACAATAGCAGCCCTGGGGGGGGGGGGGAACTCCAGAACACATTCTGGCCACAGCCCCTTCCCTTCCACAATGTAAAGCCCTGCTTCTGGGGCACTGCTAGAGAAGTGGCTCATTGCTGGCAGAAACCCCATAGTGCAGGGCCAGATGCTCCCTGAAGAGTTCTGAATGCACACAGAGCCCCAAGACTGGCCTCCGACTGAATCTGCACTCAACCCCAAGCTGTGTTCTGATCTTGACCCCAATGGCTAGCAGCTGAAAATATGAATAGTCTGGGTGAGCCCCTCCCCTAGAGACTGCTAGGAACTTCTCTGAAGACTCCAGAATAAAAGCCAAGGGGTCCCCCTTACCAGATGGTGCTCCAAAAGGTTTGTCTCAAAGACCTGCCTACCTGGCCCCTGCCTCCGTGATAATGACCTGAGCCCTGGCTCACCCAGTCTCCTGCCCTCAAGCTTTGCCTCCAGGGACTGCCATAGCTCAGTTCCCCTCCTGTCTGAGTTTCCCCGCCATGTGACCATGATGAGGGCTGAGATATTTATAAAACCCGCATCCTTCATCATCAAGCCAGTCCTGGTGACCAAGGCCACAGCATCTCTCTTTATCTTCTAAAGCCCCCAAAACTTCAAACCACACATGCTACTGAGGGCCCCTGTCGGTCTCCCCATCAGTCAAGGGCCCCATGAGCAGCACTGTAGTCACAGCACCCCGCTTGCTTCTGTCAGGTGAGTTGGTCCCCAACTCCAAGGGCCAGTGACCCAGCCTAGCAAAGACATCCACCCTGCCTGCAAGGGGGACAAACTTTAGGGGAGGAGCAGACCTTCCCCCCTTCCTGAGATTGATCTCATTCTCTGAAAACCCCATCTGCAAGAAAGTGTCTCAAAATCAGAGTGACAAGACAGAACATTCCAGAAAGTCCTCTGCAAAGACTCCTGGACACTCCTGACTTCACATGATGTAGCTCTCCTGAGCAGGGACTGGAGGAGGCAGATGGAAGTGGTATGGCTTCAACTGGCATAGGCACCTGCCAAGGGGGTTGGGGGGAGGAAGAAATACAGTCTGAGAAGGTGACGCAGGCCAAGCCACATTGAGACAGCAGGTAGAGAAAGGCAGAGCTTCCTGCTGTGGGCACTGGTGAAGCACATGGACAGTAGGATGGTGGGGCCAGGGGTCACAGGAACCCTGAGGCACTTGCACTTTCTGTGGCTAGAAGTTGGGTCCAGTAGGAGTCTCCATTGTTCTCATGAGGACCTGCATTCTGGAAGGAGGTGATGCCATGCTCATGCTGTGTGCCCTATTATGCCCTTCCCTGGCCTTTGGCTAGTCCTGAGCAGCTGGGGAGGGAGGTGCTCCTGACTCAGCATCTCACAGCCCACATTTTCGGGGGTCTGCCCCTACTCTGCATCAAGGGAAGGTGAACTAAGGAGGTGCTCCACCCCCTCATTCTCCATTTCTGCCTTTCTGTTTTCCTGAAACTGTCCATTTTAGGCAGAATAGCGCTCAAGGCTTTTGCACACTACCGTGCCTTGAAAACATACATATGTACATACATACATGCACATTCACATATCTATGCACACACATCCATCATCCTGCTCATCCTTCAGAATCTCACTCTCCAACTGGCTTTCTCCACTTTCTTGGGGAAGGGGGAAGCTAGACCACACCCGTCAGTGCTCAGGGCTTACTCCTGCTTCCTGGTTCTGTGCTCAGGGGTCACTCTCAGTGGGGCTCAGGGAACCATGTGTGGTACTGGATATTGAACCAAGGTTGGTGGGATACTAGACACACTATCACTCTGACCCTGGCTTGGCCCACCTTAATGTTGGATTTGCTTCCTATCCCTGCTCTAATCACTTGCTGTCCCGTTCACCCATGTTTGTCGTCTCTCTTCTGAGACAATGACCAGTTACATCTTGGGGCAGGGACCCATTTCTTTTTTCTTTCTTTTGGTTTTTGGGTCACACCCAGAAATGCTCAGGGGTTACTCCTGGCTCTTTGCTCAGAAATCGCTCCTGGCAGGCACAGGAGACCATATGGGATGCCAGGAATCAAATCCTGGCTCATCCTGGGTCAGCCGCATGCAAGGCAAATGCCCTACCACTGTGCTATCTCTGCGGCCCCAGGGACCCCATTTCTGTGCTTTCCACGGGATCTGATACACAGCAAGGCCCAGGAAACAGTAGCTGGCCTATTAGACTGGGGGGGGGGGATGAAGGGGGCTGCTCTGAGCCTCTACCCTGGGGCACGGCAGGGTTGTGTCCAGCAGAGTCCAGCCCTCCCCCAAGGCGTCGTCTTCTGTGACCCCTCTCCTCCAGGCTGTGAGGCTCACCATGAGGTGGTTTGTGAGGCTCTGTAGTGCAGGCATGTGCACGTGGCCCCAGCACACATACATGTGTGCGTGGCCCCATGAGTAACTCCAGTGGGGCTTCCTCACGCAGTCTCCATGGAGAGGCTGCCCCCAGCCACCCAGCTGCAGCTGCCGTGCCTCTGCCACCCCTCCCTGCTGCTCCGTGACCCAGATTCCACCTGCCTCACCTCCCACGGACATAGGCCCTGGCTGCTGAGAGCTGGGCCTGCAGGACCACGCTCCCCAGACATGCCTGCTACTCAGGAGGCCCTGCAGGCTCAGGGGGCTGTGGGGAAAGCAGGGGATGCTGGCCAGAACCTGCCTGGGTTGGAACCCGCTTCCTTCACCTTGGCCGTGTGGCCTGGAAGAGCCTGCGTGTTTGCCCTCTGCCCCCGCTTCCCCAGCACCCTCAGTTCCAACTCTTACTAGCCTCTCCCTGAGCCTCTCCCCCCGCTCACACACACGCTCACAGTGGTGACACATTCATACATTGCAGACCCCCTCACACCCCACACACGTAGCCTCACAGCCACACTCCACCACAAAATCTCAGCCGCACTCACATACACTTTACACACCATCCATGTGTTTACGTGTGTCTCCACCCTCCCCCCCACCCCGCATTCTTGCATTCTTACAGCACACCCCCACACACACCCAGAGCTCTTGGACACCCCATACACAGCCTCCACCACTCCCCTGGATGCCCGACATGCACCCCCAACACACCCTACAATCCTCCTAGCACAACCCACACCTGCATTTTCTCTTCTTCAACCTGAGCACTCTTTGCCCAAGATTCCCCTGGGCTTGCTCCTCACTCCTGCACAGAAATTGCCTTCCAGCACACCCTCCTGATGCCTGCACACCTCACTCACATGCTTCCAAGACCGTTGTCAGCTACCATCATGTCACACACGGTTCTGTTGTGTCTCTCCCTCCCCATGAATGTCAACACTATTAGATATCCCAACACCTGGTATGGACCTCACACTGATGTGAGGGGAGCACCAACAGTGTTATTCCCACTTTTGGATTTCCAGAGGAAGCATGTGAGGTGACTGCCTCTCTCCACTGGTAGCCTGGCCCAATGCTTATTGACTACTGCCCTTTCCACCTGCCGAAGCAACAACCTTGGGAATTCCATGGGACTAGGGAATCCTCGGCATCATGTGGACCCCCAGGCATCTCAGGGTGAAGACTGGGAAGCCCAGGAGTCTCCAGGTCTGACCTGGTGGTCCCTAGCATCGCCAGCCCTGAGCACTGAACTGCCAACCTAGGTGGCTGAGTGTTGCAGGAGGTGGCCCCTGCGCCCCATGAAGCCACGGAAATAGTGATGCTTAACAAGGACACACCAGCCAGGGAAAGAGGCCAGGCCCCAGAGGGTAGGGCCCCCAGTTCCATTCCCTAGAGACCTCAGGTTCCTGCTGATTCCCTCCAAGAACTCTCTCAGGTCTAATATTCCCATGATGGAGAAAATGTGAGATAGCATGGGACAGGGGGCTCCCCACCTCAGCCCCTCACCCAGGCTGTGTGTACCCACTAGGACCCCAGGAAGGAGTGGCCATAGAATCTGATCTTTCTTTTTTTTTTTTTTTTTTTTTTTTTTAGTTTTTGGGTCACACCCGGCAGTGCTCAGGGGTTACTCCTGGCTCTATGCTCAGAAATCACTCCTGACAGGCACGGGGGACCATATGGGACACCGGGATTCGAACCAACCACCTTTGGCCCTGGATCAGCTGCTTGCAAGGCAAACTGCCACTGTGCTATCTCTCCGGGCCCAGAATCTGATCTTTCAGGGTGATTTTAGGTGCCTATGAATGAACAACCACACCCCCAGAGCACCCTTAACCAGCTCCATGCCCTCACCTGTGAAGCAGGACCCAGGTGCCTACACCTCACCATAGTCATGCACAAAGGAGGGAGGGGGGGGGGGGCCTTTGGGAGCTGGGTGTTTGAGGCAAAGAACTTGGAGGCAGCAGTGATCCCCCGAACCCTCCCATCTGAACAGGACAATTTCCAGGAAGAAAAACCTCAAGGCTGTGGAGTGGCTTGTTTCCATAATTGAGGAAGAAACACAGGTGCCTGGGGTTCAGGGGCTTGGGTACCCTAAAGTGGCCTGAAATTTTCCGTGGAAAGGAGGGTTTTCCTGCCAGAACACTCCTGACCTCACCCTCCCTGAGACAGGCTTGCTCCCTCACCTCAGGGCCTAATACATATGGGTTCATCCTGAAATCTTATCAAGAAAGTGTTGTGAGCCAGAGCAATTATACCGTGGGTAGGAAGTTTGCCTTGCACGGAGCCTACCCTAGTTCGACATGCTACGTCCCATATGGTCCCCTGAATACCTCCAGGAGTGATCCCTGAGTGCAGAGCCAGGAGTAAGTCCTGAGTAGCACCGGATGTAACAACCCCCCCACAAAAAATATGTTGGGATGAGGCAAGGATCTCACCCTGTAGAGAAAAGTTGGGGGTCCAAGTGCTCAGATGTGATGATCTGAGAAACCAGCCTGAGAAAAATGCTGATACACAAAATGTAATAGTGAGAAATTAAAGTAGTTGGACCTGGAATGAGCTTGCCACAGACACCCCAATCCTCCATCTACGAACCTCCAAGCCAGCCCATGCTGGGGACTTGGCCATAGCGCCCCCTTAGGGACACATGTGAAGCTGCATGAACTCCTTCCCTGGTTTTGTTCTAGGGTTCTCATAACTTCTCCTCCTGATCTCCTTCCTCTTTGTCCTCCTTATCCTCCTCTTCATCCTCTCTCCTCCCCACCTTCCTCCTGGGCCCCTGGCCTCCTGAGTGCTGCATGTATGTGACCCTGCCAACTGCTGCCTATGCTGCATCCTGGCCCCTCTTATCACTCCTTAGGTGGATGCTTATCATATTATTTTTTAGTCTTCTTTCCTTTCCTAATATAAGCACCTATAGCTGAACATGTCTTTCTCGGGTGTTCTAACTGCAGCCCACACATCTTGATATATTTTCATTATCATTCAGCTCTAAATATTTTTTATTTCCCTTTTGGATTTTTTTCTCAACCCATGAATTATTTAGAAGTATGTATTTTAAATTTTTCAAACATATGGGCAATTTTAAGTTATCTTTTGTTATTGCTTTGTGGCTTTAAAGGAAACGAATGCATTCGACAGTTGCTTTAGTGTTTGCTTGGACTAATGGCCTCAAATAGAGCTGGCTGTTGCATACATGTTTAAGAGAGTGTCTGATTTCTAATTTGGGGCCCAGGAGAGGGGAGTCAAGGTTTTACTGCTATCAATTCTGATGTGTTTAAGAGAAGAACCAGGTCTGTGGGAGCCAAAATCAGACCCCTGACCTCACCAGTGGGTCTTAGAGAAGGCTTCCTAGAGAAGATGTTACTTAAAGATGGGAAGAACATTTCACTCAGAAGGAACAGCATAGCAAAGGTATGGAGGTAGAGGTAACTCAAATAAAAATGGAAACAATGTAGGGCTGGAGCCATAGTACAGCTGGTAGTGTTTGTCTTGCACATGATCAACACTAGTTCTATCCCTTGGCATCCCCTATGGTCCCCTGGACCTGCCAGGAGTGATTTCTGAGCACAGAGTCAGGAGTAATGTCTAAGCATCACTAGGTGTGGCCAAAAACAAAACAACAAAAAAAAAGGGCAGGAGAGATAGCATGGAGGTAAGGCATTTGCCTTGCAAAAGGTCAGTGGTTCAAATCCCGGCATCCAATATGGTCCCCGGAGTGTGCCAGGAGCGATTTCTGAGCGTAGAACCAGGAATAACCCCTGAGTGCTGTCGAATGTGACCCCCCACCCAAAAAGAAGAAGAAGAAGAAGAAGAAGAAGAAGAAGAAGAAGAAGAAGAAGAAGAAGAAGAAGAAGAAGAAGAAGAAGAAGAAGAAGAAGAAGAAGAAGAAGAAGAAGAAGAAGAAGAAGAAGAAGAAGAAGAAGAAGAAGAAGAAGAAGAAGAAGAAGAAGAAGAAGAAGAAGAAGAAGAAGAAGAAGAAGAAGAAGAAACAATGAGAGAAGTTGCTGGAAATTCAGTAGAAATGAGGTAAACTGAGTTGAAGTGGCTGCATCTGGGCATGTTACTTATTTGCATATTTATTGATCCTCAAAGGATGGTATGAGTCTAGTGTCAACCAACACAGCCAAATAAACCATGACAGGTGGCAGGAACTGCACGACTGATAATAAGATTCCAACAACACTGATGCTACCTGCTGAGCCATTTTGTTTTTGTTTTGTTTTGTTTTGTTTTGTTTTTTTTGGTTTTTGGGCCACACCCGGCAGTGCTCAGGGGTTACTCCTGGCTGTCTGCTCAGAAATAGCTCCTGGCAGGCACGGAGGACCATATGGGACACCGGGATTCGAACCAACCACCTTTGGTCCTGGATCGGCTGCTTGCAAGGCCAACGCCGCTGTGCTATCTAGAGGGGCCCGCCATTACCGTTTAACCCTGCCCTGTGTTGTCTGCAAGGATTGACTCCATTAATCCCCTCAACAGCTCTAAGAGGTGCTTCCCATCTCATCTCTGTCTCACAGGCAATATTGGAAGCCAGAGAAGTTAAGTCATTTGTCCTGGTCACCCAGCTCCAAGGGTGGGGCCAGGATTTGAAGCCAGCGAGCTCCCTCTGACTCCCTCCATTCACCCTCATGGTCCTGCCATTTCCCAGGAGGTGATGAGGAGGGTTGCAGGAAATGGTGCTGGAGGATGTCACTGGCTCACTGGAGACAGAAAAGAACAATAGTCACAAGAGAACTGGGCACCCTTACCCACTACTTCCCAGTTTATTTGAACTTGAGCAAGTCACTTTCATTTGAAGAGCCTTAGTTTCCCTCTCTGTAAAATGGGCCTCCCAGTGTTGTGTAAGAATAAAATAAGACAGTGTGTGTGTGTGTGTGTGTGTGTGTGTGTGTGTTCTTTGCAAGCTCTGCATTAGCACACATGTGTTATTGCTGAGCCAATCCTAGGAAGACTCTGAACATCCCAGGGTGGAACCCCCTTAGGTCAGTGGAGGGGGGACCTGGCTGGACTGTCCCTCGGAAGAGGTCTGGAATTCTGAGTCTGCAATGAAAGCATCTTGTACATCATTCCGCTCTGTCAGATTCAATGAACTATTTGTAAGAATTGGATATGTTTTAGTTCTTAGCCAGGACTCAGCTCGTGAGCCAATTCCAGTGGGCTGAAAGAGTACAGAGTTGAGGATTCTAGGGCTTATAAATTCAGAGAAAGTGAGCTTTTGATTAGCCCTGTCTGCTGAGGTGTGGTATATGAGAGCAATGGCAACTCTAATGACAAGTAGGCTCTGGTCCAGACGGTCTTTGAGGGGAACAGCACTACCCTCAAAGGACTGTTTCCCCATACTTACACAGGAACTGAGAAGGCACTGGCAGAGGGTAGAGGGCAGAGAGCCAGGACGGTCTGACAAGCCCCTCACAGTGAAGACTTATCCCACTTGCATCCTTCATGACTTTTTTTTTGGGGGGGGAAACCACACCCTTGGGTGCTCAGGGTTTACTCCTGGCTCTGCATTCAGAAATCACTCCTTGCTCAGAGGACCATATGGGATCCAATCTGGGTCAGCCGCATGCTAGGCAAACGCCCTACCACTGAGCTACTACTCCAGCCCTCCTCCATGACTTTCAAATATCCTGTTAACCAACCCAACAGTCACAAAAATCCCCAAGTCTGAACCCTCACTCTACTTTATATCCATGTACCAAATGTTCTCTGTGTGCTTACAGCCCCAGTCTGGAAGGGAGATGTGTAGCCTGTTTCCTGAAACCTTTCCCAGCAACTGGAGTTTTTATTAAAGTCTTACACACATACAATCACATATACTCATAATCTCATGCATAATCACGTATACTCACATGTACTCATAGTCACATTTTCCATATTCACATGTGTTCACAGTCACACACTCACACGCAGCCACAATCACATACTTACAGCCCCAGAGCCATACACACACACACACACACACACACACACATACACACACACCTGCTAGGCCCTTTGTGGTACTGGAGCCTCTGAACCACATCTGTGCCCAGAACTCTCCCCAGCTGATTAGCAGGATGGCATCTGATCTTAGTCATGGTCCTGGCATTTATGTTGCATAATATAAGCTATAAATCACTTTCCTTTGCTTCTTCCTTATATTTCTACTAAGGCATTGTAGTTTTTTAGTTATGTGTGTAGCTAGATAATATCTGTGAATTTCACTTTAGTATAGTAAAAGGGAATGTTACCAAATATTTGCTATAAGGATCAGACTTGGGAGGGTGAGTACTGGAGAGATAGCAAAGGAGTTTGAGTGTTTGCCTGGCATGAGACTGACGCCAGTCCTGTTCCCAGCATCACATGGCCCCTCACCCTCACTCAATTATTCTGGGGTGGCCTGGGTGGTTCCCAGACCACAGGGCCAGGGCAGCACCACCTCCTTAAACCCTTGAACTAACCTGCCAGCCCTGGAATTACTGGAATTAGCCCCCCAGATCTCCTGAGCATCACATCCCCAAAATTATATTAATTTTTTTTCAGGTTTTGAGCCACACCTGGTGATGCTCAGGGATTACTTCTGACTCTGAATTCAGGAATCACTACATGGTTCAAGGGACCCTATGGGATACCAGGGATTGAACCTGGTCAACTGCATGCCCTACTTGCTGTACTATCGCTCCGACCCCAAATAAAATTAAATTTTAAAACTTAAAATTACTTGCAGTGTGCTGAAAAAATAGTACAGATGATAAGTGCAATCAGGGCACCACATGCTCCCCAGGCATTGCTATGTGAAGTCTGGAGACTCCGAGCACCCCCAGGTGGTCTCCAGAATCTCGGGTCTCAAACAGCCCCTCTTCTTTGTTCCTTCACATTCTTGGTTGACCAAGAGTTCCTGGAGCGATCTTTGGAGCTCTTGAGCATCACATGGGACCCAAAGAAAAGAAAAAGTGACGTCTAGGCTCTGAGGGTTTGGGTTGAGAAGAATTCACTCCCTCCTTCAGCGGGGAGCATGGCATCCAGAGCCTTGGTTCACAGACAAGTGGGAGGCAGAATGTGGCATAGACTTGAGGATGATTTTTTGCTCATTTTGAAGCAAGGTTGAGAGAGAGATTAGGGGCTCACCTGGGAAGGAAAATGGGGAAGGAGGGGCCGGCCCTGCAGCAGACTAGGGGAAGTCAGAAGGGCTTTGAAGGTATCCAGCAGAGGGGAAGGTCTGTTCCTAAGGAATTTCTCTCTTTTCAGAGGAGCTGGGACCCTCTGGGAAATCAGCCCACCCCACAGAGAATCAGCTTCCTCTCCTGCCTCTGTCCCTGGAGCTATGTGAGATCAGGCTTGGTGCAGCCAATCAGGACACTGGCAGCCAAGCCAGTGCCGCCTGGTCCTGGGTGCCAAGGGTCCCAGCTTCTTGGGAAAATGATGTGTCTGTTCCGAGAAACCAAATATCCTTCAATGAATCCAATTAGATTTCACGGGCACATGAAAACACGATCCATCCTGAATGTCCTCCACAAACCTCCAGCCACAGATAAATATTTTATTCCATTCCAAGCAGTCCTGGACAGAATAGCAAGTAGCATCCGGTCTCTCCCTGGTGGGGCCAGACAATCCTGGCGAAGGAGGGGTAGAGGGAGGGTTCCGAGCCAAGAAATGGAACCGCAGGGTGTCTTAGCCCTAGGGCCACCACAGGTGGGTAATTTTTCCTTCCTGATATCACAAGGCTTCACCCACAGAAGCAGAGGACAGCAACCTCATTCTGCTTCTCTCCTGAGCATGTCATGCTGAGCACAGCACCGGGCACACAGAAACCTATGAACATTCTTCTGATCAATGGTCACAGTGTCACTGCTGGGTCCAGCATGAATAAAAGAAAATAAGACAGACCAGCTCTGGCCTCCCACTTCCTTCCCAACTCATGACCCACAGTCCCCTGGACAAAGAGGCAGAAACCAACATGCAAAGGCCTGTCTGGACAAAATTGAGCACAACAAACAGCCGATGCACACAGGCTGCCATGCTCGAGAAAGACAGGGAGCCCCTTCTAGAGGGTCCTAAATGGCTTCTAGGGGAAAGGACATGTAGGACCGAGTCTGAGAAGGGGAATGGCTCCTTGGGCACCATGGCCTGGCAGTGTTTGAGCTTAAGGAATGGGGGATGGTATGTGTGACCAGAGCAAGGATGCTGGGCAGAAAAGTGAAAGGAAGCTAGAGACAGTGGCTGTGTGGGAGTTGGGTTTATGCTGCTTCACTCCGTGGGAAGCTGTTCCCAGGTGCAACTGAGCAGATCCCTCGTGGAACACTGTTGGTGCTTTGCTGCCCAATGGGATAGGCTGGCAGGAGGGAGCTGCCTGAAACAGTTTAGTCCTTTCTTGGGAAAGCATCATTTGGGATTCAACATTTAACTGCACAGTCCCTTCCCCTCTCTGGGCCAGGCTCCCTGCCTATGCAGTAGGCAGGGGTGCTCCTTTGCTGCAGAACTGTGGTGGAAGTAAGCTGGGGGTCTGTTTCTGGGGTCTCCTGTGGACCCAGTACAGGAAAATGTGGCTGTGGTTGTGCTATTGTCATCATGGATTCCATCCAGTCACCCACTGAGTCTCTGTCTAGATCCAGGGCTCAGAAAGCTCAGTGACTACTCAAGGGAGTCCACATTCAAACCTGGGCCTGCTGTTCCTTCTTTGTGGCCACTCTGCTCTGAAATCATCTGGACCATGACTTAAAGAATAGTCCAGAGTGGACAGATAGTGGGAGTCTTGTCTTCTGAGAAAGGGGGACCCAGAAAGAAACATGCCTGTGGCGCCACAAGGAGCAGAGACCAAGAGGGGTGACCATGTGTGTAGATTTGACAAAGAATGTGCGTCTTCCATAATCTCAGAGGGTAAAGCTGGTACCAGTCTGGGCTCCCAGTGGTGGAGGTGGTAAGCCTCCCTTCTCTGGAAGCATGCTCCTAGACAAGAGGTGCATTGGGTTTCCTATTGCCGAATTATCAGGTTCTCCAGAAGACAGCGGCCCCATGGTTTCCCTAAGTCAGGAGGTTAGAAGTGGCTGAGCTAGACAGGGACAGCAAAAGAATCTCCTCCAGAAGTTCTGTCATCAACACGAGGCTTATCTAGGACTGTGTGATCTGCACCCAGGCTCCCTCCTCTTCCACTGCCAGCCACATGGGACTATTTGTGTCTTGACAACATGGCAGCCAGCTTTGCCCACAAGACAGAATCCAAGGGAGCAAGCTAGAAGTGGCTGCACTAATCAGCCAGCGCTTGCGGGCCCAGATTGTCACATCCATAGAGCTTGTTGAGGGCATGGGGCAGCCCCTCATCACCAGGGAGAGGACCGGATTCACTATAACAGCTGTGTGGTAAAGGGGCATTTCAGGGTCCTAAGCCCCACATAGAAAACCTCCATCCTTCTCCACTTCCCTTCTGTGGAGCTTTCCCTGAGGACTTTTCTGGAGCACAGGCCCTCTCAGAGGAAGTATGGACAAATATCTTTTGAACAGATGAAGCAAAAAGAAAAATGAGGAAACTTTCATCCAGCTTGTGGGGGCCCTGACAGCTTATCTGACATCTCTGCAGATGCCAGAGATGTTGTCAAAGCTCTGGGAGGAAGAGCTCCAGAGAGGGCCTGGGCAGAGGGTGAGATGACTGGGAAGTGGAGTAGGGGCCAGGCCAGACAGCCTTGTTCACGTCCACTTCTGAGGGGGTGTGGAGGTAGGAGCAGGTGCCACCCAGGGTCTCAGAGGGCCTTGAAGGCAGAGGTGGCTAAAGAATAGTGAGAAGCTAAGGGCAAGAACGCTGGACCTGCGTTCAGACCCCAGCTCTGCTGCTCACAGGCAATGGCACAGTAGATTCTGGACTGTAGGCCTGGTCCTTGCCCAGGATATTTCAGTCTCCTCATCGGTATCCAGCCATTGGTAACTGCCTCCTGGGACTGTGGGAGGGAACAGGCTGGTTTCTGCTTTAGTGCCTGGAAGCTTCCAACACAGCGAGGCTGACTCTGCATTAGTCATGTACATACTGCAGCCACATGCAAGAGAGGGAGGAATCGTTTCTGGAAGACCCATGAGAAGTTCAGGGGGGTCCGATGGGAGGGTGACTTTCGAACATGTTCTGGGTCCTGAGCATGTGCTTTTCTGTTCCATCTTTCTTTGTTTCTGCTAATCCCTATGCCTCCACTTGATGGCTTTTGTATTTTTGCCTCCCCAGCTATATTTTTAAGCCAGGGAGGTCTCTCCATGGTTCTTGGTGTAGCAGTGCAGGCTGGATGGTTCAGTCCTCAAACACAGGGGTATAGTGAGTGGTTCTGGGGCCCTCCAGCTCCACCCCTGCAGTGCTTGGGAAAGTTTGTTCCATACAAGGGATCTGACTGCCTCGAGCATGCCAGGCTTGCACCCCAGCCCCTAGTCCTATGTGAATTGTGAAATTGCAGGAGCTGGGGCCTGGCTAGCCACACTGATAAGGGTCAGTCATCAGAGGTGAGGCATGGGTAAGGGCCAGGCCAGAGTATCAGATGCTGCCAACCCTAAGGCACCTATCGAGAGCAGGATTGAGAGGGAGGGTGAAGTGAATGCACCCCAAAGTTTGTACACTCAGACTAAAGTCCAGATCTATGAAGCTCCTTCATGAGATCAGGGCCCCAAATTCAAGCATGGTTGGGGATGGAAAGCCCATTCTACTGAGGAGACCCCAGAAAATGAGGATGCCTCTGGCAAGACTGGGGTCCTGACCAAGACAGTGGGGCCCTCTTAGGGCTTGGACACTCTAGCCCTTGTGCCACACCCATGGCTGTGTGAGCCTGCTGACCCCTGTTGTCTTCTCTCTGGGCTTGCATGAAGGAACACTGGTAGGATGGCCCAGGGGTGGGCTCCCAGGTGCTGAGCCTCCCTGGAAAAGCCAGAAAGGGAGTGGCTGGAGTAGCAGGACTGGATTCCGGGATGGTTCCTGTTCTCAGACCCTCCTCTCTCAATTCTCAGGCCCTGTGCCTGAGCCCCTTCCCTCCTGTGAGAGAGCAGAGCACCTGGCTGAAACCCCCATCCAGAGAGTTCACCAGCAGACCCAGACGTTCCATGTTGTCTTTTCCCCCACATTCTGCACATGGGGAAACTGAAGTTCAGGGGCCACCCAACCTAGTATCCTCAGCCAGGTTCAGTTGACAGGCTCTGACCGTCACTCACCAAAGTGGCCTTGGAGAGGAGCCAGTGAGGGCCAACAAGAACAGATCCACATTTGAGGGGGGGGGGGGGGATTTGGACCATACCCGGAAGCACTCAGGGGTTATTCCTGGCTCTCTGCTCAGAAATCGCTCCTGGGGGCCCGGAGAGATAGCACAGCAGCGTTTGCCTTGCAAGCAGCCGATCCAGGACCAAAGGTGGTTGGTTCAAATCCCGGTGTCCCATATGGTGCCCCGTGCCTGCCAGGAGCTATTTCTGAGCAGCCAGCCAGGAGTGACCCCTGAGCACTGCCAGGTGTTGCCCAAAACCAAAAAAAAAAAAAAAAAAAAACAGAAATCGCTCCTGGCGGGCATGGGAATATGGGATATGGGATGCCGGGATTTGAACCACATTGGTCCTGGGTCCGCCACTTGCAAGGCAAACAAACGCCCTACCGCTGTGTTATCTCTCCAGCCCATAAATCCATATTTTTAAATTAAGTCATCATAAGATATATAGAGTTGAAAAGTTGCTGACAGTTGAGCCCTTCACCAGTGTTGATTTTCTGCTACTAACTTCCCCTTTCCCTCCTATTCCCCACCACCCTCGCCTGTCTCTTTGGCATCTCTCTCTCTCTTCCTCTCTCTCTCTCTCTCCCTCCCTCTCTCTCTGTTTCCCTCTCTCCCATGGTTTGCAATACCGTTACTGAAGGAGTATCATAAATATCACTTTACTTTCTTTCAGTTCCCAGTGCTTGTCCAGAGTTATTATTTTTAATATTATTGGAACAGACCCGCATTTGACCCTCTGCTTACAAAGACACCATGCTCTCTTTTCTGAGACTGAGTGTCCTCCCCTTTGAGTCAGAGTGAATGATTTCTACATGTTTGAGGAGTGGGCAGGGCCAATGAGATCCTTCCTGAAGAGGCTGGTGTTTGGTATGCCTGACCCAGTGCTGCTTCCCTTTGAAATATGGTTCTTGGGCCTTAGTGTTAGCACAGGGAATAAGGTGTTTGCCTTGTATGCAGCCAACCGGGTTCAATCCTCATCGTCCCCCCAGCCTATGGTCCCCCAAGCCTGACAGGAGTAATTTCTTTTCTTTTTTTTTTTTTTTTTGTTTTGTTTTTGTTTTGTTTTGGTTTTGGTTTTTGGTTTTTGGGCCACACCCGGCGGTGCTCAGAGGTCACTCCTGGCTGTCTGCTCAGAAATAGCTCCTGGCAGTCATGGGGGACCATATGGGACACCGGGATTTGAACCAACCACCTTAGGTCCTGGATCGGCTGCTTGCAAGGCAAACACCACTGTGCTATCTCTCCGGGCCCAGGAGTAATTTCTGAGGCAGAGCACAAGTAACCCCTGAGCACTGCCAGTTGTGACCCAACTCCCACCCCCAAATTTGGTTCCCATGGGTTGAAGAGCACTTACCTTGCACATGGCCAACCCAGATTTGATACCCAGCATTCATATGGTTCCCTGAGCACTACTAGGAATGACCTGAGCACAGAACCAGGAGTAATCCCTGAGCACCACCAGGCACAGCTCAAGAATCAAATAAATAAATAAAATGTGGTCTCTGGGCAGGAGGTAAAGTCCTGCATGCAGCCTACCCACTTTGAAATCTGACTGCATACGGTCCCCCAAACACTGCTTGGAATAGCCCCTGAGCAACATAGGATATGGCCCAAAACTTCCTCCAAAACTGTGATCCCAAATGGTTCATTTCTTCTTGTGTTATTTTACTAATTAATTCACCAGACTTGGCTAAGGGGAGAGGTGGTCTCTGGCTGTATTCAGGGGCTACTCCCTGCTTGGTGTTCAGAGCCTGCTTGGAGAAATCAACTCTGCCTTCTACCTGCGAAGCAGGAGCTCCAGCTCCTGGACTTGTTTAGGTTTCTGCTATATATGAGGCTCTGAACTGAGGATCTAAGCCAAGAACATATACATTTGAGGGGTGTGGAAAAGAAGATTCGGGGCCGGGTAGGTGGCGCTGGAGGTAAGGTGTCTGCCTTGCAAGCGCTAGCCAAGGAAGGACCGCGGTTCGATCCCCCGGCGTCCCATATGGTCCCCCCAAGCCAGGGGCGATTTCTGAGCGCATAGCCAGGAGTAACCCCTGAGCGTCAAATGGGTGTGGCCCAAAAACAAAAAAAAAAAAAAAAAAAGAAGATTCTAGACTTTCAGTAGGTTATGCTCCTACAGGTCAGATAGGTGAGGGTCCAGCTCCATGATGGTTTTGGGAGGTGGGTGGAAGACAGACCTGTGTCAAGTCTGGGCTCTGGAGCTCCTAAACTCTTCGTGTGGCTTTCAGGAAGGTTTCTGAGGAGTGGGGCACAGGACCTGGACACCCCAGCTCAGAGCAAACCTAAGGAGTTAGGCGGGGGAGTGTCCCTGGAGCCTCAGAGAATGGGATTGCAAGTGTGGAGATCTTTAAAGGGGCGAGGCCAGGATGCAAGAAGTTAGCACAGGGGCCCGGAGAGATAGCACAGCGGTGTTTGCCTTGCAAGCAGCCGATCCAGGACCTAAGGTGGTTGGTTCGAATCCCGGTGTCCCATATGGTCCCCCGTGCCTGCCAGGAGCTATTTCTGAGCAGACAGCCAGGAATAACCCCTGAGCACCACTTGGTGTGCCCACCCCCCCAAAAAAAAAGAAGAAGTTAGCACAGATTGTTGGTGAATGTCTTGGGGTCTCTGGGAGCCTGAGAACATAGAACTCAGAGTTATGTATGACACCAATGAGGTAAGAAGGTGGAGTGTCCATCCACCAGTTCCCATCCATCCCGAGGTGAGGGAGACTTCTGGGTCATTCGCTCCCAGTGTCTCCTGCCTGTCCTGCCAGTTAGCTGAACTTGTTCCTATGAGCAGTTCCACCTTTAGCAGGCTGGGGTTCGTGCCCAGAGCTGTAATGGCACCATCTATCCTTCCCTTGTCTTCAGACCAAGAGGGACCCCCACCTGCCTATACCGAGGAACCAAACCCCTAAAGAGTACAAGCTCAAACTCTGAATAGTGCTGGACCAGCCCCAGCTCACCATTTTTACTCTCATCCAGGGCACAGGCTACATCCAGAAGCCCGCCCAGCTCCAGCCTGCTGAGCGCCTTCAGTGTCTCCCGGGAACCTGCAATTTATTGCTTTTTAATAATTTTTTCAAAGTGGATGATATATCTGCCTGGATCAAAATTCTAAAGACAAAAGGCACTGTGGTACTTTGGTTGGCTCCCAAACAGAAAGGGACATTAATGGAATCAGTGAGCTCCAAAGAAAGTCTGGCATTGGGTTCATGGTAATACCCCATTAATGTAGTGCTCATGTCTGGGTTTTGACAAATGTACCATTGTTATGTAAAATGTTAACTTTGAGAGAAACTGGGTGAAGGTTATAGAACTCTCTGTACTTTCTTTGCAAACTGGAATCATCTTAAGATTATTTAAAAAAAAAAAAGCTTTCCTTTTTAAGACTGAAGAAGCATAGTAAAAAGCCCATCCCATTCCTCACCCCCCCCCCGACTTTCTCTTCCATCTACCCTGTTTCTAGCTAGCCTGTGTACGGAGAAATGTGAATAATATTTTACTTCCTTTTAGATGGTTCACTCCATTCTGTAGCAGAATCCACGGGTGCCTGGTCCCTCCCCCAGATCAAACCCTTTGTCTGGTTCATTCTGATTGTTTCCTTCCAGAACCACCCGCAGCTCTCCCATGGAGAGCTTGCTTTCCACCTGCATAGGAAGGGCAGACATTCTGGGAATGAATGCCCCTCTTCAGCAATCCTCAGTCTATATGGAAGGAGGAAGAGAAAAACCTACCATGCTTATTTTTCTCCTGGTGTGGAAGCTTATGTGTGTGGTCAACCCACACACAGAGCTTTCCCAACAGGACCGAGCTCAGTGCCCATGACTCAAGAATATGAGCCTTTCTTATCGCCTTTCCTTATTTCCCACTCTCACAGTGCTTCCTGGGGTCACCACCCAACTGGACTCCAGTCCTATCTAAGGGGTCTCTTTTAAGAGCATCCATACCAAGACAAATCTTATGACTCTGTTGTGATATTTTTTTATTAAAAGTTTATTTTGCTTTTTATCCCATCCATGCACTAGAGCTATCTTATCCTTTTTCTAATAGCTGAATAGTACTCCACAGTATTTAGTGAATTTATACCACCTTTTGTGAGATATTTGGGATGTTTGGGGGCTTTTTTTTTTAAGTATAGGGTTAAAAAATAGTATATCACCTGGAGCTTGTTAGAGTGGGAAATGATAGAACTGGAGAAATAGGGTAGGGGTTAAGGCACTAATCTTGCATCCTACCAACCCTGGTTCAAATGCTTGGGACTAAATATGGTTTCCAGAACACTGTCTGGCATGGCTTCTGAGTACAGATCCAAGAATAGTCCATGACCATCACCAAGTAGTTTTCCTGAACCAAAAAGTAGGAGAGGAGAGCATGGAGGGAGAATACCCCAGAGTTGGTACATTATATTGGAAGGTTCAGGCTATAATAGACTCTAGCCCAAGAATCTCCAAGGAGAGGAGACACAGAAACCAGGCCAGACAGGACTGTGAGAGAAGGCAGGAACAGCTCTGGAGCCCAGGAAGACTGCATCAAATCAATTGAAACAATGTCAAGACAAATAATTGGTGCATATATGGAGGCTGAAGTTCTTTTCCCCTGTATCAGGCCAGGCTGGTGGGTAGTTCCTAGAAATGGAGTCACTAGTGCCAGAGGACTTTGGAGTCCTGCTCTACTTTGGTGGTGGATACATTTTCAAATAGAGTCCAAGAGGTACCAATATCCTCCATAATCCAACTTCTGGGGGCTGGAGATACAGTACAGTGGGTAGGGTGTTGTAGACAGTTGACCCTGGTTCAATCTCTGGCATCCCGTATGGTGCCCTGAGCCCACTAGGAGTGATACCTGAGTACATCTCCAGATGTGTCCCCCACCTCAAAATAATCTGACTTCTGCTTCCCCCTTCCTCTCAAAGCTCACCCCTCACTCTATGGACAACTTGCTGTCTCCTCTCGTCCCTCCATTAAACTGATTGGTCTGTGGTTTTCCCCTTAATGAAATGTCCTTCCCTACACCTGTGTTTGTTCAAAGTCTCACTTGTCCTCAGAGCTTGACCTGAAATACCACCTCCTTCAGGAAGTTCTTCCGGCATCTCAGAGAGTATTAATCCTATCTTTCACCTGGCTGCGCAAGCTGGTTTTGACAGTTCCAAGAATATATTTGATGTGTTGTCTGCTTTCCATGTGTAGTTCCGCTTTGTGCACTTGGCCATTTGCTCTTTAAGGGCTGGGCACCATTTGAGTCATAGAACAGGCCCCATAAAATGCCAGAGAAATTGAATTAAATGTCCTGACAATCAGTGCATTCTGACCATTGAGTTCTGCTGTTTGGTAGCATGACCCTCTAGGATGGTCCCTCAGCGGGGGCCGGAAATAGACCATGGCATATGACCTCCCTCTGACGAGAGCTGAGAGACTGGAGAGCCAGGTGATGTGTCCCCTGGACGACCTCACTGGAGCCCGTGGATGGAGGTTTTGTCTCCTATGCTGCATGCGAGGTGGCTCAGATGGTACAGGGACGCTGAGGCACCTGAACGGAACCACATGGGTTCAAACCCCAGGTCCCTTGTGACATTGGATGAGCACTTTTTTCTCTACCTGACTCTTCATCTGTATAATCAGACTTATGGCAGGAAGCACAACTCAGGGTGGTTTGAGGATTCCTCAATAATTCCCATAAAGTGTATGTATGCATGTATGTATGCCTGTGTGTGTGTGTGCAGAAAGCACTTGGTAAATAAGCTAAAGAAAGGTCTTGAAGGCTCTTCAGGATTCCTGTGGCTCCAGCTGCTCTTGCTTAGAACCCGTCTTGGAGTTCTCTACAGGTGCTTTTCCCTGTGAGCATAGAATCCTGCAAGAATGACCAGACAGGAGTCGCAAAAGGCTGGAGCACAGACTCTGTATGTGGGATCCCTGGATTCCATCCCAGCACCGCGGAGTCCCTAAGCACCACTGGATGTGGCCTCCTCCAAAACCCTAAAAGAAAAGTATTATTGGGCCAGGAGAGATAGCACAGCGGTGTTTGCCTTGCAAGCAGCTGATCCAGGACCAAAGGTGGTTGGTTCGAATCCCGGTGTCCCATATGGTCCCCCATGCCTGTCAGGAGCTATTTCTGAGCAGACAGCCAGGAGTAACCCTTGAGCACCGCCAGGTGTGGCCCAAAAACCAAAAAAAAAAAAAAGAAAGAAAGAAAGAAAAGTATTATCATTGGTTTTATTTACTCTTCTTCATGATTTATTTGGGGACAACAGTGAGGCAACACCTAGTTGTTTACTCTTGGCTCTGTACTCAGGGGACTCTCCTGACAGTGCTCAGGGGTCTCTATGCAGTGCCGGGATCAAATTGGGGTTGGCCACATGTATGACAAGTGCCTTACCCACTGTATTGGACCACATTTGACGATGTTTAGAGTTTACTCCTGGCTCTACAATCAGGGATCACTCCTGGCAGTGCTCAGGAAACCATATGGGATGTCGGGATCAAACCTGGGTTGACCATATGCAAATTAAATGCCCTCACTGCTGTACTCTTTACTTTTAATGTAGTATACACAACATAGTCACCTTTCCAGCCACTGACACTGTACAGTTCCACAGTATTATGTACACTTAATGTTTTTGTAGCCATTGCCTCTGTATTTATAGAACTCCGACATCACCCCAAACAGAAGGCTTCCTGTTAAACAGTCACAGCTCATGCCCCTCTCTTCTCATCCCCTGGCAACCACCAGGCTACTCTCTGTATTCGTCTGCCAATTCTAGGCATCACATCGATACCACACAACACATGGGCCCTGGCATCTGGCTTCTTTCCCTTAGCACCAAGCTTGTGGGGTGCACTGATGCTGGAACAGGCACTGTCCCTTCTTCTTTTGGAGGGCCCAGTGCTCTCCCTTAAAGAGCAGAGGCAGAATCTTGACCTCTCTTCCCCAGAGAAGAAACTGAGGGAGGCTTGGAGAGGCCACCAATCTGCAGCAGATGTTACCCCACATGGGAGGAGCTGAAGCTGGATTAGAAACTCCCCATCCAGTTAGTCCTGCAGCCACTAACACAGGGTTAGTCAGCGATTTCCACAGTGAGAGAGTGGCAGTGTGGGAGGTGACTTGCCTGAGCCAGGACAGGGGGATCCAGACCCCAAAAGCCCAACAGACACTGCCTTGCTGTGACAGCAGATGGGAGAGAAGGTCTTAGGGCTCCTCCAGATCCAACCCTTGTCATTCCAGCATGACCACGAGTTGCCCTGGGGCTGCCAGGGACCAACTCTGCAGAGAGGCCAGCTGTCCCCACTGTCCACCCCAGAGTAGCTGTGGGGCATCTGTGCATCAGCAAAAACCCATCCTGTGCAGTAGCACCTCTTGCTTGGCATAGCCTGTCTGCTGACTCTGCAACCAGAGCAGCAGGGAGCAGCGAGCAGTCAGGAGGCCAGCAGAGCCCCTGGTACCCCTATCCAGTCTCCCACTTCGTGACCTTAGGTAGGTCCTGGCTGGGCTGACTAATGCAAGCAGAGCACAGCAGGGGTGGGTTCCACAGAATCACCTTCCACAACCCATGGCAGGGTGACAAGAAGGCAGAGAAGCCCATCCTGAATCCCTCAAGTCTCTGTAAGCTTGTAGGCAGCAGCCACACACAGGATTCGGGACAGAGCCCAGTGCCTCTGATAGCTAATCAGTGCCTGCACCGCACGTCCACACATGCTGTCTCTGATGGGGTGAAGGAAAAGGGAATTCATTAATAGAGCAAGTTTGAGCCACACCTGGGGTCTGTTGAGTTCAAAAGTCTTAATTCCTGGGGCTGGAAAGATAGCACAGTGATAGGGCATTTGCCTTGCACACGGACGGATCCTGGTTCGATTCCTGGCATCCTATATGGTCCCCCAAGCCTGCCTGGAGCTATTTCTGAGTACAGAGCCAGGAGTAACCCCCTGAGTAACCTCTGCCACCAATGTGGCCCAAAAACAAAAACAAAAAAGTTCATTTTTGTACTAGCTCTTTCCAGCCTCAGAAACAGTATTTTACTTATTTTATTTTTTATGTATTTGTTTTACTTTTTGGGGTTTTTTTTGAGGGGGTCACACCGGGGTTATCAGGGGTTCCTCCTGACTCTATGCTCAGAAATTGCCCCTAGCAGGCTCTTGGGACCATATGGGATGTCAGGGTTCCAATCACTGTCCTTCTTCATGCAAGGCAAACGCTCTATCTCCATGCTATCTCTCCAACTCCTATTTGTTTTTACTTTATATATATATACATATATATATACATATATATATTTGGTTTTGGGGTCACACCCAGCAGTGCTCAAGGGCTACTCCTGGCTCTATGCTCAGAAATGGCTCCTGGCAAGCTCAGGGGACCAGATGGGATGCCGGGGTTCAAACCACCGACCTTCTGCATGAAAGGCAAATGACTTACCTCTATGCTATCTCTCCGATTCCCTTTACTTTATATTTTATTTTACTTTTTTATTTATTTATTGCCACAATGTCCAGGGCTTCCTCCTAGCTTTCTGCTCAGGTATCAATTCTAATCCAGCCCTTCTTTTCATTTATTTTGGGGCCACATTCAGCAGTGCTCAGGGGTTACTCCTGGCTCTATGCTCAGGGGTCATTCCTAGCGATGTTTGGGGGACCAAATGGGATGCCAGGAATTGAACCTAGATCAGCTGCATGCAAGACAAATGCTCTGCCTGCTTTGCTATCTCTGGTCCCTAAACCAGCCCTGCTGTGGCCCCCTTCCTACCTCGTTTCCTTCCTGTGGTCCTACCGGTCAGCCACCTAATCTTGTGCCGTGAGAGGGGCTCCCTGACTCACATGATATTTTACTCATGGCCTGCTTGGACTAACCTGGGGGCCAGCAGGGAGAAATGATGCTTTGAGAAATGAAGCTCACCACAACCATGAAGCTTTCAGGGGAGATTCTTAGTTGGCCTGGGGGTCACTCCTCCAGATACTCCACCAACTGAACCAGCAGTTCAGCACTGGAACATGATGGTGCTCAGGAGACCTAGTAACCCTGGGGAGTGAGTCAGGTCAGCACACTAACCACTGTACCATCTCCACCCCAAAACCATAACATAGAAGGAAATGGTCACTGGCCAGCAGGACCCCCAGGACTACAGGCAGAACCCAGGTACAACAGGATTTAAGTCGCCCTCTTCACATATCCACATCACAAGTACAGCTATTTGAGGGAGTCACTCAGGACTGTGCTTTCTCAGTCTTCTGGCTGCCTGTCCCAAGGGAAACCAGGACAGACTTACTGCCCCCTGCTGGCAAGGTCCGAAAAAGCTTCTCGGAGGAAAGCTTAAATGAGGTCTGCCAGGGTCAAGCCCGCTGAGAGGACTGAGACAGGCCAAATGTGTGAAGAAGGTTCTGGGAACCCCACAGCTGACCAGCCATGGAAAAGAAGCAAGGAAGGAGTGAGAGGCAGCCCCGGCTCTCTTCAGCTGCTCCCCACTCTGAAACACTGACAACTTCACCAGCTGCTACTGACTGTGCCTCAGAGTAGGAGCATGACCTCCACTCTCAGACCCTTGCTTGTGTGAAGAGAGGCATATTGAGCCCTACACAAGGAGAGCCTGAAGGGGTTTGGGGTTAAGGGACTAGAGAAATAGTACAGTGGGTAGGGCACTTGCCTTGCATGCAGCTGACCTGGGTTCAATTCTCAGCATCCCATATGGTCCCCTAAACCCTGCCAGAAGTAATTCCTGACTGCAGAGCCAGGAGTAACCCCTGAGCACAGCCGTGTGTGACCTCAGAGCCAAAATAAATAAAAAATAAAAATAAGGGGTCAAGCGAGTGAACAGGATGTGCTAAAGAAACTGCCCCAATAGGGAGGCCAAAAAGCTACACCTGAGGAGGCTGGAGGGATATTACAGGGGTAAAACGTTTGCCTTGCATACAGCAAAACCGGGTTTGGGGGAGGGGACCCAGTTTGATTCCTGGCATCCCTATGGTTCCCCGGCCTGCCAGGGGCGATTTCTGAGTGCAGAGCCAGGAGTTTAAAGGAAAAAAGAAAGGAAATTCCTCAACCTGTGACGGTAATGGTAAAGCATAGCCGAGTCTGAGAAGCAGACACAGACCTGGGAGAAGGCCCCATGAGCATCCTAGGAAATAAAGCATATGGGGGTGGGGGAGGAACGCATAGCTGAGCTGGGTGAAGTCAAGGCAGCTTTAGAGAAACTTCAGGTACTGGGTGTGGTGATTCTATTTGACTTTTTTTTTTTTGATTTTTGGTTTTGGGGCCACACCCAGTGATGCTCAGGGATTACTCCTGGCTATGCCTCAGAAATTGCTTCTGGCTTGGGAGACCATATGGGCCACAGGGAATCAACCAAGGTCCGTCCTGGGTCAGCCGCGTGCAAGGCGAATGTCCTACAGCTGTGCTATCGCTCCAGCCCCTATTTGTATTTGATTCTTTTTAAAATGTTTTGCCCAGGGTCACTCTCTGCTATGCTCAGCCCAGTGATAAAGGTGGTTCTGGGAGGGTGAGGGGGACATAATCCAGGGATGCACTCGGGCCTTGAATACACTGTGCTCACCCCGTGAGCACTGTCCCTGGTCCTGATTTGAGTTTTTACATGGGGGGGGCGGGGTAGGGGTTTTCGCTCAAGCAATGCTCCAGGGCCTGGGCATCATTCCTGGTAGTGCTTGGCTCACAGTACACACATAGTTCAGTGCTCCAGCTTGGTGGTACTGGGGCCCACAAGAGTGACATCAGCAGTACTGGAGGAAGAGAAGGGACATGTGGTGGTGCCAGGAATTGAATTCAGCCTCACACATGTAAGGCATGTAAGTCCTCCTGTCCTGTGTGCTCCCCTCCAACCCCTATTCTGCTTTTTTTTTTTAAGGTAGGCAGTTCTGCCTTTGTTATTCCTTCATTCAGAGGAGCTACATCTATCTCCTATCCTCTTTTGCTCAGCTGACAGACAAAACTGGGTGCTAAAATAAGACTCTACGACCTCCAAGGCTGGGCAGTTTAAATGGTTTCAGAGACCTGGTGGGCAGTTGTGTCTCCCACTGAGCCCCTTTGCCTCCAAATATGAGCCCCTCACTTCAGAGGATCTGCATCCTGAACTCTGTTATCAGAACATATAGACGTGCAAGGCTAGACAGCCAGGCACAGACAAGGGAGCAATGAGGGGTCTGGAGCCTCCACCCCCGCCGCTGGAGATGTGTGCGAGCCCCCGCCTGGATCTTGTTGACCAAACAACCAGTTGATTGAATGTCATGCTTTTCAAACAGTTGCTATGGACACAGATTTGGTCAGCTGGGAACAATTCGGACCTTGAATCCATCGGGATGAGGTTTCTGTGTAAAGTCAAAAGATCCTGGCACCTCGGGCAGCTGGGCAAGGCTAAGGCAGTTCAGCCCCTGCCAGCCCTGAAACCCGAGGAATCAAGACTTGAGCCCCCAGAATCCCCACTTCCTCTCAATGATACAATTTATTATTTATTTTTGCACTTGGCAGGGGGGAGACCGGTACCAGTTCTTGTCCATGGCTGAAAACATTGCTTGTGTAGAATCTCATGTGTCTGGTTTACTCCTGAGTCAGGAAGCCAGAGCATCCTGGTGGTGGCAGGTAGTTGTGGACCTCGGTGTTTTGGGGCTGCCCTGTGATGCCATGCCCAGGGCTGGAGAGCCTAATGCCAAGGCAGCTCACATTCCCTGAAGTCTGCTTGAATGTGACCTCCCCCTGGCGCCTAATGACCCCCCTCTCCAGGGCCAGTGACCCAGGAGAAAGAAGGAGGCCAGTACTGTCGTACTGCCAGGACGTACCTCTAAATCTGCCTTATCATCCATGCAATTCGCCCTTTGTTACAGCTCACTGCATTGGGGGAGGGGGATATGGATGTGTGTTGGGGTCTGGCTGCCATGTTATATGCATCATTCCTGCCTGGGAGGAACTGCAGAGAGGAATAAATGAGACTGGTACCCCACGAGTACACAGGACAGGGGAGCCCTTACTCTCCTCTTCCTTTCTAGGCATCTCCAGGCCCTATGCCACTTTTAGTGTGGGTAGTGCGAGTCAGCATCTGCCCAGGCCCTGAGCTTGATGCTAGTACAGCAATAAACATAGTACTGGCCCTGCAGCCCTAACCCTGGGGACATCAGATATGGGTGCAAGCAAGAAGGGCTGCTGTGGATAGTGTCCAGTCAATCCCTCTGAGAGGTGGTCTGTATGCCAAGGCCTGAATGAAGACCAGATCAGCCCATAATTATAGGGGCTACAGAAGGATCAAACACCAAGATGGAAATTCTGAAACAGACTGGAGGCTCAGAAGAGTTAGGGACAAGAAATGAGGCTGGGAAACAGGAAGAAGGAAGTGGACTGACCTAGATAGAAGTCTCTGAAGTCTGTCCTGTGGGTGGGAATGCTGGGGTGTGACCCTGGGCTTCTGGGGCCATGGTCAGGTGAAAGTGGAAGGACTTGGGAGAAAATGAAGGCAGTTACTTTTCCTTTCCCAGCTGATCTGGAACTTACTCTAGGGCTTCTTTTCTTTGTTTTGTTTTTTTGTACCCCTGCTCTGCAGTGCTCAAGTGCCTGCTCTGTGTTCAGGGATCACTCTTGGTGGCTTAGGAGACCATATGCAGAGATTGAACCTATTGTAGGCTTGATGTAAGCCAGGCATCCTACTTGCTTTACTATTTCTCCAACCCCATCAATGCACTTACTATGACCAAATGATTGCCATGTGCGTGGTGAGCTTAAATACTGAGGCCCTTATATCCCTGATATTAGGCCTTCTTGTTGATTTTCTGAACCCAACCAGGTTAGTGACCTCTTAGGGATTACAGTAAGAGATTGATGGAAACAGTGGGAATTCAACCTTGGAAAGAATGTAATTACTATTTTGACTAGGAGTTTGTTCATTCAACTTGAATGATGTTTTTATGTTTGGTTTGTTTTGGTTTGGTGGGGCTCAGGGGACCATATGGAGTGCTGAGGATTGAATCAGGGGTCAGCTACATGCAATGCAAGTGTATTGACCTTTGTGCTGTCTCTCAGCCTCTGGGAGGATTTGCTCTTACACAGGATGAGCAAGGGGGCAGGGATGAGAGGACTCAAGAATGGCTCCCCAGGGTGTTTTGAGTTGTGTTTTAATTTTTACATTGCTGGGGATCGAAGCCCTGGACCTCACACATAAAAGCAAATGCTTCCCCACTGAGCTCCCTCACCCACCCTGCCCTGTCTCTGACCTGAGCAGCAGGAGGCTGGCACTGTTTTGAGCCAAATTGGGGCTGAATTGGGGCTGAGCACAGGAGGAACGGGGTGGGCTGGGCTGGGCTGGGCGGGAGCTCAGGCGTTTGATGTGGGATTTGTCAGCCATCCAGGGCAAGATGTCAGCAAGGCAGTTGGAGATCTGAGTCTGGTTTGAGAGGAGATTGGGCGGAAGATGTAAATTTAGGAGTTGTCAGATCTAGGTGGTGTTTAAAGCCAGGAGTCTAGATGAGATGAGCAGGAGAGTGTGTGTGGAGAGAAGCAGAGGTCAGGGGAGGAGAAGCCCACCAGAGCTTGTGCAGATAGATGGAGAGGGAGAGGTGCATAGAGAGTCATGGCTGAGCCCACCTGCCTGTCTCTACCCTACCCTGCTCCAAACAGCACTGTGGCCCCGAGCCCATCCTTCCAGGCAACACATTATCCCTTCCACAGCCTCAGGCAGCAGTTGTGCCCTCAGAGACGACTGTGAATATGTCCAGAATGTTCCCACATTCCACCCACTTCATTCCCAGCCCTTCATCGTTCTTCTCATTCTCTTGCCCCACTCTGTCTGTCCCTCGCTAGCAGCACTCAGCTCTGAGCACAACTGTCCTCTGTCTGCATGCTCTTCCTTAATGTAGCCTGAGACAAAACCAGCCCCTCTAGTAGCCCTGAGATGGAAGATGTGACTAGGGAGGATAAGGGATCTGGGATGGTTAAGGGAAGAGGCTGAGCAGAAAGAAGAGAAAGGAGGATGACAATGTCTAGAAGAGAGTGTGAAATGGCACCAATGAGGGTCTTGATGGTCACATTAAGGGATTAGAACCAAGGAGAGAAGAGGGATCCTTGGTTCTAAGACCCATTGGGCTTTTGCTTCAGGAAATGCCTTCCTGAGTTCTGTCCCTGGCCATGTCTAATTAGCTCCCCCATGCTACCACACCAACTCGGGCTCCAGGCTGAGTAGGGGAGAGAAAGCAGGGCAACCCAATCTGAGGAGGGGAAGAAGGGACTGTAGAATCAGAGGCACAAGAGAACTGGAAGGTGCAGCTCTGCTGATCCCCTTGTTTCCACAAGGGCAATGAGGCTTGTATTAATGAGAGGTAATTATGGGCACCCGGATGGGCCTAAGTATAGCTCAGAGACAAAGGCAGCACCATGCACCCAGCTGCTCCCCTGTGAGGCCGAGTCTTTCCTATTTTAAGACTCCCCCAAGGTGAGGCTCTGTCACCCGGGTGTTGGGTGACTGAATGCTGGAACCACATAGCCAGGTACCCCAACCAGCAGAGCTCAGGGTAACTCAGGTGCCTTGAACCCTAAATGGCTGCAGGTAGGAACTGGATGAGGAGAGAGGACCAAGAACCTATGTGGGTGATAGGACAGCAGAAGTCACCTTCCAGAGTCCTCAGCCAACCCCATGGAGGGCCGGGGAACTGGATTGGCCCATCGATCAGGGTTGTCTGTGCGGAGACTGCAGGACTTGCATCAACCTGGGGGCACCAGCTCTTGGGTGCAGACTGTCCCCATAAAGAGTTGGGACTTTGGCTGAGGCATGTTCCTAGAGCTGGGAGCAGGTCCTGGAGGAAACCAGCCATGACTTGTCTGCTCATGTCTGATGGTAGCCCAATGGTAAAACCATTGGAGGCCTTGTCTTGAAGAGGAGATCTGGGCAGCCCCCACAGCACTCACACCCCATTCTGCCCCAGATCTTTTCTCATTCCTCCTTGTAAGAAGCTTGCATGATCCTGAACTCTTGTTCTTGTGGTGCTAATAGGCCAGGAGATGCTGAGAAAGGAACTTACCCAAGTTAGTCAGTGGTGGTCCAGGAAACACTGGAAGATGTTGTCTACAACACCCACAGAGACAAATCGAAAGAGGATGTCTCTGAGTTCTTTATCTGACAAGAGGTTAATATCCAAGGGGTTAATAGATGAGCCGTCTACAGCCCACTCCAAAATAAAAAAGAAAGGACCACTACCCAGTTTTGTGTCAGGCAAAGAATCAAAGTAGATATACTTTGTCTCCCAAAGACAAGTGTCTATCAAAGCATAGCCAGTTAAATGCTTGACATTATCAGTCCACAGACAAATGAAAATCAAAGCCACAAGGCAGAATCAGTCAGTCATACCTGCAAGGCTAGGCAGGGGTCTTTTTAGTCAACTCCTAGCACTGCCTGACACTCTGAGCAATTCCCATAGTGGCCCCCAAACATTTCCAGGTATACCCTTCGAAAAGGGGTATAATATGTAGAGAAATAATATCTGGGGCCAGAGAGATAACATGGAGGTAGGGTGTTTCCTTGCATGCAAAAGGATGGTGGTTCAAATCCCGGCATTCCATATGCTCCCCCACCTCTGAGCCTGCTAGGGGTGATTTCTGAGCACAGAGCCAGGAATAACCCCTGATGCTGCCAGGTGTGACCCAAAAAATAAATAAATAAATAAATAAATAAATAAATAAATAAATAAATAAATAAATAAAATCTACCAAAAATTATTCAATGGGGGGGCCAAATAACCTTTCCAATGACCTGTTTATCAGAATGTAAGAAACTCAGAATATAAACTTTCCAACTCTCAAAGGTGGACATGGTGTTAGAGGAAAGAGCTTGACTTACATAACAGATGTGAGGCAACACTTTGATCCTGGACTCTAAGATGACCTTGTGCCAAGCACTGCTCAGAAAGGAGAGTGCCTCTTTCTCAAGAATCCAGGCATAATCACAGGGTCGAATCGCATTGACTAGCAAGGCCATCTCTGTCTCTGAGCAAATCTGTATTCAAGTATGCAGTGCTCCAATTGGTCAGGCTTGGGTGACAGGGCTGGCTCCATTAGACCATAAGAAACTAAGATAGGAGAGGAGTGAAATCATTCAGTCTTTCTGAGTGGAGTTTGTGTGTGTGTGTGTGTGTGTGTGTGTGTGTGTGTGTGTGTGTGTGTGTGTGTGTTTATTCGTTTTGGTTTTGATTTGTGGGGCACACACAGAGATGCTCAGGTCTGACTCTTACTTCTACTCAGGGATCACTTCTGGAGGAACTCAGGGGACCATATGGGGTTCTGGAAATCAAACTTGGATTGACCACATACAAGGCAAGTACACTTACTCTACTATCACTGGTTTGAAAGCTTCTCATAAGAGCTCTGGGGACTCTTGTAAGGGGGATGGATGGACATGGACTGAGGGGAGAGGGAAATTTTCAAAAAGAGACCCAGGTTTCTGACTTGAGCCTACAGTGGGTGACACTGAAGTATTTCTTTTACACCGAGACTTTATGGGCCCAAACAGATCTTTCAGATGCACTGGTATTTGGGGTCCTCTGGAGAACAAGTATGTCAAGTCCCAGGAGGAAAAGGAGACATTTAACAATGAGGGCCCAGACACAGGGAAAAAAACATCTGTATCACTTCTGCTCCTAATATTCCTGGAGGCCTTGGCCTCTGCTCTTTCTCCTTTATTCCTGGAACTGGGCAGGGTTTGCCCTGGTAAAGAAGCCTGTGCCATAGAGTCAGAGAAAGTATAATGGGTAGAGCACTTGCTTTATATGCAGCTGACCCAGGTTCCATACCGAGCATCCCTATGGTCCCCTAAGTCCACCACAAGTGATTCCTGAGTGCAGAGCCAGGATTAACTATAGAGCACCACCAGGTATGCCACCCCCCAATTTTTTAATAAGAAAAGGAAAGAAGAGGCCAGAGAAATAGTACAATGGGTAGAGTATTTGCTCTGCACACAGCCAACCTGGGTTCAGTCTCTGGCATCCCTTATGGTCCCCTGAGCAGCACCAGAGCCAGGACAACAGGTGTGGCCCCACAAACCAGAAAAGGAAAGGAAAGAAAAAGAAATCTATGACAGCCCTCCACAGTTCCCCAAGCACTTGTCCTATCTCCCTAGACCTAGTTGTCACTTTTCTCTAAAGGAAATGCCACAGAATTGAAGCCCCTTCTCCCTGGGAGGCTGGAGAAGGTTTCCTGAGCAGGGAAAGCTCAGCACATGTGCACTTCTGGGGCTGGGCCCTGCATGCTTTGGGATCCTGGGAGCCAGTGCCTCCCCTCCAGCACCCCGGGAAGTGAGCCTCGCTACACACAGTGTTCCCAGTCTTAAGTGTCAGTGGCCCTACCTAAATGGGCATCAAGGACATCATCTGTAGAGCTGATAGGACAGCTCTGGTCCTCAGGTGATGTGAAGAAGACCAGAAAAAGGAGATGCCAGAGCATATGGGGGTGCTCTTTGCATTTGCCAGAAATTATCTTCAAGAGAGAGAGAAGTAAAGCAGGTAGGGTGCTTGCCTTGCACATGATTGCCCTGGGTCCAATATCATATGGTCCCTGGATCCCTACCAGGAGTGATTCTTGAGTGACTAAGGGGCAGGATTCAAAAAAGCCACCATGGACACTGACATTCTTTAGCCCTATGACGGATTCCCCAGATGCTCTGGACTCTGAGAGCCCATCAGGCACGGAGAGGCAAGAGGCAGCTCTGGTCAGAGAGGGAGGGTCCACACTGGGTGCACTGGGTGCAAATAGCAGAGTCTAGGCAGATTCTGAGCAGTTGTTGGACAGTTTCTGGAAGTGACTTTCAGGCCTCGCCAGCCCAGGTGACAGTTGCAGCTCTGTGAAGAAGCAGAAAGAGCTGTTCATCCAGCCCCTGAACTCACTGTGTTATTTTGATGCTCTTCCAGCTGAGTGCCTCTATTTCGAACCCTGTGGAAGGAAGTTGAGCATTGACCAGTGTTTTTCATGCCCCATTCGGTGAAGTCAAGGTTTTTGCCTTGAGACTTACTCTAGCAGGAAGGAATCTCAGCCTTGGACCCATGGCTGGTGTATAAGTGGTCATATTGTTGCTATAACAAATTACTCCAGATGTATAGGCATAAAACCACTCAGGATTGGTGCCAAGGAGAATGGCTAAACAAACTGGAGGACAGGGATTGCTTTCAGAGGTGCCCTCCCCATACTGGATCCCTGGCTCCATGTGGGCCATTGAGAACTGCTGGTGAGCATCCTTCTTAAATATAATCTAAACTGCACCAATCCAAATGTGGCCCAGAGCCACATTCCTCAGGAGGCCCCAGGAGAGAAACTGTTGCTTGAGCTCTTCCCACTGCTGGAGGTTGCCCTTACCTCTGGCCCTCCTCCTCTGCTTAAGCTTCCTGTCCTCACTCATTCCTCTAGCCCCCAGTCCCTCTTTTTGAAGGACATAGGATCATCACCCCTCCCATTTCAGGATTCTCTATCACCTCCATTAGCCCTCTTCAGTCATATAAAGTGATATATGAACAGTTCTTGGGGCTTTAACGCTGGTTCTAGCGTAGGCTGTGCACACACACACGCCAGCCTAAGTGTTGAGACTCTTCCCAGCAGGCCTAGTGGGAGGAGAGCTTCAAGCACAGGGGAAGACCCAGGCCAAGAAAAGGGAAGAGACTTCCTGGGGTGGATTGGGAGTGAGGGGGTAGGAGAGACCCATGTTCTTGGCACCCGAGCTTGCCAGGAGCAGTTTCTGAGCACAGAGCCAGTAGTAATTCCTGAGCATCACCAGGTGTAGCCCCAAAACCAATCAATCAATCAATCAATAAACTGCTTAAGGGGCCGGAGAGATAGCATGGAGGTAAGGCGTTTGCCTTTCATGCAGAAGGTCATCGGTTCGAATCCCGGCGTCCCATATGGTCCCCCATGCCTGCCAGGAGCAATTTCTGAGCATGAAGCCAGGAGTAACCCCTGAGCACTGCCGGGTGTGACCCAAAAACCACAAAAAAAAAAAAAAAAAAAAAAAATAAACTGCTTAAAAAATAATTCAGATGGGACAGAAAGTCTGGGTACAGACCTGGATTTCCATGTCAGAAAAAGAGCAGAAATAGGCCCAAGGATAAGAACCTGTGAGCCTGAGCTCTAGCTTTCATCGGTACTAACACGTTGTTAGCTACGTCCTCAGAAACCCTCCACGCCCTGAAACCTGTGGGGATCCCGCTTACCTTCCAGCCCCATCTCCCAGCCAGTCCCACTGACATCTCTGTCTTCTCTCCCCAGGACAGTCACTGCCCGGGACAGGCCACCCGGGTGCCCCGATAGGGCAACGGCCCCTGCCCTGAGGGCCGGGATCATGAAAGGCCTCGGTGACAGCCGCCCCCGCCACCTCTCCGACAGCCTGGACCCCCCTCACGAGCCCCTGTTCACAGGCCCCGACCGCAACCCCTACCTGCTGTCGCCCACTGAGACCTTCGCCCGGGAGGCCCGATTCCCTGGCCCCAACACCCTGCCGGGAGATGGGCTCTTCCCGCTCAGCAACCAGCTGCCCGCACCCAGCAGCACCTTCCCCCGCATTCACTACAACTCCCACTTTGAGGTGCCCGAGGAGAGCCCCTTCCCCAGCCACGCCCAGGCCACCAAGATCAACCGACTGCCGGCCAACCTCCTGGACCAGTTCGAGAAGCAGCTGCCCATCCACCGCGATGGCTTCAGCACACTCCAGTTCCCACGTGGGGAGGCCAAGGCCCGGGGCGAGAGCCCTGGCCGCATCCGCCACCTGGTCCACTCCGTCCAGCGCCTCTTCTTCACCAAGGCCCCCTCGCTGGAAGGCACAGCCGGCAAGGTCGGGGCCAATGGCAGCAAGAAAGGAGCTCTGGAGGACAGCAAGGGCCGCAGGGCCAAGAGCAAGGAGCGGGCCAAGGCGGGCGAGCCTAAGAGGCGCAGCCGCTCCAACATCTCGGGCTGGTGGAGCTCGGATGACAACCTGGACGGCGAGGGCGGTGCCTTCCGCGGCCCTGGGCCCACCTCCGGGCTGATGACCCTGGGCCGCCAGCCCGAACGCACCCAGCCCCGCTACTTCATGCACGCCTACAACACCATTAGCGGCCACATGCTCAAGGCTGCCAAGACCACCGCCTCCGAGCTCACGGCCCCGCCACCCCCGCCCGCACCTCCTGCCGCCTGCCCCAGCCTGGGCGTTGGCACTGACACCAACTATGTCAAGCGGGGCTCCTGGTCCACGCTGACCCTCAGCCACACCCACGAGGTCTGCCAGAAGACCTCAGCTACCTTGGACAAGAGCCTGCTGAAGTCCAAATCCTGCCACCAGGGGCTCGCCTACCATTACCTGCAGGTTGGTCCCTGCACGGTGGGCTGAGGGGCATGGGGAAGACACGGGTTGGGGGGCACAGGTGGAAATTCTTCCCGCTGGTCATGCTCCCAGCAGACACTGATCAGACCCTTCTCTGCCAAGGCCCCTTGATTGTTATAGATATTTATTTATAATTCTATAAATATCTATAATTTATAACATCTAGTTTTTATAATTTATAATATCTATATAATAATATAAATATACAATGAGTTTGGGCCAAGGATTAAACACATAGCTACAGAGCGACTCCTCCATCACTGAGCTGCATCTCTGGTTCCCAGTCCCTACTCTCTATTATAAGATTGACCCAGAATTATCCACCCCTCCATTCTGAGTGCCCACCTCTGCAGACCTTGAACACACAGAGTACATTGGGTGCAGCTATGTGCTCCTAGAACCAGACAAGGGTGTGGCAAAGAGAAATTGCCCAAAAATGGGAAAGAGGGGATGGCGAGCAGAATGGTACCACGGTAAAGTTGATGCCAGGAATAGGATCTGGTGTCAGTGATTAGGTTTCCAGGTAGGAAAGCACCATCTATGAATCCATGAGCCAGGAACTGAACTCAGCACTGGAGGCTGCAGATCTCTCCAATCCAGTTTATCTTCCAAATGCTTACCTGCTTATCGAGGCACCAAGGACCTGCTCCTGCAAAGTGTCCGACTGCTCAAGTGTAGCTCTGTTACTCCAGTTCTGGGGTGCTCTGCTGGCAGGGGGAGTGACTATGAAGTGGGTGGTGGCAAAGTCAGGGTGCAGAACCTTGTGGTGGGGAGAAGAGCCAAGGGAGCTTTAGTTCCCATGAGGATGGAAGGGCTTGGTCATGAGGAAGTGGTGCAAGCACCCAAGCATTAAGGTGTGGCCAGAAACCTAAAGCTGGAAGGGGCACTTGTGTGTGGAGCGCTCACCTCATCCTGAAGGGGAAGGTCAGTGTGGCTTCTGTGGGGAGCTGCCCATAGGTGTCTGTCTGAATCAGTTGAGCACCAAAGCTCAGAGTTCTTGTCTTTCCCTATAGAATTTCAAAGTCAATGGGGCTGGGAAGGTGGCGCTAGAGGTAAGGTGTCTGCCTTACAAGCGCTAGCCAAGGAACGGACCGCGGTTCGATCCCCCGGCGTCCCATATGGTCCCCCAAGCCAGGGGCGATTTCTGAGCTCATAGCCAGGAGTAACCCCTGAGCGTCAAACTGGTGTGGCCCAAAAACCAAAAAAAAAAAAAAAAAAAAAAAAGAATTTCAAAGTCAAGGGGCCGGAGAGATGCACAGTAGGGCGTTTGCCTTGCACAGAGCCAAATCAAATAGATGGTGGTTCGAATTCCAGCATCCCATATGGTCCCCTGTGCCTGCCAGGAGCGATTTCTGAGCACAGAGCCAGGAGGAACCCCTGAGTGCCACCGGGTGTGACCCCCCCCCAAAAATTTCAAAGACAAGACTCTGGGAGAGGATTTTATTTTTTCATTAGAAAGAAATAAAATCTGGGACTAGTTCATGTAGATATGTCTCGGGCTCTCAAGTCATTTTCTTAGACAACAGAGAGTGGTGTGACATGGCCTCCTCTCCAAAAGTGCTCTGGTCTGAACATGTGAACACGCTCCTGAAAGGACATGAAAATGTGTGGAGGGGGAGCTGTAGGCACTGGGGTATATGCTCCCTGCTTGAGAGGAGGAGTGAGAGTAGGGTAGGGGAACATCAGATTCTGAGCAGGAGCAAACTTTCTCAAGGGCCATGGAGATAGAAGGTGCAGCTGCTCATTGGGAGGCCAAGTGGAGGAGGCTCAGGTTGGGAAGCCCATTGGGACCCTCCCACCACTGGGAATCAGCCATTGGACAGAGTACGAGCAGAGGCAGTTTCTGTAGGCATGGTAGTTGTCGCAAGTGGTGTAGACCTGGGCTTTTGAGGTGTGAGGGATGTATGGAGATCACCCTCAGTCAGGTGGGACCTTTTAGATTAGAAGGTGGGCACACCTAGTGGGCGTGGGTAGGAAAGTGTGAGTGGAAGTATGTTCTTACTGTAGGGGAAAGTGCACACACACACACCCCTCATCCATCAGAAGGCAGCAGGCTCTGCACAGGTCCTCTGCCATCAAGTAGAAAAGGAGATGGGATGCCCCCTTGAATGGCCGCCTGGATCAGAGCCTGTCTAAGCAGTGACAAGTGATCTGTCACTGCCAGCACGAGGGGCACTCCCTCAAAGCTCTCATTTCACTAGCCCTTCTCAGTGTCCCCCAAGTGTGTGTGTGGGTATCTGAGGCTCAGGTGGGAAAACGCAGCTCCTTTTCCACCTCATGCTTGTCTGACTGCCCTGTCTTCACTCTGCTGTGGGAAAAGAGCTGTGGAGGGCCTGAAGGCCCTGCCTCAGACTGATATACTAGAATACCCCCGCCCACATCCTCTCTCCTGAGTCCAGCAGTACTGAGCCGGCTTCAGTGAGGTCCGGTCCCCTCGTCCTAGAGGCAGGGAACCAGGTGAGAACTATACTTGGGCCTGGGTGGCTTGGCACAAAGCCATCATACTGATCGTGATCCTGAACAGGTTCCGAACCCACATATCGTGCCCAGCCCTGGGCCCCAAAAGCCGAACCCCACTCCAGGTGGGTCAAGAGCCCAGCCAGGAGCTGCGGGGTTCTCCCGAGGGCTCACAGAAAGGGCGCTCTGCCCGCTGAGCACCCTCGCCGAGACCTGCCGGCCCTTCCTCAGGTGCCCGGGGGTGGCGGCGAGTGGAGCACGGCGCTGCTGTCCCCGCGCGACCCCGACTCCGCCACCGAGGGCCCGATCCCGTGCCGGCGTATGCGCAGTGGCAGCTACATCAAGGCCATGGGCGACGAGGACAGCGATGACTCCGGCGGGAGCCCCAAGCCCTCGCCCAAGACAGCGGCTCGGCGCCAGAGCTACCTGAGGGCCACGCAGCAGTCGCTGGGAGAGCAGAGCAACCCCCGCAGGTGAGTGTGGGGCCACGCCCCCCGCACTCTGCCCCTAATTGGATCCTAAGGGCCACGCCCACAACCTGATTCTGCCGACCCCCCCAAGCCCCTCCCTGGGTAGTGAGTGGGTCTCTCCCTAAGTTCCCAACCTGCTCTCAACCATGCTTGCTACCTAGGTATGTCCTGCCACTAGGAACCTCACTTTTCTGCATGCTTCAAATACTCCACCACCACCACCCAAGGTTCTAGCCCCCTTAAGTCTTGCCTACAAAATGAACTCCTACACACAATGTCCCCCATCCACTTGTCGGAGAAATCTGCTTTTGGATTAGAAAGAGCCATGGTCTCAGGCTAGCCTCACTTCGGTAAGATGGCTTTGCAAACTACTGTCCTAGGGTGGACCCCACCCATGCCCTCCTTCGCGAGCACACACACACACACACACACACATGCACACACACATACACACACACACACACACACATACACACACACCACACATTTAAGTCCCGACCTCAAGGGAGTCTCTTCCGTAAATAAACCAGGAGAGGATCAGAGAGATGGTATAGTGAGTAGGGAATTTACCTTGAAACACACTTATCCTGGATTCAATCTCTGGCACCACATAGACTGTCCCCAAACCCTACTAGAAGTGGTCTTTGAACACAGAGCCAGGTATAATACCTGATTACCACCGATTGTGGCCCAAACCCAACAATAAATTATGACAGCATCTCTGACAAAACTATGTAAATCTTGCCCAGGAGCCACATCCTTAGTGAATCCCACTCCCACAGGGGAAATGCCACCAGGGATCCATGTTTTCCTTTGAGAGATCCATCAGATACCAGTACAGCCCAGAGAAGGCCAGAACCTACTCTATGACTCTGTAGTGACCCCTGTGGTGATCCCCAAGTTTAGAAAGTATATGAATCTGGGGCCCGGAGAGATAGCACAGCGGCGTTTGCCTTGCAAGCAGCTGATCCAGGACCAAAGGTGGTTGGTTCGAATCCCGGTGTCCCATATCCCATGCCTGCCAGGAGCTATTTCTGAGCAGACAGCCAGGAGTAACTCCTGAGCACCGCCGGTGTGGCCCAAAAACCAAAAAAAAAATGTATATGAACCTAAGTTACTAGGAGAAAGAGAATCTGGTCTGCAGTTCCACCATTCACGCCCCCTCCTGTTCTTTTTAAGACTTAGAAGAGTTCATGAAAGGTTGAAGAAATGAAATGCCTGTATACCCGAAGCAAGATTACAATGTGAGATATATGTGAGGCTTTCACCTGAAGTAGTCACTGTGGGGTTTAGCACAGAATGATAGTTATGGAAAGTCTCAAATGAGGTACAAAATGGGTGACATTTTGTACAGGGGATTTAGAGTTCACCAAGGAAAAGAAAGACTTGGAAGAATTCAAGGGAATATGCTTAGGCCTAGTTCTTCATCCTCTGGAAGCAGAAATCCAGGCTTCATGAAGGAGGTCAAGTGACAGTGGTGGAGGAGGAGGATTATGCACTCAAGGAAACCAGGAGTCTCGGACAGAGCTGTAGTACAGGGCTTAGTGTGGTTGCCTTACATGCATCTGGCCCATCTCGATCCCAGCTGAATATGGTTTTCTACAGATGAGCAGGAGACATTGTGAGCAGGCTAGGAGCATAGGACTTGAGAGAAAGGGAAATCAGTAAGAATAGTACCTCAACCATTTATTAGGGCCTGCTGCATGCTGAGTTCTGTATCTGCTCTTGTGCACAGCAGTCCACACCCTTGAATCCTATCCCATCCCCACAGGAGAAGAAACAAATACCTAAGCAAGGAGGCAGAAGTGAATACCCAGGGTCACCACTAGACCCAGTCTCAGCCCTTCTACTTCAAGGGCCTGAGCTATTATTCAGAGCAGTGGAGGGAAGAAGTCCAGGTCAGTGGATACAAGAATGATTGAAGAACCATCAGCCTAGGATAACCAGAAGTGTTTGGGGGAGATTGGTGAAGGCCAGTCTCCTTGACGTCATATAAAAAGCACCCTTTGGGCAGCCCTAGGCTGAAGTCATAGCCTGGTCCCTCCGACTCCTTTGGGTTCAATCCCCTCCAGTCGCACCAGACCTGCAAGGAAGGACTCTTACATTGATTTACTACTTTTGGTCAACTTCCGGTTTGGAACAATCCAAAGCAAACTTGTGCTGCCACCTAGAGGCTTCCGCGGGAAGATCAGTAAGAGCTCCTGCCTCCTTGAAACAGGCTGGGCACTCTCCGCCCTGGCCCTGGCCTGGCTGGCAGCGACTTCCATCCTTTTCTCAGCCACCAGATGGTGATGACCAATTATTTTCCCATTGGGCCTCAGAATCCCAAGTCGAGCATGGGGTAAGCAGAGCCCCCTCTCCTCCTCACTCCCCTCCAGGAGTCTGGACCGCCTGGATTCTGTGGACATGCTGCTGCCCTCCAAGTGCCCCAGCTGGGAGGAGGACTACAACCCCATCAGCGACAGCCTCAATGACTCCAGCTGCATCAGCCAGGTGAGGGGCGCGGGCAGCAGCTTCCTACACAGGGGGAGACATTCAGTCCTAGCCCCTGTGCAGTGGTGCCCAGATGTCTGCCCTGTGTGTCCTGTAGTCTTTGTCTCTGCTCCACAGGCCACCCTGCGGCTCAGGAAAATCCCCAGCCCTGATGTTATGACCTAAGCAGGAGTCTGAGGGTGGGAAGGGGCCCCTGATGGAGGGGTCACACCAATGCTGTAAGACCCAGAGCCACAAGGGTCAGGCCCTAGAGACCTACATTTTCATGCCAGATTCATTGATGAAAGTAGGTATCCCTCCTCCCCAGAGTCACATTGGACTTCCAGGTCAGATGGCTCTGTTTCCCACCAAGAAATGCTCTGCACTATGAATTTAATTCTCTCAGGCCTCAGCTCCTAAGACCCTCAGTGGGGGTTTGAGGGTGGGTCTTTGTCACCTTTGATTCACAGCCTGGAACAGGGCGATTCCATTATTTCCTGGCCTCACAAACCAAGCAGGCAGAGCTGGGCAAAGCTGGGCAGGGCCTTGGGCCTCTACCAGGGATCCTCAAACTATGACCCGTGGGCCATATATTGTATTTGTTCCGGTTTTGTTTCTTCACTTCAAAATAAGATATATGCAGTAGGCATAGGAATTTGTTCATAGTTTTTGTTTTTACTATAGTCCAGTCCTCCAATGGTCTGAGGGACAATGAACTGGCCCCCTGTTTAAAAAGTTTGAGGGCCACTGTGGTTCTATATCCCTACTGACCTCCAACTGTGTGCTCAGCACTTTGGGGCTTGCAAAGGGAGGACAGGCCAGCACTCACTAGTAACCTCTTGCTGTGGAAGGAGAAAGGAGACCCCATGATGGTGCTTTGCTGTGGGACACAGGGAGGCTAAGGGAAGCAGAGTGCAGGCCACCTCCTTGCTTGGCCTCCCCATCACCAGGACTGAAAAGGCTTCAGAAACCCCACTCCCCCTGGCCAAGCATCCGCCAATCTGAAATGTCCTCATATACTAAGAAGAATAAGTTCAGAATCAGGATGTGGAACCCTCCATCCAGGCCACTCTCATCCTGGCACAAACGCATAGCAACCGATCTCTCTCCTCACCCACTGCCTGCCTCCTGCACTGGATTCTCAGCAGTCAGAGGGAGCAGGAAGGAGAAACTGAAGGCCAGACTGGCCATAGGTGCAAGCCAGGCCTTAAGGTCACAGCTCTCAACCTTCTCCAGCTATTTGTGTTTCTTCCTTACTTTTGGTTTTTCTGCTTTGCTTCCCTCTGTGTCTCTCATGGTTCTTGCCATGCTCGCCTGCCCCATCCCTCATCATTTCTTCGATTTTCACCTGTGGCCTAATGCACTATCCTAGGGGCCCAAATGAGAAATGCTATCTTAGGAAACCTCCACAGACTCTGGCTGTTCAGTTCAGCCCCACTGATCTTCCTGCCCCATACCTCATGCCTTTGCTGAAGCCTCCCCAAGAGCATTCAGGTCTGGGAGTTGTTGGCACTGCTTCAGGTCCCCCCCACACACATACACCTGTTAGTCACTTTCTTCCATGGACCCAGTGGTTCCATCAAGAACCGTGTTCATTTTCTCAAAGTTCGTTTGTGGCTCTGCAGTGCTGCTTGGATGCTTTTCATTCTCCAGACTAGGAGCACCCCACAGGCAGGCAGAAAACCTGCTCTCCATTCTTCTCAGTGCTCAGGGCCCTGATGTGTTTTCCTCTACCCCTACCCAGATGCCCCTCCATCTTTTCCACCTAAACACTCCTTTCAACTTCCTGTCTGGGTTATAGCTCCCTCCACTTTTCCCTCTCTGTTCTCCCCTCCTCTTTGCCTCCAGAGTGTCTCATCTCCACATCTCTCTGAGTGTTTCTTTCTCAATGCTGCCTGGCCCATCCACCTGCCACCCTTTTGTCCTCTGGAGACACATGGGACCAGCAGGGCAATGGGACTCAGCACTTTCCTCCCATACCTCCCTGCCCAACCTAGACCCCACAAAAACTCACCCCCAAGAGCTTGTGGCAGCAGAGTTAGAACTGTCTCTAGAGTGTCTGGTGTGTCTCTGAAGCCTCTTGTTCCTTCCTCCAGGCCCTGCATGATGAATGGGGTGGAGAGGGCGGCAGTTCTGTTGCCCAAGGACAGAGTATAAAGAGCTGAGGGCAATCTGGACAGAGTCCAGCCCCAGGAGTGAGCCCCCCAATCCTGGAGGAAGCTCAAGGAGACCTAGTAGCAGCACTTGGTCCTCAGCCAGTGCATCATGGAGCTTTGACCAGCCGTGGGGCCCACCCCAGACCCTAGGCTTGGTCTCCCTAACCCTCCCCCTCTCTTTCCTGCAGATTTTTGGACAGGCGTCCCTCATCCCCCAGTTGTTTAGCCACGAGCAGCAGGTCAGTATGGAGCCCTTCTCTCAAACCCCAACCCCAGAGCCCAGAGTTTAGGGCTGGGGTCTGGCCACTGAGAGGCCCCAAGCCCCATTCCTCGGCAGAGATGAGGGTGGAAGGGAGGAGGGGGTTCCCTGATTCCTGACCTTCTGCATGAGGCCTCAGTTTCCTCTTTCCCGGAAGCGAGGAGCAGGAGGCTAGGTTTCCTGGAGGAGATAATAGTCCAGGCCCGGAGCCAGTGCTCACTCAAGGTCTGGCTCCCTCTCTCCTCACTACCTCCATAGTTAAGAGTGCCTGGGGACACTTTTTGGACTGGTGACAAGGTGTATTGATCTCTAACTGCAACCCCCAGGTCCCCCGGCTTTCCTCCTTTCCAGAGCTCCAACCAAGCCTTCATAGATGTTGAATTATAGAATAAATGTAGAAATTTCTCAACCAAGGGGTTGGCGAAGTGGTGCAGGCCATGCTCTGAGTTCAATCCTTTATGGCCAGGAGCAGGCCAGGGAAATATTTGTGGCCACCCAGCCCATAGCGCTACCCCAGAAGTGCCACATCCTTCCTGCATGCCCAGCCCAATCATATTTCTTCTTGAATCATTGTTCTAAGAGGTTTAGGAGAGCCCCTAGAAGGCCAGATGCCCCCCTCCTCACCTCTCAAGTTTTTGAAGTGTTGCAAGATAAATGGCTCAGGGCAGTTCCCTTCACAGTGGGTGATAACATACCTGCAAGGGCTGGTTAGCTGCCATACCTGCCTGCCAGAGCTCAGGAGGCTCCTGACCAGCATGTACACAGCCTCACCTTATGGAGTTGCCGTGATAACAGGTGTGATTACCAGGTTCTTGCTCTCCTGTGTAGGATTCTAAGTACATACTGGAATCTCATTTCATCTAAACAATACTAGAAAATCTGGTCTTTCATCAGCTCCCAGTTTATAGGTGGGAAAATGGAGGCAATGAACAGTTAAGTGACTTACCATATCTGTAATTGAGGAAATGATGAGCCTGGATAGAAACCTGGAGATGTAGCAAGGTCATTGCTGTACCATCTTTAAGCAAGACCTAGTTACCCTTGGCAGGTTGCCTGGCAGAGTGGACACCTGGCTCTCTAATCCCCATTCAAAGCAAAGCTTGGGTGTGCTGCCCGACCTGCATCTCACAGCATTTCTGTCCCTAGAATTTTCTGCCCTGATAACAGGATCCACCCTCTCCACTTTACTAGCTCCATTTACTGTGAGTCCCTGTGGCCAGGGTGACCGCAGAACTGGTCTTTTTGTTTACATGTAATTAACTGAAACCTCCGTAAACACACGTGATTTACACTGCCACGTTGGACAGCTCCCGTTTCTATATTTCTATAGTCAACCAGCTAGTCATCTCATCTGATGTGGCTCCTGGGGGACATTCTATTTCTTTATGAAAACCAGGAACCAGAAGTAGTGATGGCTGAGGTCACAGCCAATTCCAAAGCAAAGGGGCCCCAGGACCCGCTCTAACCTTTCCTCTACATGGTGTTCATTGAACCTGTGACACCCCCACCCAGCCAAGACCTCGCCTGAACCTCCACCTGTCTCCATCATTGACCCTCTAGTACCTCAATTTATATAGTTAGTTGTAGGTAGTAACTATCTCAGTTATTTTTTTTTTTTTTTTTTTTTTTTTTTTTTTTTTTTTTTTTTTTTTGGTTTTTGGGCCACACCCTGTGACGCTCAGGGGTTACTCCTGGCTATGCGCTCAGAA